>NC_048595.1:379620455-379966920 GCF_003668045.3 Cricetulus griseus | reverse complement strand
GAGCCTTGCACACAGGAGGGATTCAGTCAATGACTGACAGTTGGATTGGCTGAGAAAGGCTAAGGTCAGGCTGCCCCAGGCTCTCTCTAGGGGCTCACAAGCACCTGCAGCAGTGTAGAGAGAGAGGGTGGGGCGAATGTGAGTGTTTTCTAAGGTCTTATGTTCTTACCTGGTGCTTAAGCTCTCTGGGATTGGAACAGCAGGCACATCTGGAGAAGTGGAAGGGATTTCATAAATGCTCACATCCCCAGCTGAGAGACACAAGAGTTCCCCAGGAGTTCTCTTCTTCATCAGCATGAGGAAGCCCCAGCTAAGTCTGTGAAGTGGAAACGTGGGCAGGTATTCATAGGGAACAAGGGAGCTGGTGTCTTGCTTTGAAGAAATTAAACCTAAAGGAATACTTCACTGTTTGGGTGAGCTATGGCATCAGAAAAGCAGTTATTCGCTGATAGGGATAGAATAGAATAGTACTTAGCCCTACTCTCCTACTAAATAGCCCTGAATATTTTGTAGAGGAAAATGGAGCTCAAGGCTTTTAACTTAATGTAGATGAATCAGGGTTTGAAAAGAAAGAAAGAAAGAAAGAAAGAAAGAAAGAAAGAAAGAAAGACAAAGAAAAGGCCACAGACTGGCTGTAACACAGGTTTAAATAAATCCAGAGTATAATCAGTACTCAAAATGTCAGTGTCTCAGTTGACGATAACTCACAAGAACCAACAAATCTTTCATGGACATCAACCCTAGGATGGCAGAGGTTGCGGAAATAAGAAGGCTTTTATATTTTCTTACTATTTATTTTTTGATAAGGTATTGTAATGCCACTTTCTAGCCAAGACTGGCCTTGGACATATAATCTGATCCCGCAACCCCAACCTGAGAATGGGGACTTACACATGTGGTACAGCTCTAACTTTAAGAACGAGTTTAGGGCTGGAGAGATAGCTGCTCTTCCAGAGGTCCTGAGTTCAATTCCCAGCAACCACATGGTGGCTCACAACCATCCGTTATGAGATCTGTTGCCCTCTGCTGGCATGCAGGCAGGAGACTGTATACATAATAAATAAATAAAATCTTAAAACAAAAAGCTATATTTGTAAAATGGGACTTAAAAGATGCAATGCTGTGGAGAAGTGGTTTTGCTTTTGTTTCCACAGGAAACAAGAAGCAGTGGATTCCTTCCTGGTTAAGATGGACCAAATTTGATCAAGGGGGACCTCCTGAATCTTGGCAGGTGATATCTATCAACAGATGTTATTAATGTTCTTCCCAGGACTTGGTCATTTTCTCAATTTTCTAAGGGACTCTAGAAATGCCTTTGCCCACAGACAACAGGAAGCAGTCTGGAGTAAATGATGCCCACATCCCCAAGAGTTGGGTGGTATGGATGGTCTTTGGTTATTTGATGGGTCATGGATGTTTGGTATAGTTAGGGGAATATAGGAATCAAGGAAAAAGACAACTATTAATCTAGGTATTTTGCATTGGCATGCATTTTGATACAATGATAACAATTTCAAGTTAATTTTCTTATACTGTACATATGTTTCTATTCTTGTTTAAAGGATTTTTGTATATTGGTGCAAATTTAAGGTTACAGTCCTTATATTGCACATCTATTTTCATTTTTGCTTAAAGTCATACCTAAACAGCTTGCTTAATTATGCAGTAAGAAGTATTAGCCCTTAAAAGCTATTCAGAATAATTAAGAAATACAGGCTAATAGTCAACCATATCTAGTTAGGTTTTTAAGGTAATACAGTGGTATAGTTTAGATGGATAGGTAATCTTCAAATGCTTCAAAACCTACAGAATATGGCATTTTTAATGTTTTAATGACTTTTAATAGACTTTTCCTGACATGAGATGCATCTGCTCATGGCAGCATCAATTACTTCAAAGAGGATGATGGGCATCAAAGAAACTCGTTGTGGAGTTTTCTGTCAATGTGGCAAAGCTAGCCATTTGGGCAAGAAACTACTCTTGCCTGGTCTGTTTGACAGTATGCTGTATAAACTAGACATGCAGGACTCACAGGAAAATGACCACTAAACACAGCCAAAACTAGGTGGGGTGATCCTTCAGGTTCCTGCTTCACAGAAACTGAAAACATTCTACAAGACACAGAAGAAAGGGATGAACTTTGCTAATATAGATGGGACAGTCCTTCAAATTTCCTGCTTCACTGAAAACTCTGCTAGATGTTCAAGCCCAACAGGCCAAAGATGGATGCCCCAGTGTTACAGAAGGACTTTGGGTGACAGTCCAGGCAGCCAGATGTCTCTGTCATCTCCAGAGTTTGGGAAGTTGCTTGTAATGCATTTCCTGTTTACTCCAGTAATATTGTATACTCCTGGAGTATTCGATGGAATTGTAGACTGGATAATTATAATTATAGTTTTAATAATTGATAAATTAGATATAAAACTGTAGATTCACAAAGATAGGAAAAATGATAGTGTTTTCCATAATTTTGTGAAATACAAATAATCCAATAATACAAATAATATAAATATTGTAACTGTAATTTTGATTGATAACTGTTTTGTTTTGTAATTTTACTATGTTAAATTCAAGGAACAACATGCCTGCCGACCAATAACACCATGACCTAATGGCAATACTTAGATTAATAGAAATGGGTTAATTTAAATGTAAGAGCTGGTTAGTAATATGCCTGAACCATAGACCAATATTACTATTAATATTAATAGTATTGATATTAATATTAATACTATTAATATTAATTAATTAATAATTAATACTAATACTATTAATATTAAGCCTCAGTGGTTATTTAGAAAGTGGCAGGTAGGAGAGAAACATCCATTTACATTTTTTGTTTTGTTTTTTAAGATTTTATTTATTAATTATGTATACAACATTCTGCTTCCATGTATATCTGCACACCAGAAGAGGGCACCAGATCTCATAACGGATGGTTGTGAGGAATTGAACTCAGGACCTCTGGAAGAGCAGCCAGTGCTCTTAACCTCTGAGCCATCTCCCCAGCCCCTCCATTTACATTTGAATGAAAAATTTGAAAATTGTAGCCAATAAAACCCTTTAGAATTAAGATAACAAAACCAGGTGGTGCTGGCACAGGCCTTTAATCCCAGCAGATGGGAGGCAACTCTTTGTGAGTTCAAGGTCAGCCTAGTCAACCGAGTGAGTTCAAGGACAGGCTCCAAAGCAATACAGAGAAACCCTGTCTAGAAAAAACAAGCAAGGAGCTGGAGAGATGGCTCAGTGGTTAAGAGCACTGACTGTTCTTCCAGAGGTCCCGAGTTCAATTCCCAGCACCCACATGGTGGCTCACAGCCACTTTGAATGAGATCTGGTGCCCTCTGCTGGCATGCAGGCAGAAGACATAATAAATAAATAAAATCTTAAAAAAAAATGGAAAAAGATAACAGGTGAAGGAGTGGAAAGAGGAACAGAGCAGTGAACTTGCTAGACACTGGGCCAAGAAAAGGTCACTTGGTTAAGTTGTTTACCTAGTAGCAGGAAACAATGTACATAAATCCCCCTGGTGGTCCACATATTTATTCCCAGCACTTGGGAAAATGGAGGCAGGAGGCCAGTGTTCAGGCCTCTGTAGGCTAAGTGAGACCTCTGCCTCAAAGAAAAATGTTTGAAACAGGCTCTCACTGTAACCTCACATGGTCTTTGGAACACACAGGTATCCTCTTGCTTCAGCTGGGATTATAGCCACGCCTAGCTGGGAAGAGTATATTTGAGCTCAATTCAATTTGTAAATTTTTAAAATTCTAGGGCCAGTCATGCTGGTGCACACCTTTAACCCCTCACTCAGAAGGAAGAGGCAGAGGCAGAGGCAGAGGCAAAGACTGATCCTTATGAGACTGAAACCAGTCTGGGCTGCTAGCTCCAGCTCCAGGACAGCCAAAGGTTACATACACACTGTTTTTGTTTGTTTGCTTTTGGTTTTTTTTTTGTTCTTTTTCTATGCTGTGTATAAAAAGCAGCACCATCTTCTGGAAGCAGTTTGCCTGCTGTTTTCAGGGACTCTTAGCAGCTTGCCGTTTTCCCCTCTCCCTTCTACACAGACAGCCAGGGAACAAGGTTGACCCAGGAGAAGTTTTGGAGGAGACATATAAAGGCCTTTTAGAGTCTGTTCTCCTTCTTCTTCTTCCTTTTTTGTTTTTGATTTTTGTTTTTTGAGACAGGGTTTCTCTGTGTAGCTTTGGAGCCTGTCCTGGCACTCGCTCTGGAGACCAGGCTGGCTTCGAACTCTCAGAGATCCACCTGCCTCTGCCTCCAGAATGCTGGGATTAAAGGCATGGGCTGTAAGACCCCCGGAAAGCTCAGGCTTCCAGGATCTTAGCCCAGGACCGTGGCCACCCCAATCACCAGGCTGAGTCGAAAGCTTGATGCAAACTGCAAGAGGCTTTATTGTTGTTTAACGAGCTAACCCCATGTTAGCTCGGGTCTTTCATCCATCCACCGTGGCTGATGGCTACAAAAGACAGTTCGAAGCGGCTGCATAGAGATCTTATAGGGCAGCGTAAGGGGAGTGTCTAGGGGTACACACAGGCTCAGGATTGGTGTGCCTCCAGGCTTAGAGGGTTTGCCCTGTGTTGATTGGTCAACTGGTTGTTATGGCCAATAGGCCCTCCCAGGGTGGTTGCTATGCTCTGCGCGTCATTGCTGCGCGCTTGTCCATAAGGCACACCCAGAGCCATAAAGCACAGCACCACCAGCTAACTTCTGATTGGTTCCTTGCCACGAGGCAGGCATCTGACTTCTAGTGACCAAGGCAAGGTAAGATAAGCACGTGTCCGGCTGTTATGGCTGCCGAAAGGGGCAGGCATCTGACCTTAGTGACTAAGACAAGGTCAGGTAAGCACGTGTTCGACTGTTATGGCTGCCCGAATGGGGGAGGTGGCCCCTTCACCTGTCCTTTGGCATTTCCTGTAAGGTGACTGGATATAGTAAGGTTGGTTGTTTGAAAACCTTGGGCTTTTCCTCCCTAACCTCATAATACACTGCTGAGATTGGTTCTCCTTTAAATTCCTTTGTCTGGGTCTGAATATCTCTATAATCTGTTTTAATAAGTTTTACTAATACTTGTATTCTGGCATTCATATTAAGCCACTTTTTTAGAGATGAGGCAAGAATGATCTAACTGATAATGCTTGTAATTGACATTATATAAATCTCCTCTATGTTAATTATCCTCTCATTTCATTTCTCCCTTTTTAAACCATCCATTATGTAACCATACAGACACCTAACTGCTTCCACTGCAATAGTGTTTCCCTTTTTTCTTGTTTTTTAGGTTTTTTGAGACAGGGTTTCTCTGTGTAACACCCTTAGCTGTCCAGGAACTCGCTTTGAAACCAAGTTGGCCTCGAATTTACAGACACCTGCCTGCCTCTGCCCCGAGTGCTGGGATTAGAGGCATGGGCCACTACTGTCCAGTGTTTCCCAGTTTTGAATGTGTGCAAAACTTTTTTTTTAAACTGAATCTCCCTTCTAAGAATCCCAATTGTCTCACCAAATCTGCTGAAGATGGCGATGAAGATGATGGTGGAGTAGGAGGCTGACTGCTGCTGCATGGAACAGTAGAGCCTGCGCTGGTAGAGCCTAGTGTGGCAGCAGCCAAAGGAGGGAGCACGGAAAGCCCACAATCCACCAGGAGAGGGAGCCCTGCGCACAGGGCAAATGTGGGGCATAGGCACATAATTGCAGGAGATGACTAAAGGCAGAGCTGGTTGGTGGTAAGGGGCTAACTTTGGCAGCCATAGGAGCCCGAGCACCTGTGGAGTTTGCTGCCAATAGGTTGCAAGGGAAAAAATCCCAGACTCACTCGGAAGGCTTGGGGGGAAAAAAGCAAAACCTAGCCAGTGGGGGGGGGAGGGGTGACTCTAGCCACATGGTGCTATGGCATGTGCAGGTGGCTGCAAAGCCACAGGAAAGCAGAATTTTCATGAATTCATGCCCCACGTTGAGCACCTGATGAAGTGTGATCCTAGTTAGTATTAATGAGGAAAACCCCGAGTGAGATATGGGATAAGAGCTGAAAGAAGAAAAGGACCAGCCACAGTCACCTCTTACCTCTCTACCTCTTCAGCTCAAAAAAGGGCTGAGCTCCTTTCTCCACCCTGCCTTATCACTTCCTGTCTGTCTATACAGACCACCAGTCCTCTATTGTTAACCTATGGCTAGCTCCATCCTCTGAAAACAAGGCAAGTTTTGTCAGAACTCTAACAAAATATCTCAAAACATGGGATTTCTAATAGAAAAAGAAAGCTTTTAACAGCCGAGCCATCTCTGGTCCCCAGAGTCCACTTGCAACTCGTGCAAACAGCACTTGAAGCTTTCCCAGTGCAGTTTATGTTACACCATGTTTCCTTCTCCCTCAGAGTGGATCAGTGAGTATCAAGATTCAGTATTAGACCCAGAGGCCCTGAGGGTCGAAGTAGACACATTCATGGAGGCTTATGACAAGAAGATAGCTGAGGTAGGGGTTTGTGTATGGCCCCCACTTATCAATGTGTGCAGCCATGGGGAGGAGGCACCACCAGTATTGTGGGTTGTAGTGTGGTGCCTGAGAGAGAATGGTGGTGGCAGCCTTTCCTTGGTTACCATAGGGAGTGCAGGCTCCTATATGTGCTTGCTGAAAGCTGGGCCACCTGGCTGGGTGACATCGATGCTAACTGGTATGCAGGTGAGGGAAATGTCATGATATGTCTGTTTGTCAACACTTATTGTGGGGGCACTCAGGCCAGCAGACAGTGTGTGCCCAAGGTGGTTTACTGCAGGAGGCGGCAGTGGGCCTCTAGGCAACCGTGCATCCTGCTGCTGCAGAGCGCTGCCCATCAACAGTCTCTTCCATGCAGGAGGAGACCAAGGCCAAGGAGGAGGAAGGTGTTCCTGATGAGGAGGGCTGGGTGAAGGTGACCCGCAGGGGCCGCAGGCCTGTGCTCCCTCGAACAGAAGCAGCCAGCCTGCGTGTTCTCGAGAGGGAGAAAAGGAAACGTGCACGCAAGGAGCTGCTCAACTTCTATGCCTGGCAGCACCGAGAGACCAAGATGGAGCGTAAGGGACACCTGAGGGTAGCCTACAGGCCTGGTGCAGGGAGCAGGGTGTCCTCAGGCACATCCTCTACAGGCTGAGGGTCCGAGTCCCTGTCCACAGTGCCCCTACTGCTCCCCAGACATAGATAGTACTTCCCTGGGGGCAGAAGCACATGGGGAAGGGACCTGTCAGCCCCCAACCAGAAGGTGTCTGACCACAGAGTTCTGAGGGACTGGATAGTGGGGGTGTATGGGGGACTAGAGCAGCCTACTTGAGTGTTCCATATGGGAGTACATGCTCTTGCTGTTGTCAGCATGCATGCGGCTCACTGGACATTTCTGTGAGTGTGAGGAAGATCAGTCCTCTCCTGAACATGGAGTGCGCTCAACAGCTGCCTTCAGACCAGACATTTGTAGGCACTGACACCTGCCTCACTGTCTCCCACCCCTCAAAGCTCCTGCACTGTCCTGGACCCCAAGCTGCACCTTAGAGATTCAGGTGCCACCTCTGACTTAGGTCACTTGGTGACTGTTTACCTGCTGATTCTGAAGTCCCCTATAACAAGGCTTCATCTAGGGAAAGGGTCCCTGGGACTGCTTCTTCTAGGGAGCAGGAGAAGGGTTAGGAGTCCTGCTTTCTCTGGCACTCTCTTCTCCCTGGTACATTTTCATCTCAAACCTCGCACATGATCATCCCACCTCAGCCTCTAGAGTGGCTGTGGTTAAGTGTGCAGTTCTGTTTCCGTGCAGGATCCCTCTTGATCCAGAGCACAGCAGGAGGAGAGGGGTATGGGGTCAGAGAGGGAGAATTGCGTAGCTGCCCTGGAACATGAGGGTGGGGAGCCCCCTTTAGTGGGGTAGCTGGCAGTTACTGCACAGGTGCTCAGTGTGACACGTGCTGTGTCCCTTCAACCCCCAGATCTGGCACAGCTGCGCAAAAAGTTTGAGGAGGACAAGCAGAGGATTGAACTGATGCGTGCCCAACGCAAATTCCGACCCTACTGAGCTGTTCTGGTCCCTGGAGAGCAGGCTTTGAGAACACAGGACCAACAGGACTGCTCCCTCAGGGACTGTGATTTGGGAAGCAGACACCAGGCCAAGAAGCTGCTGCTGTGTCTCCAGCTCCATCTCTACACCCACTGGCTGGAAGTGCAAGGCCACAGGTGGATGTGGCCTTCAGAGAGATGGCTCTTCCCTCTTCAGCTTGTAAACACCTGGGAAACCTGACTGACTTTCTGCTCCCACTCTTTGCCCTCAATGAAGTCCCTGCCCGCAGCAGAGTTATTTGCAATGCAGTGAAGATGGGAGAGGATTTTATTGCCACACAGCCTGGTACCAGGACCAGCTCCAGAGACTCTTACCCAGTCCTGCTCCCCCAGCGCCACAAGCTCCCCTGTCCCCTTCTTGAAGTCAGATATTAAAGGTCAGAAACATATCCCCATGCTCCTAGCTCTGCCACAGGAGTCTCTGCTGCCCCTCTTGGTGTTTGATACCAGTGAGACCCACCCCACTTTTTTGTGGGCTGAGGGTCCTGGACAGGAAGTGTGAACAAGCTCAAAGGCCAGAGCTAAGGCCTGGAAGCAGTCCTGGGTTGGCTCTGGAGGAAGGGGTTGATAATTCCAGCCACAAGGTGGTTTTTGTTCATGTGGATGTAGTGATTGCCTGGGATTTCCACATACTGGAACCGCTGGAGAAAGGGGCAGGTGGTGAGATGTTGTTTTTCCAATCAGGAGACTCCCATAGCTGACTGCCTCCAAGTGGGTCAGGGACAACCCTCTTCCCAGCAGCCTGGGGACTTGGAGGCTGTTCCAGGAATATAGGCATGTGAGACTGCAGTGCTAAACTGGGGCAGTTACAGTCAGGGTCCCTGCCAGTTTTGATGGGACATGAAGCACTGTCATCTCCACGAAAGGCAGGGTTCAGGACAGCTCCCACAGCAGAGCACCCCAAATAGGAGAACCCCCTTCTTGGTAGCATCCCTGGGCTGTGTGCAAAGGATACAGGCCTAGGAGATTTAAGTGGATGATGACCATAGAGAGCCAGGGCCTACACCGGCTCCTGGTTCCAGCACAGGCTCCCCCTGCTCAGTAGCCATCACACTTGCCAATGTGCTGGTGCCAGCATCAGTGGAGGCGAGTGCAGGGCTGCTTCGAAGAGCTGGGCCCCAAGTAATCCTGGCAAGGAGTCAGGTGAGGACAATAAAACTGAGGACCTGCCAACCTAAGCTGTCTCCTTCCTCAACTCCTTGTGTTCTGGGTTTCTGGGGAATGGCCTTGGAGGGGTGAGGCCTGCCAACTCCTTGGATACTGAGTGATTGCAACTTGGATGCAAAGTGATTGACTCTGTGACATGTGTCAGAACAGAAGACATGCCCAACCTCTCAGCCTCTCAGAAGCACACACCCTACCTCTTTTAGGATGGTTCTTAGTGTGTCCACAATGAAGAACAGGGGTTCCTTGTTCTCATCGTTGGCTCGTCTGACATCATAGTACCCCTGTGTTGCTCTGGAAACAAAAGGTTGGGGTGTCTCTCAGTGTTGAATCTTAACAGAGCCCTGTGCCATTTCCTGGTTTCGGGACCTGAAGAGCCCATGAATGAGTTGCCTCCTGTTTTCCATCAGCTATTTCCCTGTGAGCCTAGATTGATCCCCAAGGTTCAGTCATTTCGTACCAGATTCCTCTTGGAGACCTAGCAGGATAGCACAAGCTGAATGCCTGTTGGGGAGCAGATTCCAGTACTGTAGAAAGTGGGGGCCACTGAAAGCTGAGCTGAGATCTGAACTGGCTGCCAAGGCCAGGCTTTTCTTAACATAAAACCTCCTGAGGAGAAATGTACACATCACACTACCATCACCCTGCCTGTATGAAGCACACTGTAGCCTAGGCTGGCCTCAGCATTGTCATAGCCTTGCCATGCTCTTCCTAGTCCTGGTTTGCAGGAGTGAGCCACCATGCCCAGTCAGTTCCTTGTTTTTAAGTTCACATTTGCCATAACTTATAACAGTGTTAACATTGCCCCAACTCCATAATGACTTGAAAGTTTAACTTAAAAATTAAGCTTCCAAACATCCATGAACAACCCATGTCAAAGTCTCAAATGTCCTCTGATTTCCCTGCTGTTGCCATAACCATCAACAACAACCAAAAGGAAAGGATCAGGCTAGACCAACAGCATGTTGCTAGCCTGGGAAAATTCCCAACTCAAATTCTGAATGTGCCTGGCAGTGATGGTGCATTCTTTTAATATCAGCACTCAGGAAACAGACACAGGCAGGTCTCTGAATTCGAGGCTGGCCTGGTTACTGAGCGAGTTCTCCTGAGAGAGTTCCAGGGCTACAGAGAGAAACCCTGTCTGAAAAAAAAAAAAAAAAAAAAACCAGAAAATCCCTGAATGTGAAGACAATCCTGTGGTGTCTTTCACCTCATTGGACTTCAGGGTTAACTTGATTGATGGGGCTAGAGGGCGTGTCCCCTCCTGCATCACTCCAAGTGCATACTTCATGGTGCTGTGCACTCAAACAGGACAACCTTCCCTAATGGAGTACAACTTAATAATTTCCAAGATTGCCTGTGCCTTTTCTATGATGTGCCTTCTGCTTCCTCAGCATGAGAAATTGGAATCATAAGCACAGCTCATGTTGACGTTCCCCAAAGACCTGCTCATCTGTGCTGCAGTCCTCACCCCTGCCACCTGCTCCCCTGCAGTCCTCACCCCTGCCCCCTGTTCCCCTGCAGTCCTCATGCCAACCCCCTGCTCCCCTGCAGTCCTCACCTCTGCTCCCATGCAGTCCTCACCCCTGCCCCTCTCCCTACAGTCCTCACCCCTGCCTCCTCTCCCCTGCAGTCCTCATCCCTACCCCCTGCTCCCCTGAAGTCCTCACCCCTACCCCTTGTTCCCAGGCTCCTCTTGCTTTGCCTTCCCTCTCCCAGCACCTGTTGACAGAGATGGTTCCTGAGAAAGGTTGAGTGGACTGTGGTGTGCTGTCACAATGGGAGAACTGACACCCTGTGCCACCCTCCCTCAGCGGCTCCTGGTTTCTGGGTCACTAAGGGTACTTGGTCTAGACTCACTTGACCAGCAACACATTGGCCTGCAGGTGTCTGATAAAGTGCTCAAGCCTCTCCTTGCTCACGAAGTCAAAGATGAGCTCTGGCTGCAGAAACAAAACCAGGGAAAATGCTTGTGACCAACTCCCATGTGACCTGTACTCAGAGTCCTTATTTCAGGACACCTGGGTTCCATCGAGGTCAGCTAGGCCACCACCCCAGGAGGCCAGTGTCCACCTAGTCACTTCCTCATCAAGTCTCCTTAGCTTCCATAAATCAAAGTTCTGTCTCCCACCTCCCATCTCTCTTCTCCCTCTGCTGGACTCCATTCACAGAACCTTTACAGTTGGGTGTGGCTGTTGATTTGGGCTTGCTCCAGGGACTTTTTAGGACTTAGGAGCCCCTGCAGCCTCTTCCCAGTGGGGAGTCAGCTGTGGGCTCTGGACTCTGACTCGCAGAGCTCACACACTTTATGAAACTGCTTCCTTCCACTTGGAAGAAATGTGTTTGGCGCACAGCACAGAGTGAGTCCTCCATACTGTCTCCACCCAGCCCTCACTGCTGGCCCTGCTGTTTAATGTGCTATGCTGCAGTGCCCCAAACGGAGGCCTGCAGCCCCAACAGCTACTGATGGGCACTGCAGGTCACTGCACGGCAGGTGTGATACTCATGCTAGGATCAGGAGACTTCCTAGGAGAGCAGATACAGTTACTAAAGGTAAATAAAGATGTCAGCACAGCTGGGCTGAGGCTGTAGGTCAGTGGCAGAGCGCCTGCCTGTTATACACTGGGCCCTGTGAGCATCTGATACCCAGTCTATTGTGCACCATGACACATTCTCTCCTGGGCTGGACAGATGTCTCAGCAGAGTCCTTGTGACAAGACCTGAAACTGATCCTCAGACATCACATTTAAAACAACTGGGCACGATGTCACATTCCTATAATCTCAGCCTCAAGATGCAGGGACAGTGGATCTTTGGAGTGTGCTGGCCACCAGCTTAGCCTATTTGGAAAGTGTGAGACCATCCCCCAAAAACAGACAGTATAGATGTGAGGATGGTGGCTGGGGAACTATAGCCAAGGGTGACCTCTGACCTGCACATGCACATCATACACGTCCTCACACAGACACACAACAAGGGCACTCCTTGTCCTCTCCTCAGATTAAGATCACCATGGGAACCTTCTCATAACCAAGATTCCCACACCAGTTATGAATCCCCACAGTGTCTCAGTTCTGTTCTCAGATGAGAGCAAGTGCTGGAGAGCTGTGACAAGCTGCCTCCCAGGGAGGGCAGGCCCTGTGGCTTCACCTTCTCCAACAAGTTTGGGTTGGGTGTAGAGGGAGTCTCTGAACCCTAACCACAGCCAACACTTTACAGGAGTGGCTCAAACACAGCCAGGTGGGGACTTGGGCCTCTGCCTGTGATCTCCTTTTCCTCAGGAACTGGAATTGTCTGGCTCAAGGATACAATCAGGCCTCAACTCAACTTGAAATTGGTCCCAGGCAAGGATTAGGGGATGCTACCTCTGCTCATGTCTGCAGAAGTGAAGATCTTCTCCCCCCCCTTTTTTTTATTTGTTTTTTTCAGACAGGGTTTCTCTGTGTAGTTTTGGAGCCTTTCCTGGCACTTGCTCTGGAGACCAGGCTGGCCTTGAACTCACAGAGATCCACCTGCCTCTGCCTCCCGAGTGCTGGGATTAAAGGCATGTGCCACCAACACCTGGCTCTTCTTTTTTTTTTTTTCCTTTCTTTCTTTTTTTTTTGTTTAAATTTCTTCCTATTTTATTCCCTGACACAACTGGACTTTTGGTTTTGTTTTGTTTTGTTTTTTTATGATATGATTAAGCCAACAGCAAGGTGAAATGGATGGCCAGCTCTGAGGCATTTTGCTCAGGACACAAGATGTGAGACCTGCACCCAGGTCAATGTGCCCTGTTGTGCCCACACTCAACTGGGGTCAACCTTGAGGGGAGAACAACTCTGGTCTCTAGCCCCACAACTGGCTTCCTTCACTCTGCAACGGTTTGTGAGAGACTTCTTTCCAAAGGGAACAGTGAAATGATACACAGTCTTGAGACAAGGGTCTGATTCCATTTACATGCAATGTATGAAAAGACACTTGAGGACACTTGGGGAAAGTCTGTTCTTGGATGAACACATGGATGAAAGTCATAAATGGGAGAAAGGGATCTGGGGACATAGCCATTGGTATAACACTTGCCTAGCATGTACAAGGTCTTGAGTTTTTTGCCAGCACCCTGCTTTCCCTGTGTGTGTGTGAGTCCTATTGGGGATGGCATCAGAACCCTTGTGCATCATTGGTGGGAAGATAAAACAGTGCAGCCTCTGCAGACAACAGTTTAGCAACTTCTAAAAGGTCAGTCACACGTTAACCTGGGCTCCAGAAATTCTTTTCTGGCATATCCAAGATCTGGGAGCAAAGACTCAAAAGCTTGCACTCTTGTTATGTAACATTGTTGTCAATTGCCAAAACATGAAACCCCCATGTCTATCAGCAGAGCACTAGACATGGAAAATGAGGTGTGGGGATTGCAAGACGGCTCAGTAGATAAAAGCATGCTTGCAAGCTGACTGAGTTTGATCCATGACACTCAAATGGAGTTAGGAGAGGCTCCCACGTGTCCTGACTTCCACACAAGCATTTCCCTGCCTTACACACACACACACACACACACACACACACACACACACACACACACACAGAAATAAAAATTAAATAAAGAAAAAATAGATGTCAAAAGGATGTTTAAAGAAAAAAACCTCCCAGAGACTTGACTGCCTCTGTCTCTACATGCTGGGATTACAGCCCCCAGGTTGGAACAGCTAGTTTTTGGTGTCACAAAGGTGTGAACATGGACATATGTTTCCCATGGAAGGATCTGGAAAGCTTGATGCTGGGGAGATGAAGCCAGGCACTGAAGGACAAGCATAGGTATCTCATGAAAGTAGAATCAAACAATCAACTTCACAGGGACAGAAAAGTAAATGAGGGTTTTCTGGAGAGATGGGTGAGGACTTAGTTTTTTAATGGGTTCAGTGTTTACTGAGGATAACAGAGCTTGGGCTATAGGAGTTGGTGACAGTTACAAATAAACAATATGTTTAATATTACTCAGCAGTGTACTTACAGGCATCTAAAATGGGGACTATATCTTGTGTGTCTTTACTATGATATGTATATAATTTTAAAAGCACTTTCAAAAAGAGACCACAGGCAATCTATAAAGGCAGCAGGAAGACAGTGGCACTTACCACAGAGAGCCTCCGGTCCCTGTTCAGCACCACACCTGGGGAAAACACAAAGCATGGTAGCTTCAGTGTCACCTGTTACAGGAAGGGACTCACCTGGCTTCCTGGGGACGTCCCAGTCTTTTCACACAGGGCTCATGTCTTCCATCTGGGCTAGAGAAAGTCACCTGTCATCAGGAGCCCTGCACTTCTGCCCTGGGATTATTCTAGTGCAGAGCTTGGTCAAGGCTGTCTGACCACAGCACATGGGCATCTCCTCAGACCCCAAGGGCCAGAGAAGGATGATGATGGAGACACTCAGATTCTCTCATCCTTCCCTCTCCTTCTTGTTGTTTTTAGATTGGATCTCACTGTGAGACCCTTGATGGCCTGGAACTCACTCTGTAGACCAGGCTGGCCTCAACTCACAGAGATCTGCCTGTCTCTGCCTCCAAGTGCTGGGTTTTAAGACATTTGTCTTCACTCTAGGCTCCAACTCTCACCTCAGAGAAAGAAACTGTTCATTTGGTTGTTTAAACACTGGAAAACAGAGAGTAATTGAGACCCCTGGTATCCTTGTCAGACTAGGTCCTGGCCATGTTTGATGGATAATTCTAAACACGTAGAATGGTTTAGCCATGCCCTCCCCTCTGCCACATCTGTGATTCCTAGAGAACTGTGTGCAGAAGTATTGCGAGATCGAAGTTGAGCTGTAGTCCGTAAAGTTAAGATACTTTTATTCAGATAACACCAGCCAATCGCAAGCCAGAGAGTGTCCAGAGGCAGCAGGCTAGGCAGGCTAGGGAGGGTTCCCACGCATCTGCCGCCCTCTTAAGAAAGAACTCCCCAGGCATCATCCTGAACCTCCCCTGACCACGCCCTCACAGGCAAGTCAAGCATACCTGTAGGCGGCTCCTAGGAGGCGGGGCTACAATGCCTACACAGAAGTGTTGGGGGAGGCAAGGCAGCCTCTACTGTCATGTAGGAACTCACAAGCCTTGGAAGTTTCCAGGAATGGAAAAGCCAGCTCTGGGGCCTGCTCTAACAAGGGAAATGGGAAGGGCTGCAGGTGTGAGGGTAGGGAGAGACCTGCCTACAAGTCTGCTCAACTCTCTTGTTTGCAGCCACCAAAGTGAAAAGTGAACAGCCACCAAAGAAAAGGTGTAGTCAGACTTGAACGCCTTCTACAAATGGTCTAAGTCCCCAGTGTGTTAAACACTTAAATGCAAATATAAGCCATGAGGAGTTTTAGAATCAAAGAAGGACACTATTCCAATTCCAGAGTCCATAAAAAGACACAGGTCCAGTGGCAACTCCACAATTCTGCACTCAAGAAAAGAAACCACTCCAAGACTAGTCTAGAGAGAAGTGAGAACTAGAGGGTAGAGGGTTCCAGTTCCATGTCTGCAACATGGGGAAGCTGTTAAAATGAGACAAAGCCAAGGACTGGACATAGAAGGGGGTAGATCCTCACACTTCACTCTGGGGCTTCCAGCCTCCACAGCCTTCATCTAAATTTCCTTTCTCTCTCTGTCTCTCTCTTTCTCTCTATTTGTTTGAGACAAGTTTTCTCTATGTAACTGTCCTGGATATCCTGGAACTCACTGTGTAGACCGGTCTGGCCATGAACTCACAGAGACTTGCCTGCCTCTGCCTCCTGAGTGCTGATATTAATGGAGTACACCACCATCTCCCCTCTGGTGTTATTTATTTATTTATTTATTTATTTATTTATTTATTTAGGTTTTTCAAGACAGGATTCTCTGTGTAGCTTTGGAGCCTATCCTGGTACTCACTCTGTAGATCAGGCTGGCCCTGGTTTTATTTTTTTTTAAAGAACTATTTATTTACTTATTTATTTTTAGGACAGGTTCCACTATAATTTTTCCTTGCATAAATATCTTATGTAGATCAGGCTAGCCTCAAACTCACAGATTTGCCTCTGTTACATACCACCATGCCTGGGCTCATGTTTAGAGGTTTTGTTGTTGTTGTTGTTGTTGTTGTTGTTTTAAAGCAACAGAGAGAAGACAAATATAATGAAAGAGCTTAAAATGGGTGGAGGAGAAGAGGTTTGTTCAGTAGTTAAGAGCACTGGGTGTTCTTCCAGAGGTCTTGGGTTCAAATCCCAGTTCTCATACAGCAGCTCACAACTGTCTATTACTACAGTTGTAAGGAATCCAACAGATATGCATGCAGGAAAAACACCAATGCACACAAAATAAAAGGGAATCATTAAAAAGAAAAAAGAAAATGAAGCTAAAATGATGATTTAGCTGATGTATGTTTGCGAAGGGTTGATAGGGGAAATACTCACACATATACCCTGCAGGAAAAGCAATGCATGAATCCAGAAGCTACTCTGAAGACAAAAGCAATTACGGAAACACTGAAGAATGCTATTTTCTGTAATTATTAGGGTTTTGCCTCTAATTAGAGATTATAGAACTCTTAGATGATAAATGGAATGTTTAATTGTTTTTAGAGCTCTAGCCAGGCACCTGTGACCCCAGACACATAGAAGACCATACGGCTGAGAGATTTTTCTGGTCACCCAACACTGAGGTCACCTCAGCCTAATGAATCCAAGGCAGAGGCTCTGTCCCAACCTGGGCTGGCACTCACAGCCTGTCACCTGTCCTGCTCGATGAAGGGTCCTCTCTGTTCTTGCAGGGAGGGGCCCTTCGGAGGGTTGTACATTCCTCCAGGTCTGGAGTCTGAATGATCAGAGAATGTAAAAATACTTCAGAAAGGAGAGGGACTCAGGACTGGGGAGATGATGAAAAGCCAGACATGACAGCATGTGCCTGTAATCACAGTGGTGAGGAAGTGCTGGCCAGTCAGTCCACCTGAGTCCTTGCCAAGAGAGCCTGTCTCAGAAATAAGGTGGAGGACAGAGGATATGGCCAGCAGGGAAAGGCACTTGCTGTCACGTCTGAAGACCTGAGTTCAGTTCTGGGATCCCCACAGTGGAGGTGAGAAGAGAGAATTGATTCCCATAGATTAAGAGGATTATGGCACTCAGAGATGTACCTGCCTTTGCCTCCCAAGTGTCATAAAGCTTTTTTCAAAAGTGGAGAGGAATTGAGGGAGACACCTACATCCACCCTGGCTCCACACACAAGCACAGGAACACACACACACACACACACACACACACACACACACACACACAAAGGGGGTTCTCTTTCTGTTAGAGTAACCCTTAAGAGACCAGGAGACTCCAATCACATGAACTGTTGTCTCTGCCTTAAGGCCTTGACCCATTTTCCCCCAACCCCCAGCACAACAGCCACTCATGAGGTAGATACATGACTCGCTGCTTTTCTGTCCAATGCCCACTGGACAGGGAGGTTCCTGATGGCAGGGCTGGGTCTCCTCTGCACTTCTCAGACTAGAGGTTAGGAGGTTCCAATTTCTTGAAAGCAAATGTCTAAGACACAAGTTAGCTAGCTGCGTAGAGGGACAAACCTGGGGCCCCAGCAGGAAGGGATGCATGGCTGGAAGAGAGGTGGGGCCAAACACAAGCACCTTGTGGCCTCCTCCTCACCAGCCTTGCCTCCACCAGCCTTGCCTGCTTAAGACCTGGGATCCATGAGGAAGTGAAAGAAGTGCTTGTTTTCTTCCTTCCTTCCTTCAATCCTTTCTTTCTTTCTTTCTTTCTTTCTTTCTTTCTTTCTTTCTTTCTTTCTTTCTTTCTTTCTTTTCCAGACAGGTTACCCTGTTTAGCTTTGGAACCTGACCTGAAACTCGATTTTTAGACCAGGCTAGCCTCAGACTCACAGAGAACCACCTGCCTCTGTCTCCCAAGTGTTGGGTGGTGTGCCATCACCGCCAGGCAAGAAGCACATGTTTTCTAGATAGCAAAGTCACTTTGGTGATGATCTCAAGGGAGATTCAGATGTCCCCTGCTGGCCACAGGCAGATCATGTCAGTCCCTAGGACCCCTAATCCAGCTCCAAGTCCAACCCCACCTTACCTCCTGAAGCCTTTCCCCACAGCTGCCAGACTGAATATTCTAGAATTTAAAATAAGCTGCCACACTTCACTCTTCCCTCTCCTTTCAGTGGAGACCACATGTGTCCCTATGCCAGAGCCCCACCCTCTGCCCCTCAACTGTCAGTGAACCCTGCACTAGAGACTTCTACCCAGCACCCAGAAGTGAACTCCACATCCCTGTGCACCTCTAGGCAAGGGCACCTGTGTTCTGAGGACAGACATAACTAGCCAAGCAGTGGACATCATTTCTGGCCTCTCCATCCAGTAACTGGACTTTCCTCCATTATGAAACTGGGGAATCTGGGCATGAAATGAAGGTGCCCCACAAGGACACAGCTAGCCATGCCCAGTTGGTCCCTTCACTGTATCACTGAGGGAAACTCCTTCTCAGGACAGGCTTGGGGGTTCCCTAAGTATAGTACCTTCCAGGAATCCCTAGGGGGAGGCTGTATGTCTCAAGTCCTACTGACTCCTAAAACACCTTCAGCCTATTGTGCCCAGTCCCTGCCATCTTCCTTGTACACAAGGGATATTCCCTAGCCATCTCTCTGGCCCAGAACATGGGGCATAAAGTAGGTCCTAGGTCCATTCTTGTCCTCTTTGTTAAAAATAAACCCCCAAAAGTGCTAGGAGTCTCCTGAAGCTAGCAAGATGTGTCAGTGGGTAGAGGCACTTGCCACCAAGCCTGAGGATCTGAGTTCATTCCCTGGCATCCACACAGTGAATGGGGAGAACCAACTCTGGAAAGTTGTCCTTTGATCTCTACATGTCCACACACCCATACACACACACACACACACACACACACACACACACACACTAGGCAAATGTAATTGAAAATAAGACAAAAATCAAATAGGTCCTGATGCTTGAACACTCAAGGCAGGCCCTGAGAGAGATGGTCAGCCGCTGCTCTACCTGTGTGTGACTACCTACTGCTTTCTTCCTATTGGAGGCTCAGCCATCTGAAAGTACAGAGATAATTCAGAAGTCTTCCCCCTGCTGGCTGGCTCCCTGTCTGCTCTGGGACTCACCAAAGTCACAGACAGATCCAGCAGAGAATGACAAAGAGGGTATTGTAGTAATATATTGTTTTGATTTATTAAAGCTTGTGTGAGGATTCAGAAAGCAAAGTCAGCCACAACCCATAGAAGCTTGGCACACACCTTTAATTCTAGCAGCCAGAACCTAGGAGGTTATAGTACACTCTGTTACCAAAGGACTCAGGATTAAGAGGTAGATCGATCTCTGTGAGTTGTCCTAGGCCACCTAGATCTATCTACACAAGATTCATCTAGTCCTAAAGAAAAACAGCTCAACGGAAGATGACATCAGCACCTGGGATCACATGCCTTTAAACCCAGCATTAGGGAGGTATGTAGGACAGGACCAAAGTGTCTGAGAATAGGAGCATTCATCCTCCAGACACATTTAGGAAAGGAGGATTCATTCTCCAGGCATGGGGAGAATAGCATTCTACCTCCCTTGTTAGAGGTAAGAGCTCTCTGGTAGCTTGACTTCTTTGCTTCCCTGATCTTAAGCTTAAGCCCCAATATCAGGCTCTGGGTCTCTTATTTTTTTTATGTTACAGTCACTGGGGATACAAACAAGGCCCTTGGAGCCTCTGGATGTGTCCTATGGGGATGTCTGTGTTGCTAGTCTCCATGTCTCACAGACAGGGATGACTGTCTTGTTAGTCTCCATGTCTCACAGACAGGGATGACTGTCTTGTTAGTCTCCATGTCTCACAGACAGGGATAACTGTCTTGTTAGTCTCCATGTCTCACAGACAGGGATGACTGTGTCTGTGGGTCCCTCCATTTCTCACAGGCAGCTAGAAAGCACTGCTTTTCCATAAGGCCTTTTCCTTTCAAACATAGGCAGCTGTCCCAGCTCCCCTGCCAAGTGTTTCTGTGAAACTACTCAAGTCAGACAGATCTGCTTCTGACTGAATGCTGCTAGGCTTATGACAGGAATTTCAGCATGGAGGGGGCAGGATGATCTGGCCAGAGGCTGGTAGGGCCTGTGCCTGTGTCCTTAGGGCTTGGTCCTGACATAGATGGGTTTCCACTTTGCAGAATACTTCCAGCTTCTGTTGTGTGTTTCAGTCAGGGTCTTACTCTGTAGTCCAGGCTTGCCCAACAGCACTATCTTACCACCTCAGCCTCTCAAGTGCTAGGGTTTCAGGCTGGCATGCCACCACACCTGTCTTAAAGCATGGGCTATGGTTTGGAACTCATGTTTAGACAAGGATGTGCATAAGGCTGTTTGCCTCATGGCTCTCTCCTGATCCTTGTTAAATCCTGGTTAAATTGGCTTTAGCTCAATGTCCTGCCTTTGTTGGGAACTCCCTTTGGTCAGAAGTGGATGCCTACAACCTCTTCCTCAACTGTGTTAACCAGACAGAGAGAGAGAGAGAGAGAGAGAGAGAGAGAGAGAGAGAGAGAGAGTTGGGGCTAGAGGCCCAGAACAATGCTTTCCTAACACTGTATCCAGAGAGCGAGCGGGATCTGATTCTACCTTCTCCTAAGCTAATTCTGCTACTTAGGGGTGCTTCCACAGCAGTGCTCCCACCCCTTTCCTGCTCTGAATCAAAGGGCTCATCTTCTCAGCAATGCCCACTGTCTCCATAGTAACCATTCAGCATCTGTGCCAACATTTCAGGCAACACGGGGCCGAGTCAGTCAGATTCTCTGGTCTGACTGGGATAATGCCTCATATGGATTAGCCCCTTTCTATACAGGGAACCCCTGGGTTAGCCATCTTTGTGGGGCACAAAAGCCTAGGCTCTCACCTTCAATTGGGTTTGTAGGAAAATGAGATAGGCTCAGGAGTAAAACATGAAAGATCAGAAAGGCAGTCTTCAACATAACACCCCGGGCTTGCTCCCTGTGGGTCTCACTGTGTCATTCTATCCTAATGTACAGGTACAATGTGCAGCCCAGGAGGCCTCTTTCAGCACTTGGAATTCTAGTCACACAGGACAGGGGTTCCCACATGACAACATGTCTCTGTGAGGGGTCTGTTGGCTCCAGTGCACAGCATCCCCTGGTGACTTCTTCCTCTTGCCCAACAGGATTTCACAACTTGCCCAACCCCCATGTACTAGGTAGGTGGAGGGAAACCTACTTCTTTTGGTTCTGCAGAAATTAATTTTCACAACCTCAATTGAGCCTGACAGCCTGTGAGAGCAACGATCTACTGACCTTCTTTGTCTATTTCCTAACACACCTGGGGGAGTCCCATGGTTGGTCAACTGGCACAAACAAGAACCTAACCTTGTTTTTTGTGCCAATTTGAGGCCCTTCTTTTCTCATTACACCACCTTACTCAAGCTTTTAACTCACCTGATTGCTCCAAGCCCCTCCCAGGGCACTCACATTCATTCATTCATTGTTTATTTGTGAGTATGCTTAATGTGAACTTGGTCAGGCTTTACAATCACCATGGAAACAAACCTGTGGCCTGTCTCTGAGGAGTTTCTAGATGAGACTGAGTTGGGGAGGTCTACCCTGACTCTGGGCAACACTATCCTGTGGCCTGGGATCTGAAACTGAACAACTGTGAGCTGAAAACCAGCATTAATTTCGCTCTGTTTCCTTGCTGTGCTCATAATATGACCAGCTGCCCCTGCTCCTGCCGCCATACCCTCCCCATCACGATGCACAGTCCCCTGTGACTGAGAGCCAAAATAAACCCTTATCCTCCAAGTTGCCACACACTGTCTGCTTCAGCAACAGACATGTGTCTAAAGCTTTTTTATCATCTGTTTTCCTCCTAAAATTTACTTTTTCTGCTCAGTCTCCTCCTTGCCCAGGCCCAGGAGGTGTCATTTCCACAAAGGGCATTTGTAAATGTTGCCCCCTGGAGTTGTTCCATCTCTACAGACTGGCAGCTTCCTTGAGACTGGGACAGTGTGGCTCAGGGCCACACTCACTGTCTTGATGGGGAATGCAACTCTCAGGACCTTAGTGAAAGTTTCTTGACAAATACACGGGAGAAGTTATATAGAAGAGACCATCACATGAGAGGCTGCCAGAGCCACAGCACCTCCTCCCTATAGGGCCAGCAGGGCACGGCCATGACAGTCACCAACTACAGTCCCAGTGCCTACCAACCTTCAAACAGAGTGTGGTTTTCTACAACGGTTATGTGACCTTGTATCAGGTACTCGGCAATTTGCAGCCTCAGTTTCCCCTGCTCTCACATGGCTGTGTGCAAGGCAATGGAAGAGTCAAGGAAACACTTTGGGCAAAAAATATCAGCTTGGCACAAGCAAGCCCCCATGTCATCCCTCAGTAATAACAGAAGGTGAGTAATTAATTACCTGTGGCCATCTTTGTGGTTCCTCTCTGCAGCAGGAGTTCCCCACATTCTTTATTCAATTGGCTATTTTTATTCAGGAGCCTGGGGAGACAGAAAGACACTAAAGGAACTATGCCTTGATCAGGAGCAGGGGTTGGACAGAAAGGAGATCAGGCAGCTGGATATGGTGTGCCCATCTTTAATTCCAGCGCCTAAGGAGGCTGAGGCAGAAAGATTTGAATTCAAGACCAGTGGTGGCTTCATTATGAGTTCAAGAACAGCCTGAATTAAAGCTAAATCCCTCGAAAATGAACAAACAAACAAGAAAGGCTAGGGATATGGCTCAGGGGTAAAGTGCTTGAGGGCTTAGGTTCAATCTCCACAAAGGATTTAAGGGAGGAGGAAGAGAAATGGAGGGAAGGGAGGCTACCCATGAACTATGTGTATGTCTTTCTGAACCACTGGGGTATTTGCAGCATCAGTGTGTCTGCCTCTCATTCTGTGTGTGTGTGTGTGTCCACTCCTCTAGACAACAACAAAAGAGCAAAGCCCAG
Organism: Cricetulus griseus; assembly: GCF_003668045.3. NCBI lineage: Eukaryota > Metazoa > Chordata > Mammalia > Rodentia > Cricetidae > Cricetulus > Cricetulus griseus. The sequence continues at coordinate 379,943,725 of NC_048595.1, read as the reverse complement.
TGCTACTGTGCACACTTCCAGATGCAGTGAATACAAATATGACCAGGGCATTCCTGGTCGGGTCATGGGTACAATTTTAGAGGCTGACAATGACTCACGGCAGTGTGAATTTTCTGGGATATAAGCTACCAGACATTTCCAGCAGGAAAATGGGAGAAAAACTGAAGGTAATTTTTAAGTAGCCCAAGATTGGTAGTGAGAGGGCAGAGATGAGCCAACAGAGAATGAACTTGAGGGGAAAGAAAGAGCCCCTCATACACACACAACATGAGTAAAGAGTGGTGGTGACAACAAGGGGCTTCTGAGAAGTGTCCTGGAGTCCATACCAGGGAGGTAAAGGACATTGTGAGGAGCCTGAGAAAGCAGGAGGAGAAGGAGGAAGCTGAACCTTCTCCCTACTTGGAGAGTGTCCACCCAGGGCACACAAGTCCTAGCCCTCCTCCGCCCTGCCCTCGCTGCCAGCACCCACCTCTGCAATATCTCCTCCATGCTGGACACCCTCAAGGAATTCTGGGAAGCTTCCACATGTAACATGTGCTCTATGTTCCTCCGTTTGTAGGTCACGATGTTCTCTGTTTCCTAAGGATTCAGCCAGAGCTGGTGAATAGGGACACCCCAGAGAGGGACAAGACCCATTCCCTGGTCCTGCCTGCTGCCCTCGGTGCCTCTCTGAGGGGCATCAGCCCCTGGTAGTTATCCTCTTTAATGTGCTGTGTCATTCAGCACAGGCTTGCATGGAACAGCTAGAGGCTGTGCTTTGTAGAATGTGACACTAGGTTTGCACTGAGGGCAAGCTATTTCACTAACTTCAGTCAATGCTGTCATTTCTGATGACAAGTCACAGGAGCAGGTAGGCGAGGTGAACGGGTTTGAGATTCCATCGGCTATACATCATGGAGTAATGGCAGGTTCAGAGTTTGGAGACTCACAGCCACCCAGTACCAACCAGGAGGATGTCCCAAGGCTCTATACTTGTTTCATCAGCGAGACAATACAGAGACCAAAGGGCAAAGTTTAGCACAACCTGGGTATTGGGTTCCACACTAACCCGTGAGTGAATGGTTCATGCAATGAAAACTTACTGAGTGCTTCCAGTGTGCAGGAACTTAAGACACAGGGATAAAACACTATTTCCAGCCAGCCAGTGGTAGCAAACCTTTAATCCCAGCACTTGGGAGGAAGAGGCAGGAGGATATCTATGAGTTTGAGGTCTGACTACAGAGCCAGTTCCAAGAGAGCAAAAACTACACAGAAAAACCATGTCTGAAAAAACAAACAACAAAGCAAACAACAACAAAAAACCCTAATTCTAGTTAGGAGGTTGGGGCAGGAGGATTGCCAGGAATTCATGGCCAGCCTTGATTACAGAATGCAGTCCTGGCTCAAAAAAGAAAGAATGAGTTGTTGTCCTCCAGGAAGGTGTGGACATTTTGTAAATGAGAAAATGGGAAGATGGAAATTGACACAGTGGTGTCCTCTGGAGCAAACTAACTTCCTTAAGGTAACACATTAGGTAAAGGACAGAGCCTAGTCTCAGATACAGGGACAGTACTGGCTGTCGTCACTACTGCTGCTGGTATTTTTCTATCAGCCACACTCACTGTCAATATATAGGGTTGTGTTCCGTGTGCACAGCACAGAGGAATTGGTTAGGTGTTAGGGCAGGGAGCTTCCTGTGGCCCAGAACTTCCTCCACCCATGGCTGCCCCCTTCATCTACCTTCTGCTGTTTCACAGTCTATGCTGGATACACCAGCATTCTGCAGAATCCAGGCCACAGAATGCGCCTCCCAAGAGTTCCCATACCGTGTCCCTGACAATCTTAGGGTCACAAGCTTCACCATACTGCCCTCTCTGGGGGACATCCCTGGTTAATTGTCCCTCTCTGCCACACTCTCCTGGTCCTTCATGTCCACAGGAGACAGAGATGAAGGTAACCCCTCAAAGTCTAGGGTCCCCATGACAGCCTCCAAGAAGCCTCTCCCTACATTAGAATCCAGGAGAAATGGCAACGTGTCCAGCAAGATAAGTTTGTCCACCATCTCAGGGAAGATGCAGGAGAACTAGAAAGTGACAACAGAGGAGTAAGTGAGTGGGTGAAGGCACAGATGTCAACAGAGCTAGAGTCTGCTGTCCCTTCAGTGTGCTTCTCCCAGACCCAGTCTCAGACCGCAATAACCCTAGATGGGACATGAAGAAACGCTACAGGGAACCATTGCCAGGACACAGTGTACATGAGAAGTTGCCTCTGGCTAAGGAGGTACTGTTTACCTACTGTATCCACTGTATAAAGGGTTCTTCCTTTCCTACCTCCCACTGGTCTCTCCACCAACACCCCCAGAAAGGTCCCAGGTGACCCCAGAACAGCCAGCTACTCACCATGCCACCCACAGTGCCACCTGCCAGACAAGAAAGCAGAGCTGACATCTATGTGACCCCTCTCCAGCTCCCAATGCTCCCCCAGCCCTTTCTTATGGGGCTGCCCCATCCCCAGCTCCTCTCCCACCATGGGGTTGGGACTCTTCATCTGCAATGAGGAGCTTCTCCCTGGGCCACCAAGGTCTCTCCATTGAAAACACTAACAAGGACACTCCGCACCCCCTCTGAGACCAGAGGCACAGTCCCTAAAGTAAGCATATGAGGACTCCCTTCCTCCTCAGAGGGGCAGGAAAAGGCACCAGATACCACTGTGTCAAATTTTCTCCCCCTCATATAGCCCTCCAGAAATCTCAGGGCCATTGTAAAGCTGACTCACCAAAACTGTGGCCCAGGAGGGAGAAGCGAGTCCATTTAAATGCTGAAAACAGAAATTTAAAAAGAAGGTTGGCATGGTCCAGCCTTACTCTAAACTTTTTCCTGTGTCCTGGCTTGGGACTCCCCCCACCCGGGAGACCAGCTGAGGGGGCTCAGCTCCACTGTGAGAAGCTCCTAGTGGAGGAAGCAAGCTCTTCTCAGTTGCTGGGAGAACTGGAGCTGGACCCCAGGCATCCATTCCCAACCACTACTGTCTCCCAGACACTGCATCTGACCACCTAGGAAGAGAGGGGATGTGGCAGGGGATTCCCCCAACACACACATAACCCCTTCATGGCACTCGCTCTGGCTCTTGCTCACCTGCTGCCACCCTTCGGACCTCACTCACAAAATTGTGGTGGTAATACGGGAGACCTGGGCTGTAATGGGAGGAGAGCCCATGGCCCCCGAAATCCATGGCCACATAATGAAAATCTGCAGCAGAGAGAAGAGGAAGAGGAGGGGGTCTATGTGTCAGCTTCCACCCCTCCCCTGTCCCTCAGCCCATAGCCCCACCTTGTGGAAGAAGAGGAATGAGTCTGTCAAAGGAGTTGGCATTTTCAAGCCAGGCATGCAGGCAGAGAACTGGAGGGTTCTTCTGGGAGCCCCAGACTTTGACAGCAATGTGACCCCAAGGCACAGCCAGCCTCAACTCTGAGAACAGACCTGTAAGGCAGAACCAGTCATTTGTCCCCTGCATCCATGAACCCAGCACTTCCTCAGCCCCTCATCTATGTATGTTCCAGCATGCATGGGCATTGGTGCTACTGTCCTGGCTCTGGACAGACAGACTGCCTAATACCCTGAGGAGGGAAAGCCAATCAGGTCCCCTGGGTGAGAGACAGCTGGATAGGCCTTTTGGATGTAACTATTGGTGTTGGAACAAACACCAATAGTTGGAAGCACTTCGGTTGGTGGCTGCTGCTTGAACCCTGCCACTTGGGGCTGTGTGACCTTGGACTGGTTGCTTCAAACCTCTTTATCCTCAGTCCTTTTCTGTTAAACTGGAGTAAACAGATTACAGTGCCTCTTAACTATGGGACCCTTTCTAAGAATCCCCATGGGTGCCTGAAACTTCAAGCATTAATGAACCCCATACAATGAATGCTATCTATGCTTTTTCATATATTTGTATATGTATATATCTACACACACACACACACACACACACACGTTCACACAAGCCAACTGCCCACATGGTGACTGAGAAACAAGGAGATACATAGTCATTCAGAGAGGATTCAAGGCAGAAAGCATGGTTCCTGGACTCCAGCTGGGCCCACTCAGGTCAGCTGTCCCAGAGCTGGCCCTCTCATGCTGCTGGCCCCAAAGTTGAACCCCAAATACCAATAGACACACTCCTCTAATCTAAGTGCTATCCGAACTCAGCAGCCATGTGGCTCATTCGGATCCCACAGTCTGGCTCTGCTGAATTCCAGAGCTGATGACTAGGCCTGGATAGGCAGTAGGGAGGGCTGTGGGTGTCAGCTCTCTCAGCTAGAGTAAGTGAGTGGGTTCATGGGGGATCTCATTAGGCCTCCCCCTTCCCACTCTGATCTAAGAGGCCCCAGGGACATTTTCACCCATTGCTGTGTCTGTGTGGCTGTCACTCCTTGTCCAGAAGGTCACAGGAACAGGAAGGACTCAGAAGTTAGATCCCTGCCCGCTGACTTTTCATCCAGGCTAGCCACAGTCCAATGGGTCTCCTCCCAGACAGTCCCTGTCCAAACCCCAGTTCCACCCCCACAAGCTCCTACTACAGTCCCTGAGCCCATCAAGCTGTTCCCGCCCTACTTAGGCCCCGCCTTCCTTTGGTCTCTGGCCAGTGAGACCCACAGAGATTCTGGCACTGCCCAGCTCCTGGCTCAGGCTGGGCTGCTAAGGTGGGTGCTGTGGTGGGCTATGGTGGAGAGAGCAGACAAGTTTCTGAAGGACATGTAGGTGGCAGGACCAATTCCTGGGCAGGCCCACATGGTACTAGGTGTTAAACAAGTCCCCTGTGGCCCCATGGCGATCAAAGCATGTTGGCCGAGTGTGTCACAGTGTTTCATGTCATCCGTGTGAGCACTGTGGCCCTCATTTGCACCAGGCACTATCTACTTTGATAATTGAATGAGTAAATGAATGTATTGTAATTGATGGGTCTGTGGAAACAGCCCCCAGGCAAGGAAAGATTCTAAACAGTTTCAGTCCAGAAAAGGTGAAAAACCCGGAGTCAGGCTGTGGGTATGTTACACTCAGAATGCTGGTAAAGGCAGATGGTGACTGGAGGCCAGCCTGGGATACACTTTGAGATTCAACCCGGACAAACCCACCCTAAAACAAAACCCTAGGAACCCAAATCACAAAACACTCCCCTAGTGAACACATGCAAGCATTATACTTTATAGTATAAGAAGAAATCCACACCTCTTGCACTTTTGAAATTTTCCAGGCTAACCTCTGGGAACAGGAGTTGATCTCAGGAGCAGAGTGGCTCACTGTCCTAACCAGTGAGCCACAGACCCAGTCACTGAGGAAATCAGTGTGGCGAGTTCCCTAAAGGGTGACAGGACAGACCCTGTGAAAAGAGGGTTGCAGGAGGTTAAGCGAAGGCTGGGCAGGGCCACTGTGTAGAGAAAGTTGAGACTGGGAAGTAATGGGGCCACAGGACTGAGTGATTTGACTCTGGGGAGGTTAGGAGATGGGACAACGCAAACTTTTCTGTTCTATTTGTTCTTTGAGACAGGGTTGGGACTAACAATGTAGCTGAGGATGAGCTTGAATTGAGCCTCCTGGCTCCCCCTCCACAATACTTGGGTTACAAGATTGATTGTTTTATGGAAATAGGAGATCAAATTCTGGGTTAGTGCGTGCCAGGCACACACACACAAGCCTTAGCTACACTCCCAGCACCATGAGAGCTTTTCTATACGCTACAAGCAGTGCTACATATGTTGAAGAAATTATTTCATTCCCCAAGGAAATGGACTTTCACTGAATTATGTGGAGCACAGATACTCATGGTGACTGCCAGGCTGGCTGGTGTCTTTGCCAAAGACACTTGTACTTGGGCAGCAGTCTCCAGCCTGCCTGACTTCTGGGTTGGCATCTCAGAAGATGTACCTTTGACCTCAAAACTCCCTTGGTTCAACCAGATCCTTCAACAGACCTGGCCTCAGCTGGCTCCTGTCTGTCCTGCTGGCCCCATGACCTCAGCCATCCTCCCTCCATCCAGCCTCATCCTCATCCTCACATTCCAGTATTATCCAGCCTTTTTCTTGCCTGCCTCTCCCCGTTCCTCTCCTGTGATCCCCTTGGATTCCATGCTTATGGCCCTATAAGGCAATCCACTTCCTGCCATGCCCTCTACTCCACCCCAGTACTACCACAAGCTCCCACAAGTCCATCTATCCCAACTCTGCTTTTACCTCTGTGTGAGAATCCAGATGCTTTTGGATGCCAGCTAGGGAGAGGTAGATCTCCTTCAACAGCATTAGAGGATGCCAGGGGCCCTTATTTTCTCCTTTACATGAGAACCCTGTGCTGTCCCCTGTACCAGGCTTTTTATTTTGGACCACCCACCAGCACCCAAACCATGACACAGAGAGACTAATTAGTTATGAGTGCTCAGCCTAGCTTACACTCATTTCTGCTAGTTCTTTTAACTTAATCTATTTTTCTTTACCTTTTGCTTTGGGGCTTTTTACCTTTTTTATTTTTTTTTCTGTATGTATGTATTACTATCTGCAGGATATCAGATGCCTGGCATCTGGGCCTGGGTGTCTCCCTCGTTTTCTCCTCTCTTCTTCCTCATTCTTCCCTTCCTTTCTCCCTCTCACTCTTTTTCTCATAGTCTCTCTGCCTGCCAGCCCTGCATATCCTTTCTCCTAACCAGCTATTGGCCATTCCACTTTTCATTAAACCAATCAGGTGCCTTAGGCTGGCAAGGTGAAACAAATGCAACACATCTTTCCAAAATTAAACAAATGCAGCACAAACAAAAGTAACACAGGGGGCTGGAGAGATGGCTCAGAGGCTAAGAGCACTGACTGTTCTTCCAGAGGTCCTGAGTTCAATTCCCTGCAACCACATGGTGACTCACAACCATCCGTTATGAGATCTGGTGCCCTCTTCTGGTGCGCAAATACACATGGAAGCAGAATGTTGTATACAAAATAAATAAATAAAATCTTTTTTAAAAAAAGTAACACAGCTTTCCACATTTAAAGTAATATTACGCAGCATAAACAAATGGAACACATCTTTGCCTAATTAAAATAATAACCCCCCCACAGTCCATTCACTGCACTTGTCTCTAGCTTTCTATACCTCTAAGCCAGAATGCTGTCCCTTCCACCTTTCCCCTGCAAGTCTACCCTCTTTTCAAGGCTTGGTTTCAAAAGTCAGCTTCCCCAGAAGTCCTTTTAGTCCTCCCTGATGGAAATGTCACCTTGCCTGTGTTCACACTGTTGCTACCTGCCTTTCACCTGGACTTGGGTCTAGCTCGCTGTCAATCTCTCAATCTCTCTCTCTCTCTGGATGCATTTTGCCTTCTTTTCCTTTTCTTTCTTTTTTTCCTGTTTTTTTGAGACAGGGTTTCGCTGTGTAGCTCTGGCTGTCCTGAAAATAGCTCTGAAGACTAGGCTGGCCTGGAACTCACAGAGCTCTGCCTCTACCTGCCGCCCCCCACCCCCACCCCGTGCTAGGATTAAAGGCGTATACCACCACCTCACACTGGCTTCTGAAAAGTAGGATATGGTTGTTTTAAAACTATTTTCCCCTAACATTTACCAGAAGGCCTTGCACCCAGGAGGGATTCAGCCAACGACTGACAATTGGATTGGCTGAGAAAGGCTAAGGTCAGGCTGCCCCAGGCTCTCTCTAGGGGCTCACACAAGCACCTGCACCAGTGCAGAGAGGGTGGGTTGAATTTGTGAGTGTTTTCTAAGGTCTTGTGTCCTTACCAGTGCTTACTCTTCCCTGGAATTGGAACAGCAGGCACTTCTGGAGAGGTGGAAGGGATTTCATAAATGCTCACATCCCCAGCTGAGAGAGACAAGAGTTCCCCAGGAGTTTCCTTCCCCATCAGCAAGAGGAAACCCCAGCTAAGTCTATGAAATGGAAATCACCCCTGACACTAAACACAGCATGGGATCCTGGAACAGAAAAAGAAGAGGAAGATCTGGTGGAGTCTACATGAAACCTAGAGCGTAGCTAACAGCAGCAGACCAGTGTTTATCTCTGTCTGTCTATGGCTTGTAAGAGGATAACTGTGTAGGAAGAGGGGTGGTGGTGTATAAAGGAAGTTCTGGACTCTCGTTGCAGTTTTTTCCCCCTATAAATAAAAAATTATATCAAATTTTTTGTTGTTGTTGTTTGTTTTTGTTTTGTTTTCCGAGACAGGGTTTCTCTGTAGGTTTGGAGACTATCCTGGAACTAGCTCTTGCAGACCAGGCTGGCCTTGAATTCATAGAGATCTGCCTGCCTCTGCCTCCCGAGTGCTGGGATTAAAGGCATGCACCACCACTGCCCGGCAAATTATACCAAAATTTAAGTTTACTTTTGCAGAAAGAAATTCAGACCAGAGTCTTGCATGGTGACACAAGTCTCTAATCTCAGAGGTTGAGGGGCCCAGCTAGGAAGATCTCAAGTTCAAGGCCAGTGTAGGCTACAAAGGAAGACTGTTTCAAAACAACAACAAACTTAACCAGACATGGTAGCACAAGTCTGTAATCCCAGCACCCAGCAAGCAGAGGCAGGAGGATCTCTGTGAGTTACATGCCAGCCAGGGCTAAATAGTGAGACCCTATCTCAAGAAACAAGACAACTCAAAAAATTCAAATGAGAAGACGTTTTAAAAGAATTATTCTTATTTATTTATTTACTTATTTGAGACAGGGTTTAGTCAGAAAGGGCTTGTTATATTATGGGGGAATTGTTTGTTGAGAAGAAATACAAATCTGTGTGTTTCATCACCTTGGTTGTCTCGGGTGGTTGATCTTTACTCTCAACATGACTGAATTTAGAATCATACTGGAAATAGACTTTTGAGCATGTCTGTGAGGGATTTTCTAAAATTAGATTGTTTTATGTGGGAAACTAACCCCCACCACACATACACACCTTACCTATGGCAACACCATGCTATTGGCTGAAGTTCCAGGCAGAATGAAAAGGAGACAGCCAGCTGGGCACCAGCATCCATCTCTCTCCACTTCCCACTATGATGGACTGTATGCTCTAACTGTGAGCAAATACAATCTCTTTTGTATTAGTTACTGTTCTGCTGCTGTGATGAGGCACCCTGGCTAAAGCAGCTTAAGGGTTAAGGGTCTGGTCTGGCTTGTGGTTTCAGAGGGACAGAGTCCAACATAGTGGGGGACGGATGGCTGGTGGAGCATGAAGCTGGCTGGCTGGTCACCTTTTCAACCACGGATCAAGAAGCAGAGAGAGAGAGAGAGAGAGAGAGGCAGGGCAGGTCTGTAAACCTTCAAAGCCCACCCTAGTGCTGTGTTTCTTTCTTTCAGCAAGGCTCTACATCCTAAAACTTCCATAACCTCTCCAGTCAGCTCCACCAACTAGAGAGCAAGAGTCCAAATACCTGAGCCTGTGGGGAGCATTTCTCACTTAAACACCTCAGTTCTGGCCCAGTGGTGGCACACACTTTTAATCCCAGCACTCAGAAGGCAGAGGCAGGTGGATCTCTGAGTTTGAGGCCAGCCTGGTCTACCGAGTGAGTTGTAGGACAGCCAGGACTACTCTGACTCAAAAATCAAGTCAAACAAACAAATAGCAAAAACACAAAAAACCACCATAGTTCCAAAGTCTGGCCCAAATACAGTCTTAGGGTGGAGGGGACTGAGACTCTTAGATGCACAAATAGAAACAAATGCACCTTACTCCATCTTTTTCCATGTTCTTCACATGAAAGTTTGTTTATTTGCTGCTGACAGGGATGGAAGCAGGAACTCACTCAGGCTAGCCACTGAGCAGCACATATGGCTCCCAGGTAGGATCATTTTTTATGACTCTGTTTCCAAATATATTGACTCTTCTGTCATCTTGGGTCATTATTGAGTCCATTCAATGCATTTTTAAGTCTCAGGTATGGCACCAGTTTTAGAATTTGCATTTGGGATGGGACTGTACTCAGAAGGCAGGATGAGGAAGGAAGATTGTGAGTTCAAGGCCACCCAAGGCCTATATAGAAAGAACCTGTCTCAAAACAAACCTTATAGGGAGTTTGGGTACTAAATTATTTTGGGGCACACTTTCTCTGAAATAGGACATAAGAAAATCCACATGAACAGGAAAGGGAATGATAAAAACTCTTAGCAAAGAAACAAGCAAACAGAATCAAATGTGTCTTAGTTAGGGTTTCTGTTGCTGTGAAGAGACCATTACCACCGCAACTCTTATAAAGAGAAACATTTAATTGGGGCTGGCTTACAGTTCAGAGGTTTAGTCCATTGTCATCATGCTACGGAGCAAGGCAGCAGGCAGACAGACATGGTGCTGGAGCTGAGAGTCCTTAAATCTTGATCCAAAGGCCACAGGAAGTGAACTGAGACACTGGGCAGGGCTTGAGCATATATGAGTCCTCAAAACCTGCCTAGTGAGTTCAGGCCCAGCATGGAGAACATAGTGAGACCCTAACATAAAACAAAACAAGGAAGTATTAATTCCTCTCTTAACACAAGGTCTTATTCTGTAGCCCAAGCTGGTCTCAGATATTCAGGAACCCTTTGTCTCAGTCTGGTGAGCCTTAAAGTCCTAGATTTGCTCTAGATTAATTTTTTCTCTTTCTTTGAATATTGAAAGGTTTAGGGTTTTTTCCTGGTTATTTTGAATGATACAAGTTGGGCTTTTCTTATTCTCTCAAATACTACTGATTTGCCCATTTCCCCTCCTCCCTTCACTGCTTTTCCTGCCTGTGCCACCTGAGTTCAGAACTGCAGCTCTGCTTTGCCATACCTGGCCTGCATTCTTGCTTCTTTTGAGAACTCTCTGTTCAGTTCTTTTTGTTCCTTTATTGGTTTGATTGTTTGGCTCTCTAGTGTTTAGTTATGTAAGCTCTTTATATATTTCGCATATTAATCTTCAGGTGAATAGCCTGCAAAGATTTTTCACCTTTGCCCCATTTCTTAGCCTAGCAAATAAATAAATGTTAAGAAAAGAAAAAAGTTCCTAAGGTAAATGGCCCCATCTCTTCACAGACCTGACCTCACCAGAATAAAGTTGGGGAGGTCAGCTGTTCTAGATAAGAAGATTTAGTGGTGCTACCTGATACTTGATGGATCACTGTTCAGAAACAAACAAAAACAACAACAACAAACCAGATATAAACCTTGTAAGAAGCAGAGAAAATTCAAGTCCAGGATGTAGCTCAGTAGAGTGCTTGCCTAGCATTCTTGAAGCCTTGAGTTTTGGTCCTCAGCACCACATAAACCAGGAGTTGGGGCACCAAACACCTCTAATCCCAGCATCTGGAATGCAAAGGAAGGGGCCTCAGAAAGGCAAGGTCATCCTAGGCTCCGTAGGGACTTTAAGGCTAACAGGCATACATGAGACCCCACCTCAAAAATAAAGGCTTGGGCTATTTATAGTGGCCTATGCCTTCATCCCCAGCATTGGGAGGCAGATGCAGGTAGATCTCTGTGAGTTTTAGGGTAGCCTCTTCTATATAGTGAGTTCCAGGCTAGACAGGGATACATGGTAAGACCCTGTCTCAAGAAAACAAAAACAACAGCAGCAACAAGTCCCAATAAAAGCTAAGAGCTTAGTGGTAGAGCCTGCTCAGCACCTCAAAGCACTGGGTTCAATCCCCAGCATTGTTCCAAAAACTGAAAAGGAGAGGGAAACTCAGGCACAGTGTAGGAAGCTGAGGCAGGGGGATTGTTTAAGGCCAAGAGTTGGAGAGCAGCCTGAACAACACAGCGAGGCAATGTCCCTCACCCCAAGAAAACTCCAAACAAACAGAAAACCAGGCCAGAGAGATGGCTCGATGGTTCACCAGTTAAAAGCACTGGCTGTTCTTCGAGAGGACCTGAGTTCAATTCCCAGGATCTTCACAGAGCAGTGGTTCTCATGTTGTGGTGACCCCAACCATAAAATCATTTCGTTGCTACTTCATAACCGTAGTTTTGCTAGTGTCATTTGACCCCCAGGGGACAATCCACAGGTTGAGAGAGCCCTTGACATAAAGGCCAAAAACATTCTGTAACTCCAGATTCAGGGCATCCAAAGCCCTCTTCTGGCCTCCAGTGGAACCGTACTCAATGTCTCAATGTGCACCAGCACACACACACACACACACACACACACACACACACACACACACACACACACACACACACGTAATTAAAAACAAAATAGTGAAACAAGAGCTGGAGAGATGGCTCAGCAGCTAAAACCATTGACTGTTCTTGTAGAGCACCTGGGTTCATTTTCTAGCACCAACATGGTGGCTTACAACCACTTGCAACTCCAGTTCCAGAGGATCCAATGCCCTCTTCTGGCATCAGAGAGCAGCAGGCACACACATGGTACACAGAAATCCATGCAGGCCAAATATAACTTTATTAATCAATCAGACAAAATGGACTTACTTCGGTAACTCTCTTTGCTCCTAGTTCCTGCACCAAAGAGAAATAATAGCACAAACCTCACACAAATCATTATTATGCTGATGGATGTGCCTCCTGCCCTCCAGGAACACCCTCGCAGGCATCCTGCATACTGCACATTGATCTCCTCAGTCACCCAGCGAGGCTTGCATTTTGTACGGTTGATTAGGTAACTGACTAGAATCTCCAGCTCCCACCATCTAATGGGGGAGGTGGGTTTTTCTTTTCTTCCCAGTCATGTTCAGAAATGGAACCACTCAGACCATGTCACTGCATTTTTTTCACAGAACATCCAGGCATGGCTGGTGGTGTTCATTCCCTGGCCCCACTCTCAGTGTTCTTGAGGATGTCTGTTTCCCAGTCCCCACAATGGGTATGGGTTCATTCTGTGCTTGGAGTGTGCTGGTGAGATGAGGGGTGACCCTGACCTTGACTCATTAGTCTCCTGTCCCGGAGGAGGCCTCTAGCTGGCCCCAGTGTTTTCCACCCTCCAGGCCCTCGAAAGCCAGCCCCTTTTTCTTGAGAGCCCATGGATTCCTGCAAGGCCTTAGCCTCCTGGCTCTAACTTAGGCACCTGACCTTGTGGGATGGCAACACTGTCCCTCACCAGTCATATAGAATCCTCCCTTCCCAGGGCTTTCTGGGTATCTAAGGGGCTTCTGGCCAACCAGTTACCACCTGTTTGTTGGTTGTGTTTCTTTTGAATGTCAGCTGTCCCCGGGCAGGGGCTGTGTTTTCTTCACAGTTGTACCTCCAGCCTGAGATCACGTCTGGAGCATAGCAGGTGCTCAGTAAATATTTGTTGAATGAATAAATGCATGACTTCTCTGAACATGTCACACCTCTTCACACTCCCGTGCCTGGGCAGATGGTATTTCTTCAGCCTGGAAGCTGGGTTTTTTTTTTTTTTTTTTAGAATACAGGACTTACCTTCAATGTGTGTGCCTAATTCACAGAACTTCTTTTTGGGGGTGGGGGCTGTCTCCTTCCTTCCACATAGTCACAAGAATAGACTCTGAGGAGCCACGTTTATATTTTGTGACTGTCACCAGGCAATACCAGTCACCAGGGTTGGCTACTTGATCCTTGGATCAAAGTCTCTGTCCCAGGAATTAGGAGTTAAGTTTTATATTCCAATTCTAACCTGTCTGGGGAAAAAAGTCACCCACCCCTCTTTTTCAAAAGAAGCTGTGCCCTGACCATTATCTACTTTACAAGCTACACAGCAAAAGAATAATAAGTCAAGCATACAGAAGGGTGGAGCGTGGAAAACCCAGGCTCAGGGCCCATAGGGAAACAATCCACGGTCCTTCCTTCAGCTACTGCAGAATGCTCTCGAAGCTCTGCCGGGACTGCCTTTCAATGGAGGGAGTTTTGTTTTGTTTTTGTGTTTTTGTGTTTCTCTTTATAACAGTTCTGGCTGTCCTGGACCTAGCTCTGTAGACCAGGCTGGCCGTGAACTCAGATATTCGCCTGCCTCTACCTCCTGAGTGGTGGGATCAAAAGCATGTGCCACCCCTGCCCAGCCTATCGAAGAGAGTCTTGCTCTGGGTTATGTATGTTCTCCCAAGAGCAGCTCACCGCAATGACCAATGGGTACAGTGGTACAAAACGCAGCCCTTGCCCTTGGCTCAGGACAACACAGAGGGACGACCCTAACTCCAGAGCTCCCTGCAGTCTGGGAAGCTGAAGAAGAACGCCAGCTGCGTGCCCACACACCTGCATCCTTCTCTACCTCAAAGGATTCCCAAAAGCCTCTTCATGCCCATCTCAGAGACACATTCTCTGGGAGCTGAACCTCGGACAAAGGCGGAGCCTTGCTCCAGGGGGCTGAGGAAATAACAGCTGGAGGCCTCACCTCTCCAGTCATGGCACCCAGGGCAGCCTCTGCCCTTGCTGGTCCTCGATAAATTAACCTTACTAAAGAAAGGCAACTTGAGTGAGGACCTTCAGTTTAGACACATCAAGGTAAACTAAATTCCCTCAGCTGCCCCCAGCTCCATAGCAGTCCACTATGCTAGGGATGAGATGCAAGGGCCCGGCCTATTCCAGATGCACTCCGGGAGGGGCTTCTGCAGCTTGAACCCTCAGTTAGCGATCCCTGTGATACTTTAACACAGCAGCTGCTCAAATGTTTCAACCTGGCACCTGGCACTTGTTCTACCGAGCCAGGGCACAGCCAGTTTCCATGTAGAGCCTGGAAAAGCCTCGAGCTGAAGACATCACAGTTGCTCAGGGGTCTTCAGAAATGCCCCAAAAACATATCTCATCCAGGGCTCTCTGCTACTATTTAGAAAGCAAGATGAGTCCCCAAAGCAGCCACCACCCACAGCCAGGGCCAGTCTTGAGCACTGTCCCCTGTTGGCCATGACAGGTGCTCAGAGGCCAGGGTGTCTGCCTCTGAGCAGGGTCGATTCATGGAATCCTCAAGTTTATCATCAGTCCGGGACTTCCGGGGGAGGGACCTCAGGACCTGTCCTCCAAAGAGGGCCCGTGCTTCTAGCTGTTAATTTGCCAGTGTCTTCCAGTTGGGTGGTTTCACCCTCATTTGGAGGTGTTGGGTCCAGGGCAGACCAGGGCCGAGCAATGATGGGGGACAGATCACCAAAGTCTATTAAACCAGAAGCAAGTTTTATTCCAGAAAAAGAAAAAAAAATCACCATAGGGCTTCTGAAACTGTGCAATGGTGGACTGGTTTGGGGCCTCTTATAGTAAAATCAAGCACCAGGTGTGGTCAAAGAGCTTTTACAACCTCGAGGTCAGGCTTAAGTCACATTACATTTTAAGTTTTACAACTTTTGGTTATAGGATGTTAGGATGTTGTGAAAGCCTGTGGCTGATACAGTCACTTTTCAATGTCCCTGAAAGAACGCAAGGCAGAGAGTAGAGTCACATAGGAGGACAGTTAAAATTTAAGGGAATACACACAGATGGTCCCATAGAGGCAATGGTTAGAAGCTAACCTTTGTCTGCTGGGAAGCCGGGAGGTGGGAGACAGTACACAGTGGCTGCCAGGGTGTCTGCTTTGAAGGCAGAAAGCTGTTGTTAAAGGTTAACAGTGCTTGCAGCTTTATTTTCTTTTTCAAAATGTATTTAGGCTTACAATTTTATATTTCTATATTCCTGGACCCTTCAGAAGGAAAGGCCGAGAAGGGCTCTGCTTTCTCTACATGAGTAAATAGCATCTCACATCTGCGCTGGCGAGGTTTTTCAGATGTGCACGGACTGCTCAGAGTCAGAGAATCTAAGGAACATTTTTTGTTTTCAAGCCCTGGCTCTGGCATCTGGTGTGGACCTGTGTGCTGCAGCATCAAACTGCGGAAGCCGGACAGGTGGTTAAGGCAGTGCTCTTATGAACAAATTAGTGCTTAAAAAAATAGTCTTAATTATGTGTACTGGGGAGGCAGGTGGTGCTTTCCAGTGTCAGAGCCTGGGGAGGCCAGAAGCTTTGAATCCTCTGGATCTGGAATCACAGGCACTGGTTCCTGATCGCTGTGTGTGTGCCAGGAACCGATTGGGGTCCCCTGGAAAAGCAGTACCTTGAGCCATCTCTCCAGCCCCACCTTTTTCCATTTCCTCCCTCCCTCCTTCCCTCCCTCGCTCCTTCCCTTCCTTCTTTCCTTCTTCTTCTTCTTCTTCTTCTTCTTCTTCTTCTTCTTCTTCTTCTTCTTCTTCTTCTTCTCTCTCTCTCTCTCTCTCTCTCTCTCTCTCTCTCTCTCTCTTTCTCTCTCTCTTTCTTCCTGAGACAGAGTATCTTCATGTACCTCTAGAAACCTCTACATAGACCAGGCTGGCCTTGAAGTCAGAGATCTACCTGCCTCTACTTTACTACACTGTGATCAAAGGTCTGTGTATCACCACACCCAGCTGGATTAGTCTTGTAGGAGTGGCTTGAACTGGTTTTGGACTGGGCACTTCTGCTTTTGGCCACTCTGTGGCTAAGCTGAAGGCCTTCCTCAGAGGCTGCTCCTCCAGCTTGCTGTCCCAGCTCTTGGAACAGGGAACCAAATAAACTATTCTTTATAAATTATCCATCAATTGTGTTTGGTCTCTGTGAAGACAGTCGGGGCCTCCAAGGCGGGGCATATGCTAGCAACACTGGGGACCAGGGCCTCCTGTGAAATCAATCCATCATCCCCTTTGCCCCAGAGTGGGGCTTCCTGTCCATGCAGCAGGGGAAGATGGCTCCAGTAGCAACAAAGTCACATCACTGTTTCCCAATCTGACAGCCCATCCCTCAGGCCTCTGGGAAGAAGGGCTCTGGCTGGCAGGCTGCCTTAGAATATGTATATGCCAATCACACAAAATGGATGGGGTTGCTCAAAGGAAGTAGAACAAGGGGGAGGGAAGAGCCCAGCTCCTAGGCAGTTACAAGAACACAGAAAACCTCTTCCATGTCAACCACACAGTAAGCAAGCAAAACCCCAAAACAACTCCTCCCCTCCCCCAAAGCAGGGTTATCAGGCTATTACTACCTTCAGCATCTTATTCATTTGGTCTTTCTTTCTTTCTTTCTTTCTTTCTTTCTTTCTTTCTTTCTTTCTGTGTGTGTTCGAGTTTCAGCTTGGGCTACATGAGCCCCTGTCTTACAGAAAAAAGAAAATATGCTGGGTAGTGGCACACTCCTTTAGTCCCAGCACTAGGAGGCCTTAAAGGCAGGCAGATCTCTGAATTCAAGGCCAGCCTGGTTTATAGCATGAGTTCCAGGACTACACAGAAATACCCTGTTTTGAAGAAAAAGAAAAAGTAGCTAGGACTAGGTGTGGTGGTGCGTATCTTTAATTCCAGCAGCATTTGGGAGCTAGAGACAGAAGGATCTCTGTAAGTTTGAGGCCATCCTGGTCTACATAGTCACCTCCGGGCTAGACAAGGCTACATAAGACCCTGTTTCAAAAAAGCCAGATGGACACTAAGATGCCCCGGTGCCACGTGCTTTTCTGTGTAGCTTCTATCTCACAGATACACTTGCTTCCAGCAGAGTTCTGTGTTGCCCAGTCATGGTGAGTGTGAATTGTCAACGTCATAGAACATAGAGATCCTAGGGAGACAGCCTGTGGGCATGCCTGCAGGAGATTACTCTGATGGGTTGAATTGAGATAGGAAGCTCTGCGGATGTGGGTGGTACCTATTTCCTGGCTGTGACCTGCACTCTTTGATCTCTTCTCTCTGAGAGGATAAAATGGGGCCATGCAGCCTCTTGCTCCCATCACCCGGATTTCCCTTCCTGCTGCCATGTTTCCCTGCCGTGATGAACTGTATCCCTCTGGAACTGTGAGCTAAAGTCAACCCTCTCCTTTAAGTCAATTTTATCCAGGTCCCTCATCACAGCAAAATCACCGAGCCACCAGGCTTTTCTCTTGATTCTTGGGCTTAAGAAGCCTTGTCTCTTCTCTCCCGTATCCTGGGCAGATGGGACCTGTCTGCTTCTGTCTTTGCACTTGTCAGACACTAGTAAGAATAGGTTCAAGGGCAAGAAACTGAACCAAGAGCTGAAAGAGCTTTCTACTGGTTACAGCTTGTGTAACATTGTTTTAGAATGGCTGGGGCTGGGTTAGGGTGAGAGGGAGAGCACAACCCAGCAGATGAAGGCCCCAGGTTCCACCCACACCCCCCAAATCCCCCATCCCCACCACACACAAGGCAAAATATACAGAAGCTGGATTCTTTTTTTTTTTAACATAAAAAGGCTTTATTTACATGACATCAGGAATGTATTTGTTTGTTTTCTTTTTTTTAATGTTTTTTTTTTTTTCTTTTTGGTTTTTTGAGACAGGTTTCCCCTGTATTGTTTTGGAGGCTGTCCTGGAACTCGCTCTGTAGACCAGGATGTTTTAGTGTTTTTTTAAGACAGGGTTTCTCTGTGTAACAGTCCTGGCTGTCCTGGAACTCACTTTGTAGACCAGGCTGGCCTCGAACTTATTGAGATCCACCTGCCTCTTCCTCTCTAGTGCTAGGATTAAAGGCCTGTGCTACCCACCAAGCTCAGAATGAGTATAAGTCCCTGGAACCAAATGAGTGGCCAGACCCCTCCCCCAGGACCTCTAACTGCCAGGCTCCACTCACAGAGTACCCTAACTCTCCTTACTGCTGGATCCTGGCCCCACTCTACAGAGTAAAAAACCCAGTCTCTGGGCGAGAAATTCCACCAATCTCCACCCTGGAAAGCTCCATCCTGAAAAGTTCTACCCGGTTCCCAAGAGAGATCTTTTTTGTTTGTCTGGGTTTTAGTTTTGTTTTGGTTTTGGTTTTTTGGTTTTATGAGACAGGGTTTCTCTGTGTGGCCCTAGCTGTCCTAGAACTCACTCTGTAGACCAGGCTGTCCTCGAACTCACAGAAATCCACCTGCCTCTGCCATGCCTAGCATAAAGAGATCATTTTAAGCAGTCCTAGTTTTAATTTCTGCTTCAGACTAAACTGGCCTGTCCCTCTCAAAGGAGTTCAGCAGCCCTGACACTGTTGTCACAGGTTAGACTTTGAGTCCTGACACAGTTTGCAGATCAGCAGGCATGGTGACCCCGCCATCTCAACAGTAAATTCAAAGCAAAGAAAGCAAGCTGACCAACGTTGAAGTCACTGATGACTGGATTTGTGGGTGTTCTTGTTTGTTTGTTTTAAATCAGGATTATCCTTGTTTGTTTGTTCTGGGACAGATCTTCTGCAACACAGGCTGGTTTTGAACTCATATATCCCTAAGGATGACCTTGAGCTCCTGGTCTTCTTGGCTCTCCCTCTTGAGTGTTTAGGTTACGAGTAGGTGCTACCATGCCTGGATCCTCAGGAACTTTTCTTAATTTTAAATTTATTTATTTATTTATTTATTTATTTATTTATTTATTTATTTATTAGTGTCTGTGTGTGAAAGAGAGAGAGAGAGGACAGAGGAGAGAGAACACATGTGGAAGGCAGAGGATAACTTTTGGGAGTTGGTTCTCAACTTTTAGGAGCTAGTTTTCTCCTTCCACTGTAGGTTTCAGGGACTGAGCTCCAACTGTTAGTTTTGCCTGATGTCTTAGTTAGGGTTTCTATCGCTGTGAAGAGACACTGTAAGGCAGCTTACAGTTTCAGAGGTTCAGTCCATTATCTTCATGGCAGGGAGCATGGTGGCTGGGAGTGGCGGCGTGCAAGGAGACATGGTGCCAGCTGCCTCTTGATCAGAAGGCAACAGGAAGTGAACTGTGTCATTGGGTAGTATCATGAGTGTCTATGAGACCTCAAAGCCCACATCTACAGTAACATACTTCCTCTTCCTAATAGTGCCACTCACTTTGGGGCCCATTTTCTTTCAACCACCACACAAGGCAAGTGTCTTTACCCTCTGAGCCAGCTTGTTGGCCTTCAGGGGGAGTTTTTAAAGCGTGAGAAACGGGTGCTCCCTCAGGAACATGGTGCTGGAAGAAGCATTAGTCCCTCACACACTAGTGAAGATGTCTATGTTGTGTGACAAAGGTGCCACAGAACCTTAAGGCCACCTAGGAGGAGGGAGGAAAAGGAGTACAGGCTTGCCAGGCTTTGAGTTCCCATCATCCTCATAGCAGTGTCTGCTTCAAGGGAGCAACAGCGCCACCTGCAGTAAGGAGAGGGAATGACACCACTGCATAAAACAGCTGTGCCATCCCCCTCCCCCCTTCTCCCTCCCCCCAGACACACCTACACAGTTCCATGTCACCTACACATTTCACAATCATGCTTCCCCAGGTGCAGGAGCCACAGGAGCAGCATACACATGGTGACGGTGCTGGCACAGGCCTCGAGTTCTTAGCTTGTTAAGTGAACTCCCCAAAGGTTCCCATGCAGAGCAAAAGGAAGCAAGACATTGCTAATGTATCCCATTGTCTTTCTGGAACAGAGAATGCTCCTAGCATGGTTCCAAGTAAGAACCCATAGGTGCTCTTGTGGGGCCCAGGGCAACTTGGTACACATCTGCCACTTAGCTGCACCGCTGCCGTGCCAAGACTCAGTGGCAACCAACCAGAAAATAGGCCTGAAGTTTCAGTTTACCCTGGGGCAAAACCTGGCTCCGGGAAAGATCACAAGCTGGGACCACCTGGGCACCAGCCAGGAACAGACCATCCAAGGGGCAAGTACCTAACATTGTCCAAAGGAAATTCATAACATTCCAACCATTGTAGACAGGATCACCTGATGTCCCTTAGCCTGGAACCATCCCCTTTCACCAGACACCCCTAAACAAATGTCAGTCAATCAGGGTCTTGAACCCTAAAATTCCCCTCACCCCCAACCTCTACTATGACAAAAACCCTACCCCACCTGGGTTGGGCATTCTGCTCTCAACCACTGTGTCAGGACAGACAGAAAGTCCCAGCTTGAACTTGAATAAAGGGTCTTTACTTTTACATACAGGATCAGTCTCCTTGTTGGTTTTGGGGGACTCCGTGATCTAGGCATAACACCCTCTCCCTCCCCACAGGATTTCTCTATGTAGCCTTGGCTGTCCTGGAACTTACTGTGTAGATCAGGCTGGCCTCAAACACACAGGGACCTGTCTTCCTCTGTCTGGGATAAAGGTGTAGAAGAGGCCAGTGCCTCCTGAGGTTCTAAGAGCACCTGAATGGTGGGATGAGCACTGAGTGTCCATAGGGGCAGTCTCTAATATTCAGGGAGCACAGTGACTTCCCTCTGCCCCAGCCTCCTTGTGCTGCACTGAAAGTCAGGCAGATGCTACTGGGACTGAAGAACCTGCTTGGGCTGTGAAAACCTATGACCCCGCCCGGAAAAGGACCGTTGGGATTGAGAAATTCCACCCTGGTAAACAGTTTCCAGGAATAGAGATTACACCCTGATAAACGGTTTCCAGAAATAGAGATATAGCTGCCCTGAATGTTCCATGACCCCCGGAGGTGCAATTTGACAGATGCAGACAGCCAATCAAAAATGCAACTGTTGGTCACCTCATCCCGGGTCCAACTCTTTTAACTCCTGTGTGAGCTTGAGTTCGGACCCCAGCGCGCTGGTAGCTGAATAAAGCCTCTTGCTGTTTGCATCAAGCTTTCGCCTCTGCCTGGTGATTGGAGTCACCGTGGTCCTGGGCCAAAATCCTAGGGGCCTGAGCCACCAGGGGTCTTTCAGGACAAACAGAACCATCTGTTGGAGAGACCCTGGTGGATGGTTTTTGTTTGTTTGTTTTTCGAAACAGGGTTTCTCTGGGTTTCCCTCTGTAGCTTTGGAGCCTATCCTGGCACTCGCTCTGGAGGCCAGGCTGGCCTCGAACTCACAGAGATCTGCTTGCCTCTGCCTCCTGAGTGCTGGGATTAAAGGCATGTGCCACCAACGCCCCCCCCCCCGTGGATGGTTCTTATTATCCTCAAGATAAGTGCAGATTCTGTTAGATTTTCTAAGATAAGCATGCGGCAGGGAGAAGCAGGCTGGAAGGGGCTATCTTCAGGATGTTAACTGCGTTTGATCCTCTCTCAATCTGGGCTGCAGGATGAATTGGTAAAAATACTTTGGAGTTATCAAAGGCTGGGGCAGGGGCTGCCTATGTGCAGAGCCACAACTAAGAGAAGCCTTTCTGAGCTAGTAGCTTTATTTGCTAGAGAAACTCCAGGGCAAGGGGTGAGTGAGGGGGTAGGGGTGGGTGGGGGACAGGGGTAGGTGAGGGGGTGGAAGTGGGTGGGGGTGGGAGTGGGTGATGAGGTGGGGGTGGGTGAGGGGGTAGGAGTTGGGGCTCACTTGTCTGGGGAATCTTAGCCAAGAACAGGCATCTGGAAATGACTGTACCAGGTTGGTCAGCATCCTTTGCCCAACTTCATGTCTACCTGAATCTCGAGAGCAGGTAACTTAATTTAGAAATAGGATCTTGGCAGTGGTAGCAAGGCTTGGACGATGTCACATTGGATTAGTGTGTGGCCCTTAAGCCTGGCTGGTGTCATGAGAAGAAGCCTCAGAGAGGAGAGGCCACTGAAAGATGAAAGCAGGGATCATCGATGCTGCCACAGCCAAGGAATGCCAAGGATCATGGAGTCTGGTCTGCTCGGGTGCTTTCAGGAAGCATTATGGACCCAGGGGCAGAGCATAACAGTATTGCTCCTGCTCTTGGAGCTGGGCAAGGTGAAGATCAAATGCTGACAGATGTGTGTGGTGAGAGCCTGCCTCCTAGTTTGGCGGGTGGCTGCTTTCCTATTGGACCTTCATATGTGGAAGAGCGAGGCTGGCAGGGTGGGAAGGAGGGAGTCTCCCATTTGCCTTCAGGTAATGGCACTAACATCCTTGGAGACCTCATTAGAACTCAGTTACTCCCAAATTTTCTTATTTTGTTTTGATTTTTGTTTTTCAAGATGGTTTCTTTGTGTAGCCTTGGCTGTCCTGGAACTCACTCTGTAGACCAGGCTGGCCTCGAAATCACAGAGATCTGTCTGCCTCTGCTTCCTGAGTGTTGGGATTAAAAGCTGTGCCATCACGACCCGACTCTAATTCTTATACCATCATATGGGGTTCTAAGATGAATTTTGGAGGAGGCTAGGAACATGGCTCAGTGGCATAGTACTTGGCTAACATGTGACAGGCCCTGGATGCCATCTCCAGTACAGAAAAATAAACATAAATAAGCATATTTTGCTTTATTTTTTACATTTATTCTCTCTCTCTCTCTCTCTCTCTCTCTCTCTCTCTCTCTCTCTCTCTGTGTGTGTGTGTGTGTGTGTGTGTGTGTGTGTGTGTGTGTGTGTGTGTGTGTGTTAGGGTTTTAATTGCTGTGAAGAGACTATGACCACACAACTCTTATAAAGGAAACATTTAATTGGAGTGGCTGGCTTACAGTTTCAGAGGTTCTGTTCCTTATCATCATGGCGGGGCGCATGGTGGAACAGAGGCAGACATGGTGCTGGAGGAATAGCTGAGAGTCCTACATCTTGCAGGCAGCAGGAAGTTGACTGACTCACTTGGTAGTATCCTGAACATAAGAAACCTCAAAGCCTGTCCCCACAGTGACACACTTCCTCCAACAAAGCCACAGCTTCTAAAAGTGCCATTCCCTGTTAAGGGCCATGGGCCCTAAACTATGGGGTTTAAAGCCCATCTTTGTAAGTCCTTTTATGACCTTTAAGTTTGCGGCTTAAAGCCGACTCTGTGAGCCTCATATAACCTGTAATTAGATGGTTCGGCCAAACGGAACTGCTAACTGCTTCTGTTCCAAGAAAGGGCCCGGGGCTTTCCTGTTCGCTGTTCCGGGGAAGACCACAAGATGTTCCGGCTGATAAGAAGAATGCTCCCGCCCCAGCATACACCAGATGTTCCTTCCTGTTATTCTCCTGCTTACCCAATTTCCTTGGTGCAGGGCTATATAAGCCCACTCTGAGCCCCAATAAATGGAGACCTTGACAATTGCACAGATCGACTCTGGTCCCCTCTTTTGCGCACTTGGTCTCCTTCCTTTCTCTCACCCATGACTCTTTCAGGCAGCCCCCCTTTGGAACCCTGAATGACTGACCCGTGGGACGGGTCAATTCCCTAAGAGATTATAGGGGCCAATTACATTGCAGGAGTTGTTTCTGTCCTCCCACCAACTCAGGTCATTAGGCCGCTAAGACATCTCAGCCGCCCATAAGTAAATTTTGGGAGAGACACAAACATTCATTCTGTAGTAGTGGAGAAGTAGAAGCTTCTAGAAGCAGAAGGAGGGTGCCTTCCTTAATCTGGTGCCTTGATCCCTCCCTGACTTCTGCCCTTGGGAGCTTCAGGAGGAGAACATCCACTTGTGTTTTCCTCTTGGCCTCCTGGAAAGCTGGGAGAGCACATAGGGCCTAACCCCTGATCCCTGGCCCTTCTCTCTTCTTCCCTCCCAGTGGGGGCTTCACAGCTTCCCCAGGTGGCAGTTGACTCCTTCCCTGGCACTCCTTCACAGTCACCTCCTCGGTGTTCTGTCTAAAGTGCCATGTCTGAAATGTTCCCTGGGAAGCCTAGAGAATGCCTCACACTGCAGTCAGTGTCTCACAGGAAGCCTCCCCATCATGAGCAGGCAGCACTGGAGGACCAGGCACAAGCTTAGGGACATCTTGTGTTGAGCCTGTGGGTGGCAGTGTTTGTTTCACTGTGACTCAGTAAAAATACCCATGATCACCTTAAGTCTTATTCGTTGATCTCTTTGACTCCAGGTAGTTTGCAAACAAATCCAGGTGAATTGGTTCATTTAGCATAAAGGTGACCTTATTTATGAATAGCTGTTGCCTGTGTTCTATAGTCAGATTTCTTTTTTTTTTCAGTCAGATTTCAAATAGCATTGAAGGACAAATACGCAAGAACCACACACAGTGTTAGAACCCTGCCTGGAACAGAGCTGAGCATGGGAGTCACACACCAGAAGATGAGGAGAGAGGAACGTGATGATTATAGTCTCCTTCCCTCCCAGCCTCAAGGCAACCACCCCTCTCTTTCGTTCAGTGCAGCCACTCTGGACTCTTCTCTTGCGAAGCCCACCAAGCTCCTTGCAGTGTAGTATGAGGCCTGCTTGGGCTACATGAGACCTGTCTCAAAAACAACCCCCCACAAAAAAAACCCTCCTATCAACCAGCTGGTATGTCTGTGGAGAGCAGAACCTCTCAGCAGCAGATTCCAGAGAAGTGAAGTCTAGAAGCTAGATCTCTAGATCTGGGGGATGGAAGGAAACAGGTTTGGGGTGACCTTAGGAAGGGCCTGCCAATCAGAGACTGGACCTGGCAGAAACACTTCAGGCTTCAGGTGCCACTAGGGAAGAGGGGCTCTGGGGACAAAGAAGGAAAGATAGGGCTCTATGGGGTGGTGTTGCTATGAGTGAGGAAGAATGAAGCACTCTGGAAAAATCCAACTGGTCCCCATGGACTAAAAAAAGAAATGAAGGCACATAAGTCAGCTATGGCCAAGCATATGATGTTTTGATTATAATTTAAATGGCTAGCTGGGTGTGGTGGCACACACCTTTAACCTCAGCACTTGGGAAGCAGAGGTAGGCTGATATCTGTGAGTTCACGGCCAACCTGGTCTACAAAGTAAGTTCCAGCCAGGGCTGTTACACAGAGAAACCCTATTTCAGAAAAATAAAAATTCCCACAGCCACTCTCAAATAAACACACTGAGGCTTACATTAATTGTAAATGCTAGTTCAATAGCTCAGGCTTGCTACTAACTAGCTCGTGCATTTTAAGTTAGCCCATATTCCTTATGTACACTTTGCAGTGTGGTGGTACCTTCATTAACATGGCATGTTCATCTCCTGCTCCCTCTACATATGGCTGGCAACTGCCCCCAATTCCCAGCATCCTCAGTTTGGTTGTTCTACCTATACTTCCGGCTTGGCTATCGGCCAATCAGCTTTTTATTAAACCAATCTGAGCGACATATATTCACACAGTGTAAAGGAATATTCCACAGCGTGTGTGCCATTCTCTTTTGTTGTCATTGTGGTTTACTGGAGTAAGTTGGTAGCCCATGACGTACATGAACCTGAGTCACCATGTTGGGTGTTATATGCCATTCTTCTTTAAGATTTAGGTTTGTGGGGCTGGAGGGATAGCTCTGCAGTCAAGAGCACTGGCTACTCTTTCAGAAGATCGGGGTTCTGTTCCCAGTCCCCACGTGGGCTCTCACAACTGACTGTAACTCCAGTTCCAGGAGATCCCCGCCCTCTTGTGGCCTGTTGTGGTACTGCATGAATATGGCACACAGGCATACATGCAAAACTCTCATACACATAAAATAAAAATAAATACATCTAAAAACATTCTTTTAAAGATTTATTTTTGTTTAATCATTAAAATAACCATTTTTGCAGCCAGGCGGTTTTGCATTTGGCACATGCCTTTAATCCCAGTACTCAGGAGGCAGAGGCAGGTGGATCTCTGAGTTGGAGGCTAGCCTGGTCTACAGAGTAAGTTCCAGGACAGCCAAAGCTACACAGAGAAACCCTATCTCAAAATAAAATAAAACATAGCAAAATAAACATTTTGTCAGGGGTAATAGCACATGTCCCTAGAATACCAGCACTTGAGAGGCAGAGGCAGGAGGATTGCTAAAAGAGACTAGCCTGGTCTACATAGTGAATTCCAGTTACAGTAACATCTTACCATAAAATAAAAGAATGGCTGTTTCCCCGGTTTAGCTTTAAGGCCCGACTCCATCCCACCTGATTCACCCTTTGTGCCCCTGCTACATCATCTGTAATTGGCTGAACTTTCCATCACTGGGGTGTGAGGATTAAATAAATCAAGTCCTCAGAGGTCTACCTGGCACAAGTGAGCCCTCAAGGGTCCTTAGCCATCCATCAACTGACCAGTCCATCAGTAGAGACAGGAATGGGGGTGGCCAGTGCCAAGCAGTGGTGGGTGCAGGGTGCTAGAACTTAGGGGCTGCAGATATCGCCAGGAGCTGCTCTGCCAGGAAGAGGATGGGCAGCAGCAAATGAGTTTGGGGGAGCAGAGAAAACTGAACTTGAAAATAAATAAGATGAGCTGGGGCTAGTGGAGCATACTTGTGATTCCAGCACTGGGGAGGTAGAGGCAGGAGAATCAGGAGTTCAAATTTACCCTCAGCTACATGGATTCATAGTCAGCTTGAGCTACATGAGACATCTGTTAAAAAACGAACAAAAACTAAAAAAATGGGGCTGGAGAAATGGCTCAGCAGTTAATAGCACTTGTTCTTGCAGAGGACTAGGTTTGATACCCAGCACTCACATGGTGGCTCACAAAGCCATCTGGGACTCCAGTCTGGATGGATCTGACACCCTCTTTGATCTCCATGGGCACCAGGCTCATGAATGGTGCACAGACATACATGTGAGCAAAACACTCATACTCACAAAGTAAAATAAATGTCTAAAAGAAAATAAAATATTCAAGTGTTTAAAGAAGACAGAAAAGCTGGGGGCTGGAGAGAGGTTAAGAGCACCGACTGCTCTTCCAGAGGTCCTGAATTCAATTCCCAGCAACCACATGGTGGCTCACAACCATCTGTAATGAGATCTGGTGCCCTCTTCTGGTGTGCAGATATACATGGAAGCAGAATGTTGTATATATAATAAATAAATAAATAAATAAATAAATAAGACAGAAAAGGAAGGGAAGGGAAGGAATGGGAAAGAAAAGGGGAAATCATGGAGCTACCCTGGGGTCTGTCCTGGTCAGTGGAAGGGGATCTACAAATGAACATAGTGGTGCAATGCCAGATCTACAAACTGAACCCCACTTTGACCTTGAGCCCCGCAGACTGTCCATCTTGGAGGATGCCTTTTGGGTTGTGACCATCAAGGAAGGCCTGGCCTGAGGCCAAGCCGACCTCTCTCGTGGCAATACTTCTCTGCTGTGTGGGCCTGTGCAGAATAAGCAGGGACGCGGCCGGGCGGTGGTGGCACACACCTTTAATCCCAGCACTTGGGAGGCAGAGGTGGGTGGATCTCTGTGAGTTCGAGACCAGCCTGGTTTATAAGAGCGAGTTCCAGGACAGCGTCCAAAGCCACAGAGAAACCCTGTCTCGAAAAACCAAAAAAAAAAAAAAAAAAAAAAAAAAAAGAATAAGCAGGGACAGCCACAGCCACGAGCCGTCCAAGGTACTCACACTTGGAGCACCATCCTCTCTTCCAGGACATTTGTTATTTTGCTGCCTAATGCTGTGTTTCCTAATATGGACATGAGGATGCTTACCCCCCCTGGGCTGGAGAGAGGTGCCCAGGATCCCTCCTGCCAGCTCCTGGACCATAAGTCACCCCTTCTCTTTCCTCTACCTCATGGAGGATGGTGACCACACAAGGATGCGCAGCTTCTGTGCCCAGACACAATGGACGCTAGATGTTGCATGCATATGGTATCGGTGGACGTGTGTGTGTGTGTGTGTGTGTGTGTGTGTGTGTGTGTGTGTGTGCTCGAACACACACAAATGTGTGTACATGCATGTGGAGGCCAGAGGTTGACCCTGGCTGTCTTCCTCAATGTCTCTCTATGTTTATATGGCAGGATCTCTCATTGAACCTGCAGCTCATCCATTCAGTTCAGTGAGGCTCGCTGGCCAATAGACTCAGAGACTCCTCCCTCTACCTCCAGTCTCTAGCACTGGGAATATGAGCACATCTGGCCTCTTTTTTTTTTTTTTTTTTTTTTTTTTAATGAGTTCTAGGGGTCCAAAGCACTTTGCCAGCTGAGCCAAACCCCTTGCCCCACCCACTTGCAGATATTTGAAATGGAGCATGTTACTATCCTGAGGCACACCAGGATCCTCCTAGTGACAGGAAAGGCAGAATGGATGGAGGCACACTGCTGTCAGGAACAGTGAATCTTACTTTTTGCATAGGTCGGAGAGGCCATTTCCAGCTCAGGAAACAGTCTAGCCACAGGCATGAAAGTAACATTGCCTACGGGGCCTGGCAGGAGTGGCTGGCACAGAGAGGGAGGGGTCTGCAGAGAGGTTGTGCGATTCGATCTCACCTGTAAATAGATGGTGTGCTATCGAATGAGGCGTGAAGCCAGCTCGTAAATGTGAGCTATTGTTGGTTTTGAATCTGCTCTGGCTGCGTTATGTGGTTTTTATTCATTCCTTGCATGCACAGGGTGCTCTTGCCAGAGATCTGTCGATATTGCCATCTTTGCAAAGATCCAGCTGTGGCTCCGTTGAATGTCTCTTGGCTTTAATGTTGATTTCCCTCCTTCTGTTCTCATTTTGGTTGTCAGTTATTAGTTACCTTCTGTTTTACAATGGGTGCTGAAGGTGTCATCTCTATGCCCTCCCTTAGTATGTCCTTCTGGGTTCATCTTGTGATGACCTCTCTGTCTGAGTTCTAAATAATTTCTTGTTCTCTCTCTCATGAGATCCTCCCTAACTTTTTTTTTTTCTTAAAGACAGGGTCTCATGTAGACCCAGCTAGCCTAAAACTCACCCTGTAGCCAAGGCTGCCCTTGAACTTGTGTGTGTGTTTATGCTGCAATGTACTTTGGAAGGTCAGGACAGCCTTAGGTATCAGTCCTTGCCTCCCACCTTTTGGTTGTTTGTTTGTTGCTCTACACTCCAGGCTTAGCTGGACTTTTCGGCCCTCACCTCACACTAGGAGCACTAAGATTATAGGTGCACACAACCGTGCTTGTGTTTATACGGGTTCTGGGGATTGGCGCTCCGGTCTTCACACTTGTGTGGCAGGTGTTTTTACTCATTGAGCCATCCCCCAGCCCTGGCTTTGAACTCTTGATTCTCCTGCTTCCACCTGCTGCCCCACCAGCTCATCCTCAACTTAATATACTAAGTAATTCACGAATTTCAGTTTCTAAACATGGGGTTAAAACAGTTTTATGATCTATTGCTAGTTGCACTACACTGTGACCAAGTATCAGGTACTGTGTTTAGAGCCATGCTGTGTGACCTGCTGTGTGCACAACTGTTTAAGACTTCATGTGTCCTGATTATGGACACTAGCTTGTTGCTGTCCGCTGATCTTACTGTCTCTATGTTAAGCTGCTCCGTGGAGAGTGTGCTCTGGGACTTTCTGTGATGGCACCTGTGGTAGCCATGGACCTTGTGCTCCTCAGGCCCTCTTCAAAGGCTCTTGCTGAGGGAGGCACAGTTGACTGACAGCCACCAACTGCCACACCTCCAGGCTATTTCAGCATTCAGGTCAAAACCACATTCCTGTCCCTGCAGCCCTGATGGCTCCCAGCCATCAGGGAATCCTGGAGTTGGGCCATTTCTAACTGGCACCAGACTCCTCTAAATCGGCAGCTGTTGCTTGGCCTGGATACTGCCTTCTTCCAGCCTTGCTGGAGTCTGAGGTCTCTTCCCTTCCTCTCCCCTTCCCTGTGTCTTTTCACAGATTCCAAAGCTTCTGCAGTCTCTCCCACAGCCCCTTCCCTCTGCGCCTCAGAGCCCTCTCCAGTGTCTGACGATCTAATTATGACTTGGTATTTGATTCTTAGATTGTGTGTTAGTCAAACCTCCTGTCATTGTGACATAAACAATATTCTAAAAGATGGTGTGCAGGTGGGTGTGTATGTGTGAGTGTATATGTGTGTGTGCACATGTGTGTGTGCAGGTGTGTGTGTATGCATGCCTGTGTGTATGGGCAAGTATGTATGTATGTGTATGTGTATTTATGTGTGCAGGTGTGTATGTATTGTGTGTGCAGGTGTATGAGTATGTGTATGTATGTATATGAGTGTGTGTGTGTGTGTGTGTGTGTGTGTGTGTAGTGATAGTCCTCTCCTTCCACCATATTAGTCCCAGGGATTGAACTCAGGGCCTCCAATTTATCAGGAGAAGCCTTTACTTGCTGACTGTCTGATGGCTCTCCAAGATGTTGCCAGGGAAGAGCTGTTGATTTTGGCTCCCATTTCAGAGGGCTCCTGCCATCGTTCTTGGCTCCATTAGTTCTAGGCCCACTAAGAGGAAGAACATTATGTCAGCTGGGGCATGGAGAGAAGGCTGTTTACCTCACTGCTGGCAGGAAGCAGGGGGAGGAAGCTGAATTTTAAAAGGGCCTGCTTCCTCCATCAAGGCCTTGCTTCCCAAGTGCCAGCAGCTGGGGACCAAGTGCTCAGTGCAAGAGCGCACAGGGGACACTTTACCTGCAAATCAGGAGAGAATCCAAACAAGCAACCAATAGTAGGTTTCTCAGTTTCCTCTCACCCTGACAACCCTTTATGGGTTTTGGTTTTTTCTTTGTATTCCCATTTTCTTTTCTATGATAACTCCTGACATGATATTTTTGTGTTTTGAGACAGGGTTTCTCTGTGTAGTCCTGGCCGTCCTGGAACTCTCTCTGTAGATCAGGCTGGCCTCAAACTTAGAGATCCACCTGCCTCTGCCTCCTGAGTGCTGCCTGGCTTTCCTCTTTACTTTTTTTTTTCTTTTAGAGATTTATTTATTTATTATGTATACAGTGTTCTGTCTGCATTTATGCCTACACTTTAGAAGAAGGCACCAGATCTCATTACAGATGATTGTGAGCCATCATGTGGTACCTCTGGAAGAGCAGCCAGTGCTCTTAAGCTTTGATCCATCTCTCCAGCCCCCTCCTCTTTACTTTGAATAGTAGTAAAGAATCAACATTCCTGAACATTCCCTGTGCATTGTGTCTTTGAAACATTTTTAGTAAAGTCATCATTTGGGGGGGGGGCGTTTCAAGACAGGGTTTCTCTGTGGCTTTGGAGGCTGTCCTGGAACTAGCTCTTATAGACCAGGCTGGTCTCGAATTCATAGAGATCCGCCTGCCTCTGCCTCCCGAGTGCTGGGATTAAAGGCGTGTGCCACCACTGCCCGGCTAGTAAAGTCATCATTTTGAAGTATTCCTCTGCAAACTCTTTTATGTTTCTGAGATTTATTTATATAGGTACACAAATATACAGATTTATTTATCTAGGTACACAAATATACAGATTTATTTGTATAGGAATACAAATATACAAATTTATTCATATAAGAATACAAATATACAGATTTATTTATAAAGGTACACAAATATACGGATTTGTTTAAAAAGCTGCTGTTTATTTTGTTTACTGTTCCATGATAATTTGCTACATATAGAATATAAGTTTTCTGCCACTGAGGAACATTTAGCCCATGCTCAGCTTTCCCTGACCACAAGGAATGCTACTGTGAGCATTCTTCTTCTTTTTTTTTTGTAAGAATTTATTTTAATTTTGTGTGTGTGCCTGACATATAGGCACTATATGTGTGCAGTGCCCATGGAGGCCACAAGAGGGCACTGTATCCTCAAGAGCCAGAGATACAGACATTTGAGAGTGTTCAGAGGCCAGAGGTCACAACATCTTCCTCAATCCCTTTATTCTTTATTTTTCTCTATTTATTTTTATTTTATGTACATTAGTGTTTTGCCTATGTGTATGTCTTTGTGAGGGTGTTAGATCCCCTGGGACAGGAGTTACAGACAATTGTGAGCTACCATGTGGGTGCTGGGAATTGAACTCAGGACCAATTGAACTCTTAACCACTGAGCCATCTCTCTAGCCCCAACTCCTTGTTTTGTGAGAAAGGGTCTCTTATTGAACCTGGAGCTCACAATCCACTGATCTGGAATCCACCAGTTTCAGCATCCCAAGTACTAGGATTACAAACAGGAGCTACTGTGCCTGGAATTTTGTGGGTGCTAGGGAACTGAACTCAGGTCCTCATGCCCTAAAAGTTTTTTTTTTAAGGCTTATTTATTTGTTATATATCCCTGCAGGCCAGAAGAGGGCACCAGATCTCATTACAAATGGTTGTGAGCCACCATGTGTTTGCTGGGAATTGAACTCAGGACCTCTGGAAGAGCAGCCAGTGCTCTTAACCTCTGAGCCATCTCTCCAGCCCCCTAAAATTTTATATACATTTTCTTATCATTTTAGGCCTTTAATTTATTGATGTTTGTATGCTGTCAAGTAAGAATCCAACTTTACATAATTCTTTTAAGATAGGGTGTCACTATGTGATATGAGCTGACCTTGAACTCACTGTGTTGTTAGTCCTGGTTGGTGTGGAGCTCAGGTTGGTCTTCCTCCTTCATCTTTCTAAATGCCAGAACTAAAAGCATGTGCTACCATACCTGTGTATAGAGATCTGATTTCATATGTTCCCATATAGAAAACCAAGCTGGCTGCCCTGGTTAGCTTATACTGTCCACAAGACACAATCTGGTGTTACATAGGAGGGGGAACTGCCCAAATCACACTGCTCTGTGGCCACCTCTGTGAAGCATTTTCAATTGCTAAATGATGTAGGAGAGCCCAGCCCACTATGGGTGGTGCCAACCCTATGGGGGTGGGAAGGATAAGAAAGGGAGGGAACCAGCCTGGGAAGCAGCGTTCCTCTGTGGTATCTGCTTTAATCTTGATGCCAGGTGGTGGAGTGGGATCCTGAGGAGACCAGTAGAGGGAGTGTGTTATGAGATTTCAACCCATTTAGCCAATGACTTTTAGGGCACCCATTTAGCCAATGACTTTTAGGGCACCAAGCCTAAGTGACAGTGTAAAGGCTGAGTGAGGGAGAGTGTCTCAAGCTCTCTTGGGTGGTCAGAGCGCAGCAGGTAGCAGAGAGGTGGCTTACAGTTGGTGCTCTTCACCCCTGCACAGAATGACTGGACAAAGGCAGCTGGACCAGTGGAGGCATCTAATTGGTGAGTGTTTGTCCCTATGGTATACCTAAATAAATTCTTGAGACCCCTTAACAGACTCTCATAGCTTCATGTAACAGGAGTGGGAGACCCTGAAAAGACCAGGAGAGGCCATCGGTGAAGATGAAACTTTGGTTGCTGTGGAGACCACAGGATATTGGAGATGCCTGCACTGTGGGATGTCTGCCAAGGAGAGCAGTAGTTGTGGAGCTGAGCTGGCCTGAGCCCATGAGGCAAGATGTGTGCACTGAGCATGGAAGAGTCAGAGAAGCTGCTTTTGGTCAGAGCATTTTATCGCCGTGATAGAGAAGCAAACCAGGACATTGGCTGTGGCAACACATACCTGTCATGACAGAATTTGAGAAGCAGAGGCAGGAGGAGAAGGAGTTCAAGGCTAGGTTGGGTTATATGAGATCCTGTCTCAAAGACAAAGAGTGGAAGGAAAGAAGGGAAATTGGTTAAATAGTGCCATTTTGTGCCAGGTGAGATGGTGCATACTGTTAAGTTTCAAACCTGGGACAAATGGCAGAGGTGCCTATTTAACTTGTAAAAGCAACCCTGGCCAACAGTTTCTCCCCACATCCCTCAGTCCATATCTCTTACAGACGATGGATGGCATACCCCACCCTCTACCCTGAACTCTCCAGCCCCGAGGCTGGGTTACCCTTCCCCCGAGACTTTTACCTATATAATCTGGACATTTTGGTTACCTGCACCCTTTTGGACCTTTGGCCTCCTGGGTGCTGCATCTGGTTCCCCTCTCTTCTCTTTCCCTTCCCATCCCTCTCTTCCCACAAGGCCCAACTCAGTCTGCTCATGCCCACTCTGGACTCCCCCAGATATCCCTGCCTCTGGCTAGGCTCTCCCAAATACCTACAACAAACTTTCTCTTCCACCATACCTAGAAGCAGCCATGTTCTTTCCTTTCTTTTTTATTTCTTTTTTTCATTCACATGCCTTTAACCCCAGCACTTGGGAGGCAAAGGCAGGCAGAGCTCTTTGAGTTTGAGCCTGGTCTGCATAGTCATTTCCAGACTATGATGAAACCCTGTCTCAAAACCAAAAGAAGTGCCATTGTGTGTGTGCATCTGGGAATTATAGGCTCTACCATTGTACTACATCTCCAGCCCAGTGCCATTGTTTTTAATACCAAGTGACGTGTGTGTGTGTGTGTGTGTGTGTGTGTGTGTGTGTGTGTGTGTGTGTGTTTGGTTTGTTCATTTGTCTGATTAGCTGGGTTTTTTTTTGTTTTTGTTTTTTTTTTTTTTTTTTTTTTTTTTGAGACAGGGTCTTACTCTGTGGCCTAAGCTGGCCTGTGACTCTCAGTAGCCTACCAGATTGGCTTTGAACTTGAAGCAGTCCTCCTGCCACAACCTCCTGAGTGGAATAGTTTCATTTTATTCCAGATTCCTTCCCAACATTCCTCCTCAAATTGTTATCTTTTTCTTCTTCTTCTTCTTCTTCTTCTTCTTCTTCTTCTTCTTCTTCTTCTTCTTCTTCTTCTTCTTCCTCTCTCTCTCTCTCTCTCTCTCTCTCTCTCTCTCTCTCTCTCTCTGTGTGTGTGTGTGTGTGTGTGTGTTTCTTGGTGCTAGGGATTAATTGGGCCTCCTATGCTAAACCGGTGTTCTACCACTGAGCTAGAACCCTAGATCAAACTTCATCTCTTTTTAAATCCTGAATTCCAGGAAAAGCCTGTTGCAATCTCCCTTTGAGATTTAAAGTTTAACATTAACTTTGGAACCATGGCTGGTTCAAAGGAGCCCACTGGTGTTGAGTCAGACACTGGTGGGAAGGCTGTGGTCTGGCCCAACGGTACTCAAGGAACTGAGTCCAGTTTCCAGCAACGCAAAAACAAACAAAAATAAAGACTTAGAGCAGGGCTTAGGGGACACTGAAGAGGATAAAGAGCATCAGGGAAGAGGGGGTAGACAGAAGGTGAGAGCCAGGAAGAGGCAGCGGGGGAAGAGTGTGGAGTGCTGTCTTCTGGACCCCACATGGCCGCTGTACTCATAAACTCACTGTAGTTAGGGTTGGCTGTACAAGATTAAGCCCAAAAGATCCGTAACCATTGCTATGGAAGCAATAGTGGAGGGAGTCTGTGTTGGGGGTGGGCAGGGGAGTGGGAGAGAGGAGTTGGGAGTAGACATGATCAAACCACACTGGGCTGAAGGGACAGGTCAGCAGTCAAGAGCGCTTGCTGCTCTTGCAGAGGGCTGAGCTTGGTTCCCAGCAGCGACATCAGGTGGTTCACAGTCACCTGTCCAGGGCATTGCATGTCCTGTTCTGGTTACCACAGGCTCCTTTACATACATGTTCACATACACACACACACACACACACACACACACACACACACACACACGTAAGGTACATTGTATGAAATTGTCAATGAATAAATAAATAAAAGATAAATAGTAAAAGAACCCTAGGACAGGAAACACCATTGTATGGAGTTAAAGGGTTAACATTTTCTGGAAATGTCATCATGGCCACACTGTCAGTGTGTGACCGTGGCCTTTTCTGCTACTGAGTTGTTCTCACAGCTTGGATAATTACCAATTACTCTATCTTCACAG
Organism: Cricetulus griseus; assembly: GCF_003668045.3. Lineage (NCBI taxonomy): Eukaryota > Metazoa > Chordata > Mammalia > Rodentia > Cricetidae > Cricetulus > Cricetulus griseus. The sequence goes on along the minus strand of NC_048595.1, from coordinate 379,907,673 downwards.
CACACTTTATATAAATTTTATCAGTTGGTGTGCCAAGAATAAAGATAATTTTTAGAAGCAAAATAAATCTTTAAATTGCCAGTTTGGGCCAGGTGTGATAGCTCACTTCTTTAATTCCAGCACTTAGGAGTTAGAGACAGAGTGAGTTCAAACCTGGCCAGGTCTACATAGCCCAGCCAGGGCTATATAGTGAGACCCTTCTGGAAAATTAATTGTGTGTGTGTGTGTGTGTGTGTGTGTGTGTGTGTGTGTGTGTGTGTGTGAGAGAGAGAGAGAGAGAGAGAGAGAGAGAGAGAGAGAGAGAGAAAGAGAGAGAGAGAGATGCTGGGGTTTGACTCTAGTGTTGGAAGTAAACTAGGCAGGACTGAAGATGTAATTCGGTTGCTAGAGTACTTATTTGTTCACAGGTACAAAGTCCTGGATTCATCACCAGCACCATGGAAACTGGAGGAATAGAAGCAAGTTTGAGGCTAGCCCGGGCTACATGAGATTCTGCCTTTCCCCACAAAGTATGACAGGGTCTTAGTCTCTTTTGCACTTGCTGAGATAAAATACTCTGACAAAGGCAACTTAGGGGGAAAAGATTTATTTTCGCTCATAGTTCAGTAGGACAGTTCATGTAGGACAGTTGACTATGGCAGGGAAGTTAGGGCTCAGGGACTTGAAGCAGCTGCTTACATTGTATCCACTGTCAGGAAACTGATGGGAGAATGCAACTACCGCTCAGCGGGCTTTCTTCCTTTTAGGAAGCCCAGGATCCCAGGTGGGGCGTGGTTTCACCTACAATTAAGATGGATCTTCTCACATCGATTAACATAATCAAATTAATCTACCCTGGACATTCTCAGAGGCTAATCTTAACCCACCACGGGGTGCCCAAAGGCCCATCTCACTGGCCATCCTAAAGTCTGTCAGGGAGACACTAAGGTCCAGTCTCCGCCACAGAGCACCGGACTCCCACCATTGCTGCTGCAGGAGAGACTGTGGACTTGCAGCTCAGCCTTGGAAACTCCCCACTTCTAGCTTTGTGACACTGTGCAGGTTTTGGATCTCTCATGCCTCAGTTTCCCTATCTGTACGGGGTGTAATAATAATCACACCAATTCTCAGGGTTGTCGGGAGGATTGAATGCACTGGAGATGTCCTTAGACTCTGTGTGTGTATCGGATGTAGGCACACGAGTGTGCTAGAACGCATACTGAGGCTAGAGGCCAGAGTAGGATCTGCTTCTTGTCCTCTGCTGCTCTCTGCCTTCTGGCCTTGAGGCAGGGTCTCTCACTGTTTTGGTTTCAGTTTCTATTGCTTCGATAAAATTCAGCTTACAACTCTCAGGTCACATTCTGTTGCTGAGGGAAGTTGGGTTGGAGATAGGAATGGATTTAGAGGCCATGGAGGTGTGCTGCTAACTGGTTTGCTCCTTATGGATTGCTCAACTTTCTTTCTTCCTTCCTTCCTTTCCTTTTCTTTGCTTTTTTCTGAGACAGGGTTTCTCTGTGTAACAGTCCTGACTGTCCTGTAACTCACTTTGTAGACCAGGCTGGCCTTGAACTCACTGAGAGCCGCCTGCCTCTGCCTCCCAAATTCTGGGATTAAAGTCATGCACCACCACCGACAGGCTCAGCCTGCTTTCTTAGAACACCCAATGCTAGCAGCCCAGGGGTAGCACTGCTCACAGTGAACTGGGCTTTCCCACATCAATCACTAATCAAGAGAATGCACTCCAGGCTTGCCCTCAGACCCACCTGGTGGGACATTCTCTCGATTGAGGTTCCCTCTTCCAAGGTGACTGGAGCCTGTGTCGGGTTGACACAGAATCAGCCAGCGCACGCACTGATCTGGAAGCTTGCCGTTTTGACTAGGCTGGCAGCCAGCAGAGCTCTCAGGGTTGGTCTGTTTCTTTCCGACAATGCTTGGGTTACAGGTACATGAAGCCATGCCTGGCTTTTTATATGCGTGCTGGAGATTTGAAGTCAAGTAAGTCCTCACACTTGCAAATCAAGCACTTTTACCTCACTAGCCATCTCCCCCACCTCTTTCTTTCTGGGTTTTTTCTTTGGTTGGTTTTTGGTTTTTCGAAACTGAGTTTCTCTGTGTAGTCCTGGCTGTCCTGGAACTCACTTTGTAGACCAGGCTGGCCACAAACTTACAGATATCTGCCTGCCTCTGTCTTCTGAGTGCTGGAACTAAAGGTGTGTGCATGTGTGCCACCACGTCCTGGCTGTCTTCCTTCCTTCCTCCCTTCCCTCCTTCCTTCCCTCCATTAAAGCAAGATTCTTTGACTAGTGTTAGGTACATTTTGTACTAAACACTAACTCAATAAGCAATTTTTATTTTGCATTTTTATTTTTGTTGAGACAGGGTTTGCCATGTGTTCCAGGCTGGCCTTGAGCTCACTGTTCATTTCAGGGAGGCCATGAACTTGTAGTGATTCTCCTGCCTCAGCCTCCTGAGTCCTGGGATTATCAGTATGAAACCCCATGCTGTGCTATTGCTATTGCTGCCCCCAGTCTCTCCTCCCCTTCCTGAAGTACCCCAGTCTCTGTCCATACTTGGTTCAGGACTGAGTGAGAGGACCTGCCTCAAACTTCATTTGAAGATACTTTCTAGTGGTATGTGGAGCTTCTCTCCCCAAAGGACTTGGGTTTGATTGCCAGCACCCGAATGTCAGCTCACAACTATTTGTAACTCCAATTCCAGGGGATCTAACACCCCCTTCTGGCCTCCATTGGCTCCAAGTACACATATAGTATATATGCAGACAAAGCACCCACACACTTAAAATAATAAAACAATTTGGAAAAAATAGATCAGTTCTTAACGAAGCCAGGATTCTTGGTTGATAGCCATTTTCCCTTGAGACTTTTTTTCAGTTGTCTTCTGATGTTTGGGTGGCTAGGGAGGCTCCAGGCAGCATCCTTGGTGTAGGTGTACCTTTCTTACTAGTTGTTTCTGTAGTGGTCTTTTTGTCTTTTGTATCACATTGTTTCTCTCTAAGGGGCCTCTCAAGTCTCCAAAACTCTCATCCAGTGAGTGCCTAGCTGGCACAAAATGCGGGTTCATCACCAACACACACACACACATACACACACACACACACACACACACACACACCACACACACACACACAGAGGCTCGGGTGCACCCCAAACAAAGGAAAAAAACCTCTTAGGCATATCCCCTTGTTTTCTATAATGTCACCCCCCACCCCCCACCCCCCCACCCCCCCCACCTCTCCCCACCCCCCACTCCCGCTTCTAGAGACAGGTCTCTTGTTGGTAGCTAGTTCAGGCTAACCTCATACTTGCTGTGTAACTAAGAATGGCCTTGAATTTCTGATCCTTCTGCTCCCACCTCATGAGTCCTGGGATTACAGGTGTGCAACACCATGCCCAGTTTAGTCAATGCTGGGGCTCAATCCCGGGGCTCTGTGCATGCTAGGTGCGTTAGTTACTCTTCTTGGGGTGGCAAAATACCTAATAAAACAACAAAGGAAGGAAGGAAGGAAGGAAGGAAGGAAGGAAGGAAGGAAGGAAGGAAGGAAGGAAAGAAAGGTTGTTTTGGCTTACAATTCGAGGGTACAACTTTGTCATGGAGGGGATGGTGTGGCAGAAGGAGCTGGAGATGGCTGGTCACAGTATGTCAGCAGTCAGGAAGTAGAGAGATGATTGATACCAGCTCACTTTCTCCTATCCAGTCCTCTTAGAACGGTGCCTCACAGTTAGGATGGGTCTCTGGACCCACAGAGATATGCCAGCCTCTGCCTCCCCAGCACTAAGATCAAGAGCATGCGTGCAACACCACTCCCCGGCTACCCCTGGAATTTATACTAAGCCATCACTGTGCCTTCCCGTTTTAAACTTGGCATTTCAGAATATCTTCTGAAGTTTAAAAAAATATATTCATTTCTATACTTTGCATTATGGATTTTTTTTCATATTCTCCAGTTCACAATTCTTCCTTTACCTGTGTATAATGTACCAGGCAGCCTGTCCTGAGTTGAAAATAGCATTATTTAAATGTTTGTTTCTAGAAGTTCTGTTTGGAGCTTTTTGGTTTGTTTTATGGTTTTATTATGAGAATTGTCATATGTGTGTAGAATTAGAATGGAATGGTTAATATCTGTGTGCTCAGTAGCCAGCAGTTCTCAGACCCACAATGATCTTTCTAAACCCCTCCCACAGTTCCTCCTACAACCCCTCCCACCGCTTCTCTGCCCCTCCCTTGGCCCCTCCAACAGCCCCTCCCAAAGCTCCTGCCCAAGATCGTTTTGAGATTTTAAAAATCTCAGACACACTACAGGATGTTAACGTTGTTAACATTGGTCAAATCTCAACCAAGTGCAGTGGTGCATGACTGTGATGCCAGCTCTTAAGAGGCTGAGGCAGGAGGATCTTGAGTTTGAGACCAGTTTGGATTACAGGATGAGTTCCAGACCAGCCCGGCAATGATAGCACAGGCCTTTACTCCCAGGTAGGCAGTTAGAAGCCAGCCTGGTCTACACAGTTCTAGGTCAGCCAGAGCTACACAGTGTCTCAAAAAAAAAAAAAAAAAGTTCAAGTCTGTTTATTCTCATTTAATAGTGTGTTATTCCTTTATTTAAAAATTTAATATTTCTCAGCCAGGTGATGGTGGCACACACCTCAATCTCAGCATTTGGAAAGCAGACACAGGTAGATCTCTTGAGTTTCAGGACAGCCAGGACTGTTAAACAGAGAAACCCTGTCTTGAAAAACTAAAACGGACAAAACAAACCAAAGCAAAAATATTGTTCTGGCATCTCACAGTTTTGAGTCTCTAACCTTTATTTGTGGTCTATTGACATCCAAGATGACTGCTGGTTGAGAGCTGATATTCTAAAAGGGGGGGGGAGACATGTTTTCCCTGTGGGCATTTCTTGCTGCTGAGATCTGACGGTGCCCCCCTCCCCAGCCGTTTACATCTTCTGACCCAGGTGGTGCAGGGCTATCACCTGCCTGATAGCATTTTCTTCTCTTGGCTTAGAATCCCAGAACAAACGGGGAGGACACATTTGGACCTTACACGCCCCCACAAAGCACAAAATGAGGTTTGGATTCCGGGGGTGTTTTTAAAACTCCCCACTGCTCTCTGCCTGTGCGGTGATAAACAAGCTCCCTTGTTATCTCTCTGTACCAGGGGGAGGTTTTTGCTAACCCACTCTTTGCTGAGAGATCAGCCCTCACAGGAGTCTAGCTTTGCAATGAGGCATGGTTTCAAGTCTCCCCTCCTGTCAGCCGAAGATCTTATTTCCAGTCTCAACACGGGTTCTGGAACCAAGGTCCCTGCCTCTCCTCTCCACTGTCTCATATCCTTCCCCAAGGCACTATGGGGTTGAATCATGTGATCACCTCTCCGGTTTTCCCTTCTTTGTTTCTGGTCCCTTGGGATACTGTTTTTTTCTTGCTTGCTAACTCAGCCATGCACTGACAAGTTATTTATTTATTTATTTGGTTCTATTTTATCCAGCTACTTTTCTCTTATCTAGTACTTCTATGTCATTGTGTGGTGGGGTGTAGAGTTCATCTGAGTGTAGTAAAGGAATTTTGTCTGCATTCATTTTACTGTGAAAGTTGGTTTCACTGGTTTTGGATTTTTTTCTTTCTTTCCTTTTCTTGCTTGCAATTAAAAAAAAAAAAAGGAAGGATTGGAGAAGTGGTTTAGTGAATAAACCATTGTCTGCTCTTCCAGAAGACCCAGGGTTCAATTCCCAGCACCCACATGGCAGCTCACAGTATTTGTAACTCCAGTTCCAGGGCTTTGGGTACCTCTTCTGGCCTCCTTGGGCACCGAACACACATGGTAAGCAGACAGACATGTAGGCAAAACACCCATACATATAAAATACATATGCTAGGCAGTGATGGTGCACGCCTTTAATCCCAGCACTCAGGAGGCAGAAGCAGGCGAACTTCTGAGTTTGAGGCCGGCCTGGTCCACAGAGTGAATTCCAGGACAGCCAGGGCTACACAGAGAGACCTTGTCTCAAAAAAAAAAAAAAAAAAAAAAAAAATCGATGTGATTATCATAGCATCATGCTGACACCAGACACCTCAGTTCCCAAGGCAGGGGTGCACTTAGCTCTTGGACCCTTTTCCCAACCAAGAACCTTGAATTTGAATGGGTCTCCTGCATTACACAGAGGCAAGCCTCCTTAAGACCCTGGGTTCAACCGGATCACACCACCGTCAGTCTGAATGAAGTCCCTACAGAGCCTGTGAGCACAGGGAGTGTTCCTTTGGCACAGCCAGGGGTGCCAAAGTAGGTTTTGCTGAGTTAACTGGAGGCCAGGGTTCTGGGCTGTTTCCATTTTGTAGGAACTTGAGAATCCTACATTTTTTCTGTGATGTGACCTCTCTGCCAATTTTTCTTTGTAAAGAGACAATATAATCTATCACCCTGATTTATATGACCACCAAAATTTGTAGCCAGCAAAAATGTCTTGAGTGGACCTAGCCCAGTTCTTTTCCTGGCAAGGAAGAATATATGAGATAGTAAATTTCTGCTGTTGCTACACAAATCTTTGGCCCTTTTCATACTCCCTGCTTGGCACTATTGCTGGGGACCTTGGCTCACTCTGCTCCAAATCATCTTTTGGCTCTGCTGCCAAACTGACTGGAGACATTGCCATTTGGTCAGTTCTGGTCTTTACCAAAGCCACCCTTAGAGAAATTCCCAATAGAATGGACTGAAGTTGACTATGGGCACACAACTTTGTAAATATACTGAAAACATGAGAAAGGGGTGGATCCTCACTATGTGGCCCATATTGGCCTCAGACTTGTCATTCAGTCTCAGTCTCCCAAGAGACAGGATTACAGGTGCATGCTACCACCCCTGGACTGTTTACTTAATTTAAAAAGAAGTTATGTGTGTAGGTATTTTGCCTGCATATATGTTTATGAACTACATGCATGCAGTACTAACAGAGGCCAGAAGAGGGTGTCAGATCCCCTGGAACTGGAGTTACAGTTTTGAGCCTTGTGGGTGCTGGGAATCAAATGGGCTTATGTGTCCTTAATCACTGAGCAGTGTCTCCAGCCCCACAAGTTTTTAACTGTAAGAGAATTATAGGGATGGGGGGGGGGGTGTTCTGAATTGTCGCATCAAATGTCTCCCTGTTCCTCCAGTGCCCTGCCCGGTTTGTTGGCACTTATGACTTGAACGGATTATCCTAACTGGGACATCCCTGTTGCTTCCTCCTCTCACTTAGCTCCTGTTCTCAAGGCTGAGTTCTATCTTTTTCTTTACTAGCAAGTTTCTCTCGAGTCCCAAGGTTCCCACTTACAGATGCCAATGTTCCAGCCACAGCACTGACCCATCAGTTTATCTGGGTGTGTCTTAGTCGTCTCAGCAAGGGGGACTGTCCTGGTGCCTGGCCCCTCCACATTTGACTTTACCCATTGCTCTATTGAATCTTGGGCCCTATATAGCCAATGAGAATGTATATTGTCCACATAGGCTCATGGAGAATTCCAGAAATGTGTGGTTATAGCCCCCCCCCTTCCTTCCACTCCCCTTTAGCTTTTTCTTAATCTCTGAATTAACAATTAGCAATTTAGCAAGAACCACCTTCCTTGTCTTTCTAGAATGCTTTTTCTACCTTTCCGGGGGGAGGGGGGGAGGGTGACAAAGAGACAAGGGGACAACATGTTCTCACAGAACGAGAGAGGGAAAGGCCAATTAACATTCAGCTAAGAGAGAAAATGATTTCTCCTATCAGCAATAAAAACCGACAGCTCTATCAGAAAATGAGCCGGGGGAGTCACAAAGCCTGGCAAGGCGGGGCGCCTGCAGCTCCAGCAGGAGTAATGGAGATGGCTGAGGGCAGGGGCCGCTGCTGGAGTCAGGGGACCACCAAAGGATGCGCCTGGGGAGCCCAGCGGCTGCCACTCTGCTCCGGCTTCTGATCCTGCCCTAAGCAAGAGGACCAGTGCTGTGCAGGTTTTATCCCTGCGACTCGGAGCTGCCACTCTCCTGCCGGCCTCTCCCCACGCACTCGTTTCCCCTAACCTTATCATAAAAGGAGGCCACGTGGTGTCTATTTATGGCAGCGCGGTGGTCCGGGGAGAGGAGGCTCGCAGTGTGCCAATTCCGAGAGCTGATGAAATTGCTCCGGCCCTTCGGAGCTTGCCATGCGGTGAATGAATAAACGATGTGGGGGCAGGGCCGCGGCTCCCACTGCACCTCCATCTGACATCCAAGTTCCTTCCTCAGAGCCTCAGGGGTGATTTGTGTTATCAATCAGAGCTGCTGAACAGATCCAGCTTCCTCGAGCCCCAGAGCAAGAGCCTGAGATGAGAGGAGGGGCAGGGGAGAAAAAAAAGGGGGGGCACTCTCATTTGGTTTGAAAGAGAAGATTGGTCCCTTTACAAAAAACACAACTAGATTTTTATTTGATATATAAGTAGAGTGGCTTTAAAAAGGGAAAAGGAGGAGGCTAGGGAGAGAGGGAAGTGTCAGTGGTTTAGGGGGCTGGCAAGATGGCTCAGTGTGCAAAGGCTCTTGCTACCTAGCCTGAGGACCTAAATTTGATCCCTCCCTCATGATTGAAGGAGAAAATTGATTCCTGAAAGTTTTTACCCTTCGCAGGATCTCCCCATCCCTCTACCTCCTTTCCTACCATCGCTTCTCACTCTCATGGCCCCTCCCTCCTCTTCTCTCCTCCTCCCCCCAATTAATATTAAAAAGTAGTATTGAGTATATTGCTAGCTTTCATCTTCGGCTCAGCAGGGGTGGTTTGGGGTTTCTTTGTACACACTTCTGCACATGTGATAATAATAAAACAGAATCAGGAGTTTAAAAAAAAAATGCCCAGGCATCCTTGTGCCTGTCTCAGGACCCAGTAAAAGAGCCCTCTCAGTGGCTGGAGCTCCCATCTTTCTGGCAGTGGTCTTCAGCAGCGAGGTCAGGTTTGGCAGCACGTGGCAGCTCTGGCTTCAGTTTTCTGGTTATCTCTGTGTGTGTTTTTTGAGGCAAATGCTCCTGTTCAAGGTTGACCTTGAACTCACATGGGGTAAGGATGACCTGGGTGGAGACTTTCCTCCTTCTGCCATCTCCCAGGTACTGGTCCATATACTTCTGAACTTGAACTATGACGGGGTCTCACATCTACAATGATTTACCCCCTTTTGGGCCTCAGTACAGTAGACACTGAAAGGTGACAAAGTCAGGGCCTTTGGTACCCAAGAACTGATTCCAGATAAAAGTGACGATAACCTCACACCTGCATGTGGATGCCACGCCCCTGACGGTTATTAGGAGACATCTTTTAGAGCCAGTAAGATGGCTCAGTGGATAGAAGCACTCACCACCAAGCCTGACAACTCATGTGCACATACCCACATGCAGACACACGTCCCTATATATAATGAAAAATAATAAAAAGAAATCTTTTAAGTTCAAAGTTATCTTTGGGTGTATAGTGAGTTTCAGGCCAGTCTGGGCTATCTGTCTCAAAAAAAAAAAAAAAAAAAAAAATGACAGACAGACTCACACACACACACACAAAGAGAGACACACAGAGAGAACACATGGATTTATGTTTATTTTCCAGCTTAAATTTAGGATGACAGGGTTTATACATATTCTCTTTGATTTTATATTTGTGCCAAGATCTCCATGGCTTTGGGACTGACCTGGCTGGGACGATGGGGAATTAAGGACAGGTGCACACACTTGCAGAAAAGCAAGGACTATGTGGGCTAGGCACTATGATGGAGACCACAAGCAGCCAGAAAACCCAGTTGGTTTATTATGTACAGCACCAGTGAGGATGGGGGGGGGGTGTTAGCTAATCTATGGGAGGTCTCTGCAGGGATCGGAGGTCTCAGGTGGCAGTCCTGGGGAGGCAGAAGCTGCAACCCATAATTTCTGCACACCTGGGTACTTGGACCAGAGGAAGGCTTTACCGTGCCCCTGAGCCTGACCTGGGGAAGGCCTTACCATTTGTATGAGGTGAAGCACTGAGGCCCTTCCATGGCTGTGCTCACATCAGTGATACACATTCACTCAGTACTTCATCTACCTCACGTACTTGTTTCTTTTTTCTCTCATGCTGAAAATATTATTTCCTAAAATCTTTAATGTGATTACTTTATTTATATGTAATAAACCACACAATATGCACCATATTATATGTTTAATTCACACCCTGTATTTCAGAATGATGCCAAAATGATTGCCAAGATCAACTGAAGATTCCTCCTCCACCCTTTTTTTTTAAGATTTTATTTATTTATTATGTATACAACATTCTTCTTCCATATATATCTGCACACCAGAAGAGGGCACCAGATCTCATTGTAGATGGTTGTGAGCCACCATGTGGTTGCTGGGAATTGAACTCAGGACCTCTGGACGAGCAGTCGGTGCTCTTAACCTCTGAGCCATCTCTCTAGCCCCCTCTTCCACCCTTTTGAACATCTTTTGGACATCCACCTGAAATGAGTGGTTAAATTATTATTCCCTCAAAACAGCTCCTATCCGAGAAATGGAGCCACCGATTTTACACAGTTACACCTGTGTGTTTCATTTTGCTCTTTTTAAAAGGGGGATTGTATTTTTCATTTCAGTTTCATTTGGGTTTATAATCTTTCCCTGAGGGCTGGAGACTTGACTCGGAGGTTAAGAGCACTGACTGTTCTTCCAGAGGTACTGAGTTCAATTCCCAGCAACCACATGGTGGCTCACAACCATCTGTAATGAGATATGATACCCTCTTCTGGCATGCAGGCATATATGGAGGCAGAATGGTGTATACATAATAAATAATTAAATCTTAAAAAAATAATCTTTCTTGCAGTGCTGAGATTCAAAACCAGAGTCATGTGTTAAGCAAGTGCCCTGCCCATGAGCTACAGTCCCATCTGGCTTTTAACTGAAGCATCCACATGGATCCAAAAGAATTGATAAGAAAGGGTATTTAGAGAGTGCTAGCTCCGTTCTCCCCTCTCTGCCCTATCCTCTCTTCCTCATTGTGTGATTTTAGTTTTTGGTTGTCCTTTTTTTTTTTTTGGCTTGTTTACTATAAACACATACATTTCTATTCTTGGACACACCTCATATCTTAGTTAAACAAGAGCACATAGTGCAGGTATTTCTCTTCTGGTTGCTACTCCTGAGTATGACTTTGTAAAAGTGGCAGGAGGTGCAGGCACAGTGTCAAGTGCCCAGTGAACAGGTTTATATGCTGAAACTTTTTGGGCATTGTGAATGTCCCTTATGTACACACAAGGGTCATCCTGGGCCATTAACTGAGTGCTGGCTGTGAGCTAGGTGCTACAACGAATGTTGGACATCCTGTGTGTTGCTGTGTAATGGATTACACCGAGTCTTGGGCCTTAGCTTCTGTGTGCCAGGTTCCTGGTGCAGCTCGGTGGTCCCTCTGGCTGTGGGCCTCACATCTCCAGTCACCTTGGGTTGGGCTGTTTTCATATTTCACCTCCATATTGATCCTTCTGTTGCCCGTGGCCTTTGATTCCTTGTTGTGGTTGTCTCTCTGTATGCTAGCTCACAATATAGCATCAAGATAAGCAGCTGAGGGCTGGGGTGTAGCTCAGTTGGTGGAGGAGTGGCCGAGCATGTTCCAGGCCCTTGGTTCCATCCTCAGCTCTGCAAAAACTGAGTGTGAATATGTGTGTCTAGAATCCCAGCACTCAGGAGGTGTAGGCAGGAAGATCTGAAGTTGTTTTTTTTTTTTTTTTTTTTTTGGTTTTTCGAGACAGGGTTTCTCTGTGGCTTTGGAGGCTGTCCTGGAACTAGCTCTTGTAGACCAGGCTAGTCTCGAACTCACAGAGATCCACCTGCCTCTGCCTCCCGAGTGCTGGGATTAAAGGCGTGCTCCACCACTGCCAGGCTGGAAGATCTGAAGTTTAAGCTTATCTTCAGTTACATAGCAAGTTTGAGGCCATACTGGGCTACATGAGACCCTGTTTCAAAAAAAAAAAAAAAAAAAAAAAAAAAAAAGACTAAACTACTTATCGGGAGAGAGGCAGAAACAGAAGAAAGGAGACGGGAGAGAGGGAGAAAAGGAAAAAAAAGAACCCCAGCAAGTCTCTTTTTGCACCCTCAGAGGTGAACTCCCCTTCATTCCACCCTGTGCTCTGGGGCAGAGGGAGGAAGTGAGTCCAGCCTCCACACAGGACAGGGACACAAGGCACTCATCCCGGACTGCACTTAATAGTCACAGCAGCCTCAGGAGGGAGGGCCTTCCATCCCCAGTTCCAGGTAAGAAAACACACAGGGAGAGGGTGGGCCTCTCACCCAGGGCCCCAGAGCTAGAGGACAAGGGAGGTGGGGATCAGCTCAGCTGTGATTCTGGATCCCGTCAGTGGAGTGAATGACTATCAGGTAGCTGGATGACCCAGTGGGCAGGCAACCAGCTTCATTATCTCTTCATTACCTAGATTACGAGTCAGTGAAGTAAGAGTTGGCTGTCTTCAGTACATTCAGCTTTCCTTGAAGTCAGAAACTCAAACTGGATCACAGCCAAGAGACTACCAGGAAGAGCCAGCTCAGAGCAGGGATGGCCTGTTAGACCATCAATGAAACAGCCTCAGCTTCATGGCCATCTGGTGTTTCTGTATTAATGGGAGCATTTTCTTTTGTGTATGTGTCTGTATTTCCATATGTGTGTGTGTGCAGAGGTTCACATGCTTGTGGAATCCAGAGACCAGTGTCATGTGTCTTCTTTAATGGCACTCTTCGTTACTATTGTTTATTTTTTGTTTGTGAGTGTTTGCCTACTTGTATGTGAGTACACCGTGTGTGTGTGTGTGTGTGTGTGTGTGTGTGTGTGTGTGTGTGTGTGTGTGTGTGTGTGCAGTGCCTGTGGAGGCCAGAAGAGGGCATCATATCCCTTGCAATTGGAGTTATAGACAGTTAGGAGCTGCCATATGCATGGGTGCTGAGAACCAAATCTGGGTTCTCTGGAAGAGCAACAACTGTTCTTAACTTCTGAGCCATCTCTCCAGCTAGTCCATCTTGTTTTGAGACAGGACTAGTCAGTGAATTTGAAGCTTACTAATTCTCTGGACTGGGGGGCTGAGCCCTAAGGATCCTCCTTCTCTACCTCCCCAGAACCAGGATTACAAATGCATGCTACCATGATTGGATTTTTGCGTGGCCAATGATGATTCAGACTTGGGGCCTCATGGATGGCACTTTACTGACTGAACCATCTCCCCTGCCCTAATGTGAACATCTTCAGTACTTAATACCTATTCAGGTAACAGCTCTGTGACAGCAGAGAGCTCATGCTCTTGTCTACCACATCTGGCCTGTGCTCAGCCAGGACCTGGCCACAAAAAAATGTGATGGTTGGTCTTTTCCTCCTAGTGTGTGTGTGTGTGTGTGTGTGTGTGTGTGTGTGTGTGTGTGTGTATGTATCCCATTGGTCAGAATTGGTCCTCCTAGTTCCTAGAGAGCCCACCACTTTTCCCTTCCTTCCTCCCTCCCTCCCTCCCTCTCTCCCTCCCTCCCTCCCTCCCTTGCTTCTTTTCTTTTTCTTTCTTTTTTAGTTTTTTGAGATAGTGTTTCTTGTGTAGCCCTGGTTGTCCCAAAACTCACTCCGTAGACCAGGCTGGCCTTGAACTCACAAAGATCTGCCTGCCTCTGTTTCCCAAGTGCTGGGATTAAAGGTGTGCCTTACCACCGACAGGCTTCCACAACTGTTTCTAACACATGCATATGATGCTGTCAGTCCTTGCTTCTGAATATTTGGGGACCACCTGGGATCTGTCTGAACCTTGCCCACTGCTCTTCCTCACCACCTGGTGGGACTTTTCCCTCCCCAGATGGATGAGGAGGCTGCTTGGAGGGTTTTGTTGTTGTTGTCATTGTTGCTGTTTGGCTTTTCACTGTGCAGCCCAGGCTGACCTCTGACCTCCTGCATCAGTCTCCCAAGAGCTGGGATTACAGGTGTATGCTACCACACCCAGTTTGCTCTGGAGTTCTGAACTAAGCTATGACTGATGGCTTCCTTTGGCAGAAGCCATTCTGGCTGCCTGTTGGGGAGTCTGATTGGAGAGCAAGCAGGCTATGGAGCCAAGACCAGAGACCTATAAACGGTCATTACCACAAACCGGGGGCAGTAATGTCCGTGATAGTCTGGTGGAAAAGAGTTGGGGTGTTGACTGCATTAAGGGAGAGCAATGACTTTAATGACACAGAAGTTGTGAGGTTTGAGAGAAACAGAAGAGCAATATGACCCTAGGACCTTTGGCCAAACAATAGGAAGGAGGGCTTTGTCCTGTGCTGTTTGCAGGGCAGATAGAGGGACATGGGACATGGGAGCCCGGAATTCTCAGGGAGCCAACAGGTGATATTTTAGGAAAGGGATGGTGTAGACTTGCTCCCAGGCCCAGCAGCACCAGGGCTAGGGGAACAAACAGCCCTAGATGAAGGCTGCAGAGGACACCAGTGGAAATAATGTACAAGATTCAATGTTCCTCAGAATGGGCATGGTCAGAGGCACAGGGTGTCAGCTGACAGGGTGCTGCTGCCCGCCCCCTACCCTGGCCTGGTTGATGCAGCAGTACCCTGAAATAGGACCAAAGCCAGGACTGAGGAAGTCATACTCCGAGTAAAGACCCTGCTCCTCTGACTTTTTACGGGATTCTTCCTCCATTAAAAAAAGTTAGCGCCGGGCATTGGAGGCGCATGCCTTTAATCACAGCACTCGGGAGGCAGAGGCAGGCGGATCTCTGTGAGTTCAAGGCCAGCCTGGTCTCCAGAGCGAGTGCCAGGATAGGCTCCAAAGCTACACAGAGAAACCCTGTCTCAAAAAACATCTCCCTCAAGCGGAGGGGTTTTTATTAGGGAAAAGGGATGGGGAAAGGGGAGCAGGGGAAAGAAGCAGCAGGGGAGAGGAAAGAGAGGCAGAGAGAGAGACAGACAGACAAGCAGACAGAGAAAAGAAGAAAAAGAAATAGAGAGAGGAGGATGGGAGGAGGGCAGGGCACTTTTAAAAGGGAACATAGTGAATAGGCACAGGAGGTGCTCCTAGTGGCTGCAGATGAGGGCATATCCTGACAGAACCACAAGGGCAGGCTAGTAGAGACACATAAATACTAACACCTAGTGGCTCACAACCACTAGTTGCTCTAGCTCCTGGATATCTGAAGTCTGTGTCTTCAGCAAGCCCAGCATGTGCACATACCTGCACACAGACACATAATTAAAAGAAATAAAATATCTCTCTTTTTTTAGAGGGTTTCTCTGTATAGCCCTGACTGTCCTGGAACTCGCTCTGTAGACCAGGCTGGCCTCAGACCCATAGAGATCCACCTAACTCTGCCTCCCAAGTGCCTCCAAGGGATTAACTGTGTGTGCCACCACCACCGGATAATAAAATAAAGTGCTTGCCACTCAAGCCTGGTCACTTGTGTCTGTATCACCTGGAGTATAGCTACTGTGAACAAGAGACCCTGTCTCAAACAAGGTAGAAAGTGAGGACCAACCCCTGAGGTGGTCCACTGACCTTCACATGTACCATAGCATATGTGTGCTCGACATGAGCACACTCATACATACACATGCACACAATAATGATAGTTACATGATAATGGTGGCTTTTAAGGACCCTGGCCATGTGTTCGGAGTCTGAAGTAACAGGTTGCAGTGCCAGTCTTTGGGCAAGGACAATGCTGGAGAAGCTGTCATCTAGGCAGCATAAATGGGGCCGGTGACCACTACCTATTATATCTAGGTAAGCAGTTCATGGCCTCCAAGTGTGCATGCTACAATTGTACTATTGTAAAGCAAACACAACCAGGGTTAGTTAGAAGTTATTTATATTTATTTATTTTTTTCAGCTGGAGAAATAGCTCAGTCTGTAAGTGCTTGTCAGGCAAGCATCACAACCTAAGTTGGATCCCAAGTGCCCACATCAACACCTGAGCATGACAGCTGAGAGATGGTTCAGTGGTGAAAGCATCTGCTACTTCTGTGTGAAGGCTTGGGTTAGTCTCCAGCAGGTACACAGAAGCCCACTGTGAAGAAAGAACTGCAATCACAGCGCTCCTACAGGGGGCATGCCGGGTGGTGTGTGATCGGAAGGCTTGTGGTGTCAGGTGAGGCCATGTGGTTTCCAGGAGCAATGATGGGGCATGCCAGGCTGCCTGGGCGCTTCTCATGGTCACTCTGTCAGTCGAGGCGGGGGTGGGATGGGAGGTGGAGACACATCTCCTCTCGGGGCCACATAGCATCCCAAGAAGGTCTTCCATGGAGGAAACACAGGTTTTTTGGCCTTGATGCAGAGAACAATACCAGGATGAGCCAGTAGGAGGCAGAGTTGGGGTTCACCAAAAGGTGTTTTTAGCTCACTGCCATTAGTAGAGGGCTCAAGGACAATTAAAGAAGACAACGGTTAGAATACCTGTTATCTGTGGAAGGAGAAGGCCTGACAGAGGGAGCCCAGCTGCCACCTGTCCCCTCCCTGTGCCCCTGATACAACCTGAGAACCCTCGGGCTATCTAAAACCTCAAAGGGACTCCAGAGAAGAGGAACACTCAGATGGGAATGTCCCAGCAGCTGTATTCAGAATCACCCAGGCCAGAAAACAGCTTGCTTTTTTTCACCTGGAGAACGGATGAGTGAACTGTGGTCCATCCACACAGGGACCATAAAAGAAGCCTATAAAAAGGCAGCAGACAGCTGCTTGTGCAGCAGTGCAGAGGGACAAGTGTGGTAAGTGAGAGGGCCAGGCTCGGCAGTGCCTGTCAAGGGCACTTCTGAGATAGTGTGGGGAGGTAGACTAGGCTGTGGTTGCTGGGGCAGAAACAGGGGGACTAGGGGCTGATGGAATATTGTGGGTTGTGACCGTGGTTGAGATTACATGACTCTGTGCATTTGAGAGCCTAGAAAGCCAAAGAGAGTGAATTTTACTCTTTTTAAATGTAAACACACACATATGTATGTATTTTTAAGGTTAAAAAACGTTTGACTATATCTCAGTATACTTACTTCCCAGCATGCATGAAACCCTATTGTTTATTTATTTTTGTTTTTTCAAGATAGGGTTTCTCTGTGTAGCCCTGGCTGTCTTGGAACTCACTCTGAAGACCAGGCTGGCCTCAGACTTACAGAGATTCACCTGCCTCTGCCTCCAGAGTTCTGGGATCAGAGGTCTGGGCTACCACTGCCAGGTAAGAATTTGCTTTTTATTTTAAATTGCCTGTGTGTGGGTATGTGCTTGTGCATGCAGTATCCTGGGGGGCCAGAAGAGGGCATCAGCTCCTCAGGAGCTGGCGTTATAGGCAGGTATGCACTGCCTGGCATGGGTGCTGGGAACTGAACTCCAACCCACTGGAGGAGCAGTGAGCACTCCTAACCACTGAGCCATCTCTCTGGCTCATTATTTTCTTTTGGGAATTTCATAAGTAAGTACTATTGCATCATTACCACCCCTCCTTCCCCTTCAAATGTTTGATTTTAAGAATATTAAATTCAGTTTCATCACTCTGAGTTTTTCTTTTAGCTAGAGAAGGGCTGACCTATGGACAAGCATTTACTATTGAGCAGCCCAGCCTGCATGGATCTCCTCTAATGGGAACAAACCAGCTGCTGTAGGGTTAGCAGCCCAAACATGCAGGTGAATGAGCTAAAGACGTCTACTGCCAAGATTTTTCACCAAGTAATATATCTTGAGAGACTTCATCTGTAACCCAGGTTAGCCTAGAACTCACTATGTAGCCTAGGCTGGCCTGGAATGAATAGCAGATTGCAGACATGTGTCCTAGTGCAGATCTTTCTTCCAGTATGTTCCTCCTGCGGATCTTAATCATGAAGGGACTATTCAAACATGGTTTCTGGGTGTTTGAAATCAATTGCCTTTTGCTAACTGTGTGGCTTGTGTCTGGAATCACAGCACTGAAAAAACCGAAGCGGGAAGATCATAATGAGTTTAAGGCTAGCCTCTATTACAGAGAGCTCTTGTCTCAGAAAAACCAATGGGCAAATTCAATTAAATAAAACGCTTGCCTGGATTACTGCCTCTCGAGGAGGCTCTATGCTCCTTCTGATTTCTTTCCTTTCTACTTCCTTGTTTCCTTCAACTCTTTTCTTTCTTTCTTTCTTTCTTTCTTTCTTTCTTTCTTTCTTTCTTTCTTTCTTGGTGTTGGGGTGGAAGCAGGGACCTTGCACTTATCAGGCAAGTGCCCTGCCACTGAGCTGCGGCACAGCCCTCGCCTTGTCAATTTATTCAGTTCCACAAGGCTTCCAAAAACAGTATCATAAAAGTAATGCCATAAAACATAAGAATTTGGGCTGAGGGGTGCAGTCGGTAGTGTGCTTGTCTAGCACACACAAAGCTCTGAGTAGTTCAACCTACATGAACCAGGTATGGTGTCTCATGCAATCCCAGCACATGGGAGGTGGAGATGGGGAGTCAGAAGTTTCAGGGACATCCTTGTCTATATGGTGAGTTCTAGGCCAGCCTGGTATACATGAAACCCTGTCTCAGTTAAAAACCAAAACCCACAAACAAACAAACAGCAGCAGCGGCAGCAACAACAAAACTCCAACTACAGATTCCTACACACTTCTAGAAGACCGAAGCTCCAAGTCAAGGTATCAGTGTGGCATCGCTCCCTCCAAAGGTTCCAGGCAAAGGTCCTTCCCCTCCTCCAGCTTCTGGGATCATAGGCATATAAGCAAGCAAAACACTTATACATACTTTATGTGTATGGGTGTTTCACCTGCTTATATGTCTGTATACATTATGCGTGCCTGGTGCCCACAGAGATCAGGAAAGGGTTTTGTATCCCGTGGGACTGTAGCTACAGACAGTTGTGAGCTGAGAATCTATTCTGGGTCCTCTGCAAGAACAGCCAATGCTCTTACCTGCAGAGCCATCTCTCCACCCACCAAGCATCTCTTGATTCCTGTTCCCTTCCCATGAACTTTCTTGGGTTCCTTCCATATCCACTGCTTTTCTTCCAAGGACACAGGGCACTTCACTCTGGGGTGATCTCATCTTGAGCTAAAAGGGTTTGACTGTACTTGGGGGATTAGGGGTTAATACTGGAACATGAAGAGTACAGCTGAACTGCAAGGGTAGTGCAAGTCATCCTCAGACCTCCTGCAGGACTTTCCCTACCCTGTTAGTCCAGTTCATTCTCCAGCTCTTACTTGGGTTAGGTGAGCTAGGGCCACCACTAAGCAGAGAGAGGGTCACAGCTTGTCATCCCTTGTAAGTCCCATGGTTCCCTTTCCTTTCTCTCAACTGTTTCCTCACATGTTTCTGCTGAGCCTGGCCTGCCCAGCAACCCCTTCCCCACTCCCCAGCAATGGTGTCTTGCTTTTCCTGCCCTCCCCCAACTTTCAAGTCATTTAACTGGCCTGATCGTTCCCACCCTGCTCCTGTCCCTCTGTGTTCTGAACAAGGCTAGTCACATCTTCCCACTTCAGACAGTCATGTAGAGCCTGGCTCTGCAGAGCTCGTCCCCTCCTGAGGTAGCCAACATACTCAGCTCCAGCAGTGGCTGCCCCTCTCTGGCCTGGGCTGAGCTGGCTGCCCACTGGCTCAAAGCCCATCAGCTGGCCTGAGAAAGACCACCTAGTTGTTCTTGTGCACAGAGATGATAAGGAACTTTCAAATAGAAAGGGTTAGGACTAAGGCTTGATTGGGACAGGTGTCTTCCTCAAAGCCAGACTCCCCATGAAAGACCTAAGGCTTCAGTGTCCACAGAGGCAGAAAATGACAAAGGTTATGGAATTCCCTAAGGTGGGACACATTTTTGGATCCCCCTCCCCCGAATATCTCTCTCTGTCTCTGCTCTGTCTCTGTCTGTCTGTCTCTCTGTCTCTGTCTCTGTCTCTGTCTCTCTCTCTCTCTCTCTCTCTCTCTCTCTCTCTCACACACACACACACACACACACACAGTCTCATGTAATCCATGATAGCCTCACATTTGCTATGTAGTGGAGGATGACCCATGTGGGATTACAGACATGACCCACAGCCCTGCCTCTATTCTGCAACCACAGGCATGCTACATACATAATGTCCCACTTTTACTTTACAGATTTCTCATGTTGCACCTTTTTGAACTCTGGAACTCACTCTGACCCCCCACCCCCAGCACCCTCCCTGACCTCTACCCTACTCCCTTGGCCTCTTTCCTGACACTCACAGGTCCCAGTGTGCTCTGGCTCTTCTGGTCACCTGACCAGTGAAGGCACACCATCTCAGCTCCTGCTTTCCTTTCCCCCAAGGGCTTCTTGGGAAGCTCAAGGGAGAAAACGGTTGAAAAACTGCTCAGTAAACCTGGGATTTGCTACCAAATGAGAAAGCTTATTACTAAAGACTACATACAGAACACTCAGGCAGGACTCCATCAATCTCCCTTACTGTCAGCGAGGGGGAGGCAGGGGTGGGGGTGGGGGGACACATGAAGCAGAGAAACCACCTTATCCCACAGATCCAGCTTGCCCCCTCTCTTCCTGGCCCACCCCAGGATACAGGAGCATCCATCTCTGCCCAGGGCTCCTCACCCTCTGCAAAGCCTGTGTGACTCTCTCCTCGGGGTGGCTCTGGCAGAGCAGGGAGGACCAGGGGCTGGGGAGCCTCAGGGGTACAAGGGATAAAGGGACTGTCAGAGAGCCAGGCAGCCATCCAATGTCAGGCCTGTGGCTGTCCTGATGCATGGCCAGGGTGCAGTATGTATAATTCTGAGAGATTCAGAACATCCCTCAATCGCCACAATTTTCAGAAAATGGATGAAAAGCTGATCAAACAGGCTTTTGATGCCAGGACGAAGAGGAGGAGGATTGAGTTGGAGGCAAAGTGCGGGCTGGAGTTCTCCACAGCAGGAGGAGGGGCCTGTCATCCATCAGGCTGAGTGCAGAACTGCAGGAGGCCTTTCAGGTTTTCCTTCTAGAGTCTGTGTGCTGAGGCAGATGTGACTAGCATGGCAGAGGGCCTGGGGTACCCAGGGCCAGGCTAAGCCAGGATGATACAGATTCTGGAGGCATGGCTCCTGCCCACTTTAGAGAAGATTTCAGAATCCTGATCCCGAAATACCACCCTGAGACACATGAGCACCAGGCCACCCCAGTTCTACTCAGACAGAACTGGGCCACCCCACTGCAGAGGTGCCCCATGCAACCTCCGGCCTCTCAGAGTGCACAGGCATATCTTCAGCAGGGAACAGCTATTCTCAGTTTACCAATGAGGAAAGTGATGTTATACCTCCTGGATAGTCTGTCCAAGGTCTCCCACAACAAATAGCAAGGTAGTGCCTTGAACCCAGATCTCCTGCCTCATGTAGAGCCACTATCTCCTAGAAAGGTTGTTTGGGAAGCTGGGTACTCCAGAGGATGAGGCAGGGGGATTATGAGTTTGAAGCCAGCCTGGGCTATATAATGAGGTCAAGGCCAATCTCACTATGTGGTCAAGGGCCACATAGTGAGACTCTCTCAAAGCAAAACTATAAAGAGTTTGGACACTAAATCTTTTTGGGGGGACTTTCTCCGGAGCAGCTAAGAGGTGGTTTGCAATCTACCTACTTCTCTGCCTTGCGTGTCAGTGGCACACAGTAAAAACACATTCTTTCCGATCTCAGAATTGTGTGTGCAATTGCATCATGTTCCCAGGGTCAGATGCTTCTCAAAGCTTGCAAACGTTGTTCTTTTTAGCCTCGGAAGCTGCTTCCTTCCTTCTTGCCTCCTATCCATTTGGATGGTGTTAGCCAGCCCATGTATTGAAAAAATTGATTTGGAAATGTGTTTAACTTGGGATTTGGAGTATTCCAAATGACTTGAAGTTACCTCTGTATGTTGTTCAATTATTGTTTGCTGTCCAAGGGTGCACATGGCTTCCAGAGCACTCCCACTGAGGCATGAAACAACAACAACAAAAAAGTAAAAAAAAAGAAAAAAAAAAAAGGAAAGAAAAAAGAAAAAAAGAATCAATGGATGAAATGGAAAGGATTTAAATTTAAATTTCTTGCTGGTTTGGCTTGAAATGCTGACACCAACAAAGCTAACAGCAAACTCAGAATAGGTTCCTGCAGGGAGGTTTCAAAACAACACCAGGTACCAAGCAGGATCCATCCAAGGAGTTTTAAGATGAGGGCTCATTCAGAAAACCCACCTGCCACAAGACCAGAATTTGTGCTGTTGCTACACAAGAAAAACTGGACCCAAAAGTTATAACTCTTCCAGTAGAATATGTTGTAGTAAAGGCTGGGGATGTAGCTAAGTAGCTCAGTAGAATGTTTGCCTAGCATGCCCAAGCCCTCCCTGATTTTGAGCCCCAACATTGTAATAACCCAGGCATGCCAGCTCACACCTGCAGTCTCAGTACTAGGAAGGCAGAGGCAGAGGGATCAGGAGTGTAAGGTCATTTTTGGCTACACAGTGAGTTTAAAGCCATGAGACCCTGTTTTTCTGTTTGTTTGCTTGTTTGGTTGGTTGGTTTGTTATTGTTGTTGTTGTTTGAGGCAAGGTTTCTCTGTGTAATAATAGCCCTGGTTGTCCTGGAACTCACTCTGTAGACCAGGCTGGCCTGGAACACAGAGATTCGACTGCCTCTGCCTCCTGAGTGCTGGGATTAATTAATTAATAACTGTGACCCATGCTCTTTTTTTATTTCTGCTGCTGAGCTGTCCACTCAGGCTACTTGGCCTGTGAGCTTCTAGAAGGTTCTCTGGTCTCTGTCCCCCTTCTGGGATCACAGATGAACACCACTGTACCAGGTTTCTCATGTGGGTTCTGGGGACTGAGCTCCGGTTGTTAGGCTTTTGTCTGCCGAGCCATCTCCCCAGCTTGATAATGTCATTTTCTAAATCAAAATAATGAGTATCAATCTCGGTGTGCAGGGGCTTGTTTTAAGGTTGGGTGGAAGGAAGAGGAGGTGTCCTCTAAAGCAGCGCCTCCCCAAGGTCACCCTGACCTGCTTCCTGGAGGGCAGGACAGGCCCTGCCACTTAGGAAGCCTCCCGGGCTACCCAGGTCCCCAGAGGAAGGAGGGCTTCAAGTATGGAGAGGAGCCATTGCGGGGCTCCACAGCTACTTGGCTCCAGCCCAAGCTTGGGGAAAAAGCAAGAGCAGAAAGCATTCCAGAGAGAATTTATGGCCCCTCTTGAGGGAGGAAGCTACGGAACCATGAGCTTCTGTCTCATTCAAGACCCCAGAGAATGCAAGCGGGAGCGTCCTCTGTGGGGCAGGGGAGGGGTTAAAGCGGCAAGGATGTCCTGGACCAATAAATGGAGGAGAACCAGAATCCCTGCTGTGTCTGTGGCAAGAATGGAGACATGCTCTGTGTGTTGGAAAGAAGGGCCTGGGAGTTAAAGGTCCATGGAGAAGCCCTATCCATCCATGGCTACCAGGGGGACTGAGACTCCCCCCCCCCCGCACTGATGGGGGAGGGACAAGTCACAGGCAGCCCCACCTTTCACTGAGCCTGCCCTTTGCCTGTGACCCAGCAACCCGGTGCTCAGGTCCTGACCTTTGATCCTGTTCCCACAGTTCAGCTGTCCCCTGTCCCATGCCTTTCAGTTTCTTCATGTATGTTGTGAGTGGGTATGCCACCAGAGGCCAGAACATCTAGGAGAGGGTGAGAGAAGGGTCTGGAGTGCATGTGGACACACACAGGAGCACACAAATGAGTGCAAATAAATACATTTCAGGAAAAAAACAAAGAGACAGAAAGGATAGGTTTCTGACCCCCCCCCCACACACACCCATAAATAATAGAAATAAGGCATTTTTTTATCTGAGGAGGCTCAAGGGAAGGAACATACACAGTCTGGGTCCCTTGATCTGCCTTGACCGTGCCCCCCACCTCCTCTCAGACCTGCCCCACACCGCCAAGCTCATCCTAGGAGATGTTCTGTTTTTGAAACAATCTAGCTAGATACCCTGTCCTGGCCTTAAGCTCACTCTATCCTCTTCCCTCTGTCTCCCGAGTCCTGGTGTTACAGGTGTGTACCACCGTACCCGGTAGCTTAGGAACTTCTGGAAGGGCCTTAGGAATACCTTGACCTTGCCTGGGGCTCCATGGTTTGGGGCCTTATTTGAGCTGTTGCTCACTGGGTTCCTACTGAATTGTGACTTAGGAGAGCAGGTGTCAGGCCCTGCCCTCCCTGGCAGGCAGCCAGAACAGTGCCCACCTAGGACAGTGCCCTGAATGAATGCATGACCCAGAATTCCTAGTGAGTCACTAAAGGGACTCCTGAAAGAAGTTGGGGTGCAGGCCTAATCCTCTGCTGGCTTTGAAACCTGAGGTTTTCTGGAGGTGACACAGATGTGCCCGGCTGCATCACACTCTCTGCAGTCCTGGTGGAGAGGATGCCCCAGCCGCAGGGGAAAGGGACCAGGGAGGCAGAGGAGAGGGGAGGGCAGGAGGGTGGGGAAAGAGAGGAGAGCAGGAGGGGAGGGGAAGAGGGAAAGGCAGGAGGGGAGGCAGAACTTTCCTGGGAAATGAGGCTGAGCCTGGAGACAGTCCCAGGAGACCCCCCTTTGCTGCCCAGCCCCAAGAATCCAACGCCTGCAACTCCAACCTTCAGCTGCCCTGGCAAGCGGGGCAAGTACCTGAAGGACCTCCCTTCCCTGTCCTACCCAGGCCCCTGCCACCCTTACAGACATGTCATCATGCAGAGTCCTTCCTCCCAAACAGCACACACCCTCCAGGTCTGTGGCCGCCATGTCTCCTAGATGAACCCTATCATAAGTGACTCCTCTAACATCCTCCCTGTATAGGGACCTACACAAGGTCTTTAGAAGAGACAGGGTCCCACATAGCCTAGGCTGACCTTGAACTCTTAATCCTCCTGTCTCTACCTCTCAAGTACTGGGATCACAGGTGTGTACCACCCCACCCAGCTAATACCTGCCTTTCTGTTATTACCTTTTTCTTGCCAAGTGAGTTCACCTCTATCCATTCAATTCTTCCTTCATCAAACGCTTTCGATCACACACCAGACGCGCGCACGCGCACACACACACACACACACACACACACACACACACACACACACACGGGGGGGGGGGGCTGAGTGGAGGCCCTGTACATACAAGTCCCATAGAACCAGAGACCTGTGGGTGACAAAGCATGAGTTTGCCTCAGGGGAAGCTAATTGTTTCCTTAATTGGCTGAGACTGCCCCTGGTGAACCCCTGCCTGGAAAGTCCCCAGTCGTGCCTGCAGAAGATGGGGTGGGTCTGCCTGGCCGCCAATGAGCAGCTGGGAAGGAGCGCCCCTCCCCAAGAGATTAGAAAGTGCTTCCAGCAGACGCAGCTGTCTGTAAGAAGTGAACGAATTGGCCACCTGCCCCCAACCCCCAGGAAGGGCAGCAGGGTCTCAGAGAGGCACACTGGGGCCCTGATCTAGGTTCTGCAGCCTTCCCGACACATTATATCTCGCCTGTCCCTGACCTCTGTATCACTGCCCAAACCTGCTGCCATTCGTGTCTGGGCCTAACTTGGCAAGGTGGTGGCCTCTGAGTGACTCAGGTTCCTTAAAGGGGGAAGGGGTGTGGGTGTGTGTTAATGGGGGTGTCTCATTTGAGGGCATTCCCACTTCAGCCACCAGGTGGCGCCGCCGGCACAGAACAGTCCCAGGGCTGTCTGTCCATCATAGCTAGAAGGGAAATCCCCGTGGCAGAAGCACAGGTCTCAGCTTTGACAGCTGCTCCCTGGGACCTCCAGCAATTAGCTTCCTGGGTGGTGCTTGTTTCTTCCAGTGACACAGCCATGTCAAGAGCCCCACAAGATTGCATGGTGAACATGGAAGAAATGCTTTGTTTTTCATTATTTCTAGACGTCAGTGGTGTTATTCTTATTGTGGGTATGCATTTCACATACAAACCCCAGGTGCTGGTCCTAGACCTTCTGATCCACTTTGCCACCTCCAAACAGCTAGTTTATCCTATTTTTCTTATTATATTTGTCAGATGAGGGTTAAGGTGGCAACTTTGGAAAAGCAGCAGAGCTGCAGGAGCACACAGGGCCAAAGGGCAGTCTCAGGATCCCAGGTTCCTACCTGGCTGCTTCCTTGCTGTGGGACTTGAGGCAAGTAGGTTGTACTCACTGAATTGCATTTCCTAATCTGTAAATTAGGGGCCAGGATAGTTCCTCCCACAGGTTTCTGTGAGAGTGTAAGTAGTGCGCACATGAGAAGCCTTTAAAACTAGGTCTGATATGGTAGAAACAGTCATAGATATAGGGCAGCCTGAACTGAGAAGGGATTTGGAGATGGGCCAGCCTGGGCTTCTTGCCAGGGCAGGAACCTCCCATCAGCATGAGGGGTGATGGGTTCCAGATGGGCTTGCCTGCTTCCAGTGACAGAGTGTTCATTCCCTCTTAGGTAAGGAGGTGGCCCACTGAGGGTCAGTTCACAATTGTATCAGTGTCTATTCCCAGAGACATTGACAGTTCTCGTGCCTTGTTTGGTGAGGGTCCAATCAGACCAGTCAGGCTATGGTCAGAGGCCTGCACTACTAACCACAGAGCAGCTATATGGGGTTGGAGAGGGTCCTTCCCAAGTGCAAGCCCAGTGTGCCTAGGATAGAAGGTTGCCCTTGCCACTGTTGGGTACATGAGGTACAGAAAAGACAGAAGGATGTCCCTCTGACATCCTAGACAGAAATGTTCTAGGACCAATAGACCAATAGAATGGATCACTCTTGTTTTAACCAGCAGGTCAGAACAGGGGGACAGTCTTGGAAGCTGGAGTCCTGGAGAGAAAAAGGTGACATGAAGCTGGGTCGGGGCTCTGTCTGGTCCTTGTGTCCCAGTACTTCTGCTTCTGGGAAAGGAATCCCCCAAGCTCAGGCCAGACAGTAGCGACTGGGTCCAAGCTCCCTTTCTGGTATCTGTTTTCCTTGGGATGTTTTGAGGGCAAAACTCTGACTTAGGTTTTATATTCTCACTGTCTGGCAGACAAGAAACATTTGTGAAGTAAACTGAACATGGAAGCTGATGACTTGGCCTCCTTAGGGATGTTTTAGACTTAGTATACAGGTGGTCCCAGGGGACTGCAAGAGCCATGTGCTTCCATGTTCCCCCATCTACTTCCTCCTGAGGGCTGTCCACGAAGCCCTCCTAGGAACTCCACCATACTTCATTCCTTTTCTGACATCCCACTTTGCTCTGTATGCTATTCTGCCCTTCGTTGGTACTCAGTCTAGTGCAGCTGTTCTTAACCTGTGGGTCACACCCCGGGGTCAAAAGACCCTTTCACAGTGGTCATCAGAAAACCCAGATATTTATATTATGATTCATAACAGTAGGAAATTGCAGTTATGAAGTAGCAACAAAAATAATTTTATGTTGGGAGGGTCACAGCAACATGAAGAACTGTATTGAAGAAGTCACAGAGTTAGGAAGGTTGAGAACCACCAGACTAGAGCACTGGTTAGAAACTACTTTGTCTGCCCTGTGTCTCAGTTTCTGCACCTGTAAAATGGCAGCAATCTGTGTACCTGCTGCATGAGATTTCCAGGAACATTAAATTGGAGATGAAAAGCCCATGACGAGTGTTCAGCATCAACAGCGAGGCTGGACCACACAATCAAACCGAATTGATTGGGGTTACTGCTGTTCCCTGTGGACATAATCCTCAAAGCTGAGCTCTTACCCTTCTGTGTCTGGAAGGCCAGTGCTTTGGGTAGAGGATGTGCCCAGTGACGTGTAAAGGGTGGATAGTGGGGTAAATGGGTGGATGCATAGTGAGACTCAAGCCATGGCCAAGAGGTGCTGTCTGTCCCCAGTGGCATCATCTCCAAAGTCAAGCTCAAAGGCACAGCCCAGAGCTGTGAGGCCTCAATTCTTTCCTGTCTTCCTCCTCAATATCTTTGGGACCTTGGTTCTGCTTATCCACAGCTCCTGCCCAGGGTGCAGGCCAGGAAAAACCAAGGAATGGAATGGAGCCCAGCTGAGCTACCACTTATAGCTCGGGGTGACAGGGAGCTGCAAAGTTATGGCAACCATTAGGTTTCTGAATGTCTGTGGTTTAATATCCTTCACATTGTCACCTGGGCCAGAGGGGCTCTTTTCCCCAGGCCTGTCCCTACCTCCTTCCGGGAGCTCAGAGGTCCCATAATGATCCGGCACCTTAGCTTCCATCTTTGCCCGCACAGCTGTGCTGCATAGCGGTGGTGGTGTAGGCGTGGTCGCATCAGCCCCACCCAGAGCCCGGGCAACACTTTGGCCTCTGAGCAACTTCCTTACCAGGGCATGAAGTCTGTAAAGCTGAAGACCTGCAGGAAACAGGAGAGTGAATGGCTCACTGGGTGTGCAGCAGGGTCCCATGAGCTCCTGCTGCCTGCAATGTAGGCACAGGTATGCTGGGAGGGACCAATGTTTTCTGCCTGGGATGATGAGCAGTGCCAAGCACAGGCAGGCAGGGGCAGCGAGCTAGCATCTGGGCAGGCATGGGGGCAGCATTAGTGTTGAAGAAGCAGGGCTCTGTGCTTTCCTCAGCCTGGCACTCAGGCACCTCCAGGTGCCAAGTCATGAGGAAACTCAAAGAGGCACAGACCGAAGCCTTTAAAATGCTCCCTCTGTGAACCGAGGCATTAACGTGACGTCTATCACCATGGCACCAAAGTGCTTAGACAACCTGTTCCCCGCAGGAGCTGGGGAGCGGCATGAAGCAGATTATCCATGCTTCGCTGTGACACCAGTGATCATGTATCACCTTGATGGATCAACAGCCAATACCTCCTGGGTCCCAGCCCGCCCCCTTCGCGATGTATCTTCTCCTGCTCATATGTCTTCCTCAGTGGGTGGGTGGCCTATGGCAGCTTGCCTCTACACTCCAGCCTTGGGGCTCCAGCTCCTGAACACCCCACAGCTTTACTGTTACTGTGCAGAGGCCAAAGGGAGGGGATTCAGGCAAAGCGTCAATACAAGCCTTACGGTGACATCGTGGGACCCAAGCCATGTGCCCAGCCTCCACCGTGGCAGCAGAAATGGCAAAGAAAATTCAGGTATAAATCTGTCTGGCTCAAGCCAGGCATTGGTGGCACTCGCCTTTAATCCCAGCACCTGGGAGGCAGAGACTGATGGGTCTTTATGGGTTCGAGGCCAGCTTGGTCTACAGAGTGAATTCCAGGACAGTCAAGGATACACAGAGAAACCCTGTCTCAAAAAACCAAGAGTTCTCACTAGAGTCTGCTGAGGATTGGGGCCTAGCAGTAGGCCGTCACTGTCCCTCCAGTACTGGCACCTCCAGTAAGGTGGGGCAGTGAGACAGAGCCGATGGGAAAACAGTGCTTGTGTCTCATTTGGGGGGCATGGGGTGAACTCAAGGGGTGGGGGCAGTTAAGGAGAATCAAGAGGTGTTTCTCCAAAGGGCCTTAACAGCCCTTGTTTGACCAGTGCCTTCTCACCCCTGGAGGGGTTAAGTTCTCTCTGAGGCTGGGACAAGTGGCTCAGGCTCTTCTGCCTTGCAGTCTGCCCCTCATACACTGAGCCTTCCCCTGCCCTATGCTCCAGCCACTCCTTCCCCCACACCCCCCAAAACCCCACTCTTCAGGACATCGTATCAAGGGGCTACAGGAGCATTGCCAAGGAGACATCTGAGCACGTGGGACTATGGTCATTTTCAAGTTTTTAGAAGTGTAAGGCACTAGCCCAAGGCTAGTTTCCTGGAAAGGGTTGTGCACTGCAAGGGACCAAGAAGGACAGAAGCTGACAGCAGTTGGCCTGGGAAGGGCTAGGCTCCCACCCCTAACTCTTTTCCTACTGTGTGGCTTGGACAAGTTGGAGTCCCCCGCCCCACACACACACACACACATACACACTAAGGCTGCTCCCTGAGGGAAGTCAGGGTTATGAAGAACAGCTTGAGGAAGCAGAAAGTCATCCAGAGGAGGAACTTACGGGAACACAAAAGGGAACTGAGGCTGGTGGCAGGGGCCACAGCCTCCAGTCAACTAAAGAGGAAGGAAAGACTTTGATCAAGTGTCCGGCTCAAGGTGGCGTCGTCAGATGGAGAGCTGGCGCCTGTGGTGTGGGGCCCGGGTGGGGTACCTGCACCCTCCCAGCTGGCTCACAGCTCTGTGGTTCCTCCGTTTGCTGCTGGCGCCCTGGACCCTGCAGCTAGCAGGCAAGTCTGTCTCCTCCCCATGCCTCTTGTTCGTGTACATCAGAGTGACTTTCATCAAGCGCAGTGGCGGCAGCTAATTCTCCGGACCTATCTCCGGGGACTTGCCGGTTGCATTTGAACATCGTAGACTTCACAGAGGAAGCCGTTGGGGACTCGGGAGAAGTTTAGCTAATGCCTCGCCAAGGTGGCATTTGAAGGTGGGGGACAGGGCTGCGCCTTCACTGCAGTGTTAACAGCTTCCCTGACAGCACAGCTTGGGTCCTTAAACAGGAGGGTGGGTGCTGGGCTTTGAGGTCAGGAGAGGGTCTGTGGAAGAAAAAGCTCTTACATGGGCGCTGTGGTAGAGCCATCATGCTGAATCTGCCAGGGCGCAAAGCTGCCCTGGGCGTTATTGTTGGTGGTTAGTTAACCATAGAGGACATAGGTAGGACAGTAGCCAGGCAGAGCTTGGCGCTTGCCCGGGACACAGTTGCTGTTAAGGCCACTGGAGAGGGCCACACTTCTCTCTTTCTGAAACACAGCCAGAGGCCAAGGATTTTATGACCAGTGTGAGTCTCCCCAGGGCCAACACTGTTGCCTTTTCCTGGTTCCAGGCTCCCTTGGAATCTGGGAGGTCTGGATTCAGAGCAGGCTGTGGGGTAGGGGAGAGTTTGTCCAGGCCAGTGTACTTCTGAGCGTGTCCTTCCCTAGTAGCTAGCACCACTTCGTGGCAGTGCTGGGGAAGCTTTGTCAGGTACTGTGTGTCCTTGCCCTGGCCTGGCTGGCAGCTGGCCCATGACTGACCCATGGCCACTCCACTGTGGAGGCTGTGAGCTCTTCCTTCTCAGTTTGACTTCTATTTATTTATTTTGTAAGAGTGCATATGTGCCAAGGTAAGTGTGCAGAGGTCAGAGGACAACCTAAGGTGTCTATCCTTGCCTTCCACCTTGCTTGAGACAGAATTTCTTTTTGTTTGTCATTGCTGAATATGCTATGGCTGGCCTGAAAGCTTCTAAGGATTCTGTCCAGACCAACCTGTCTTGTGGCAGGAACAATAGGATTGATTATACACACACATGTTACTATACTTTGTGTGGATTCCAGGGATTCGAACTCAGGTCCTTATACTTGTGCTGCAAGCATTTTCCCACTTTGACTTTGAGGAGGTGACTAGGAGTTGCTTCTGCCCTGATTGTGTCATATCCCCCTTTCTATTTATAGCACAATTATTCTGATAAGCAGGAATTAGCGTTTATTGAACCTTCACATAGACCCAACACTGAATGTCCTCAGCATCATTGCACTGACATGGAGACAAACCTATGGAGATCTGTCAACATGTCTGAAGTCAGGCAGTAGAATAAAGGTCAGGCTATAAGCTAGGGTCAGACTCACACTCAGCCTCGGCCCAGCCAGAACCCTGCCAGCCTGGTGGGCTATGCTGGTCCTGTTACCTTTCTTTGCAAAGAACATTCTTCAGGGGAAAATTTACAATGGGGAGGTAGGAGCCACCTCACACAGCCTCTAGGGCAGGCTGGGGTATAAACCCTGTGGCCTGTCTCCTTTAATGTTGTGTCACACTGCTCACCCCAGACCTATGTCAAGACAGCCAAAAGATTGACTGTACCTGTTGCTGACTGTGTGTTCGAATTTACGCTTAAATGGAATGTTGAGACCTTTGCCTGTAATCCCAGGATTTGACAGTCTGAGACAGGAGAATTGCTATTAGGTCCAGACTAGCTTGGGCCACAGAGTAAGACCCTGCCTCAACAACCCTCATTCTCCACCTTAAAAAAAGAAAACAAAGAAGTCCCACTTAGTCATTTTAACTTACTGTCCCCCCAAGTTCCCATCTTTTCTCCGTGTGGTTCTCCTCTCAAAGGCCAAGGACTGAGTTAAAGGAGACTCTGCTGGCCAAGCTACCACAGCTGCAGGAAGCTGTTTTGAAAGAGGGCGAGCTACACACAAAAACAGAAACAGATTTTTTGCTCCTGTATTGCAACAAATCCTCTGCCACAGAAAGTTCTTCCTGCTCTTGCATGAGAAGGGAAAGCCTGCTCCCTGGCTTTCCAGAGCTGATTACAGGGACACATAACCCTTCTTTTAGTCCCGCTCCGTCTCTCCCATCTCCTGTTCTTCCCCCACACTCCTATCACAGGCTTTAAGAGATCCCCATACATGTTTGCAATGCAAGCGCTCTCTCTCTCTCTCTCTCTCTCTCTCTCTCTCTCTCTCTCTCTCTGGTTTATGAAACAGAACTTCCTAAACAGCCTCCAACTCATGGCAATCCTCCTGTCTCAGCTTCCTTATGAGTGCTAGAATTACAGGCTTGCTGAATCACCATACCTGATATTTTTAAGAGTTCTTCTCTTCCTCCTCCCCCTTTCTCCTTCCTTCCTTCTTCCTCCCTCTCATCATCATCATCATCACTGTGGAGGTGTGAGGTTCAAGTGTTTCATGGTGTTTATATGTAGACGAAAGGACAACATTGTGGAGTCATTTCTCTCCTTCCACTTTTACATGGGTTCTGGGGATTGAACTCAGGGCACCAAGATCACACCACAAGTGCCTTTACCCACTAAGCCATCTTGCTAGCCATCCTTTCCTTTTTGGTCCACGATTTCAATGTGTAGCCTGAACTTGTTATATAGCACAGGCTTGCCAGGAATCAATGTATACCCGGCTGGCCTCAAACTCTCCATCCATCCTCCTGCCTCAGTTTTTCAAATGCTGGGATTCAAATGTTTCTTTTGACTGCTGTGTGACCTGGGGTGATCTGCTTGTTTCTGGGCCTCAGTGTCTTTGACACTCAGTCCCTTTTCTCTTTGATTGTTTTCAAGCTCCAAGCTTTACTGATTTCTCTCTCAAATACCCATGAAACACCCATGGAGGAAGAAGCGAATTGAAGTGGCTTACAGAGCCTCCAGGGCCACAGGTCTCTAAACACTGTGGGGAACAGAAGTGAGCAAGGCCCAGGCCCACTCTCTTCGTTGGGTGGAGATGGTGAGACTTGTCCTAGGAAACCAGACCCAGATGGAGTTCATGTGTGCATCTGACTGTGCTCTCTGGCCTCAGATGTCACCACTCTCTTTGTTCCCAAACATGAATAGTTGTTCTGCTTCTGCAAGCTAAGGCTTCCTGCCTCCCTTTCTGCCCCTCCCAGCCTCTGTCACCACTGGCCTCTGTCTTTCATCTTCGTTTAATCCCAATAAAGAGCTTGGGAGGCAGAGGCCTGCAGAGAGGCAGTGCAGTGCTGAGGTGGGCTCAGGGAGTGCAGGAAAGGCTGCCTGCTGGAGAGGGCATTAGCTGGGGGCTGGACCCCGAGGAGGACAGAGCAAGTAAGGTGGCACACAGGCACAGCATGGATGAAGGCCGGAAAGCCAGAAGACAAAGCTGGGGAGAGAAACAGTGAAGAGGAGACTCTCCCAGAGCAGTGGGATGTGAGACCATTGCCAGCCGATTATAATGCCTGTCAGGCAGAGGTTCAGATGCTGTCTCAATAGGTCCTATCCTGGATGCCTTCTTCATTGTGATTGCAAAATGCAATGCACATACTGAAAAGCACAGTAATAAATACTGCCCCCCCCCCAAAAAAAAAAACCCGTGCAGTGTGACTAAGACACCGGGCAAGGAAGAGACCATTCCGGAACATTCCAGAACATTCTTCTAGAGACACTGTTTCTCCCCTTAGAGGTATTGCTTTCTTCTGAATGATTATGGATGTGGGGGTGGTAGGTAACCCTGGACCTGTTTCATCCTTTAGCACAAAGTCACTTGTGGCAGAGTAGTTTGCCTGTTCTGTTTCAGGGCTGGGAATGAAAACTCATTGTGTTCTTTTGGACTTGATGTAATTGAAATGCTACTGTGTATATTCTTCCGTGGTGTCTCTCCAATTCAACATTATGTCTTTTAAGGTATATCTGGTTGATAAGAAGTAGGTGACATGCTTCCACTACTGAGCAAAGAGTAGCAGGCTATGGCCCCTAGACTAAATCCAGGGGTCTGCCTCCTTGATATGGCCTGAGAGTTATGAGTAGCTTTTCATATTTTTAAGTAGTTTTGGGTGGGGGGGGAAATCAAAAGAAAAATATTTTGTGACATGAAAATTATGCCAAGTTCAAATTCCCATGTCCACAGCTAAGTTTTCCTAGGACACAGAAGTGCTTTTTGTTCGTAGACCATCTGTGATGGCAGAGTAGCTGGGACATAACCAATATGGCCCGCAAGCCTGCCATGTTGTGTGGACACCTGCTGTAGAGTATCCTGCTAAGTGAGCACACTGCAGTGCCTGCATTCTTGCTGGGCATTTCAGGGGCATCCTGTTTAGGGCTGTAACTATATACATGGTCTCCCAGTGTGTATGTGTGCCTCTGTGTCCCTGTGTATTGGGCTCCAGGGAACATGTTCCCACTGAAGCTACTTCTGTCATCCTGTGTGGCTGGATATTGAATGTCCACAGAACAGGGACCACATGCAGCCCCATGGCTCTACATCTGTGACTCCCAGCACGGTGCTAAGCACCCAGGGGATGCTCAGAAAACAGTAGCAACAGCAGCTAAATCAAGCTCGTCAGCCCCAGACAGCTCAGTTTTCCTCAGGGGTTGGGATGGGTGCTCATCCTGGTTAGATATAGGCCTGAATGCGCTCCTTCTCTCTCTGACCTGCGGCTGCTGAGGTATAAAATCTCTCAGGTTCTGTGAGTGGGAGTTGACAGGTGTTGGAGAAACTCGAAAGTGAGCATGGGATCTGCCCTTCCCCTGCTCCTGGTGGCTCTAGCCGTAGGATTATGGCCATTGGGCACTGGAGTGGCAGCTGAGGAAGGGGGGGGGGACTTGAGATGAGCCTGGGGAGGCTGGGGAAAACTTGAAGCTGGCAGATGGTGCTCATGGAAGCCTGGTGAGGGTGGCCTAGCCAGGCTGGATTTGAGTTCTCAAGAGACCTTGGCCAAGTTACCTGACCTCTCGCCACCTCCCGTCCCATCCCATTGAGGTACTCGGCTTCCTATACAAACCTCTTGCTAACAATAACAGGAGGTCATGTCTGGTACCACTGGCACCCTCACTGAGGGTGTGTGAGACCTCAGACATGGGCACAGTTGATGGTATGGCTTGGCACTTACCTCCCAGGGTGAGATAGATGAGTTGTATACCCTGCCCACTTGACTTCTCTGGGGCCAGCACTTCCTCCCCTTCCACCTTCTCCTCTGTGCCTGGGAGCCTCTCTCAGTCTGGGGTTTCACTAGAGTCTTCCCAGGTCCCCTGTAGGTGACAGTGAGTCACTACACACCATCAGAGCCTCTGGAAGGCTGGGCCAGGCCGGTCTTCTCTAAGGGTAAAATCAGCATAGGGCCAGATGAGGGCCTGCAGGTCCTAGATGGAAGGACCCTGACCTGGCACCCTATGGGGACTCTTGGTTGGGACTTGGGGGCTCCTGGTTTCACTGCCTATTTGATAGGTGGCTGTACTTGAGGTTTTGTTTTAGGTGTTGTGGTCTAGCGGGGTGCTTGGAAGTGGTTGGCTGGTTGGACATCTACTCCTATCTTGCCTGAGGATGACATGTTCTGTGATAGAGAAAGGGAGGGCAAACCACATACATTCAAAATGTATGTAGTCTTTGACTAATCAAGTGCCCTTCTTAGACCTTCTCATGCCAAGGAGCCCCGGGGACCAGGAGACAGGGGGCTGTTCACACAGTCTTACTTCTAACAGTTGGTCCCTCCCTCCCTCCCTCCCTCTCTCCCCTTCCCTTCCTCCCTTTCTCGCTTTTCAGGACATAGCTGAGCCCATCTAGGTCAGGTTAGGTTGTGCCGAGGATCTTAGGATCCTAGGAGGTGGACAAGGTTAAGAAAAGCTACAGATATCAAAGATAGTAGGGTAGGAGGGAACCCCTCGAAGAAAGGAAGCCACAGATGGAGGAGGGTCTGCAGGTCAGGAGTCAAGACCAGAGACAGTGGGAGTCACATAGCAGCCACCATAGTGGTGGCAGCTCTCCTGATGCTCACATAGGCAGCTTGCAAGGCTGTGATAAGGGGAGGGGAAAGAGGAGGCCCCAGGTTGGAGATTGAGGGAGAGGAAGGAGGCTATTGAGTGCAGGATTTGGGGGGAAACTGAGATTGAGGAGTCAGGATGGGTGCTTGTGTAGTTTAACAAACTAGCTCCCAGAGGCTAGTTTTGGTTTTGTTCTTTGGGGTTTTTTTTGTTTGTTTGTTGTGTTTTGTTTTGTTTTCTGAGACAGGGTTTCTCTCTGTAGCTTTGGAGCCAGTCCTGGAACACACTCTGTAGACCAGACTGGCCTTGAAGTCCCAGAGATCCTCCAGAGTGCTGGGATCAAAGGCATGCGCCACCACCGCCCCACTTATTTTTTTAAGGACAGGGCTAAGACCAGCCTCAAACTTGTTATATAGCCAAGGATGTCTTTGGACTTCTGATCCTCCTGCCTTTACCGCCCAACTTCTGTGATTGTAGGCATGCTCGATCACACCTGGTTTATGCCATGCTGGGGATTGAACTAGGGGCTTCACGAAGGCTAGACAAGCACTCTGCCAACTGAGCTACATCTCCAACCCTGAGCTTGTGTTTTAAAAGCATACTGAAGGGGGGAGGCAGTGGTGAACACCTTTAATCCCAGCGCTTGGGAGGCAGTGGCAGGTGGATCTCTATGAGTGAGTTCAAGGCCAGCCTGGTCTACAGCACGTTCTAGCACAGCCACAGTTACATAGAGAAACCCTGGAGAGACGGAGAAAGAAAGAGAGAGAGAGAGAGAGAGAGAGAGAGAGAGAGAGAGAGAGAGAGAGGAAGAAGAAAGAAAGAAAGAAGAAAGAAAGGAAAGAAAGAAAGAAAGAAAGAAAGAAAGAAAGAGAAAAAGCCGCGGTGTTGGTGGCGCACACCTTTAATCCCAGCACTCGGGAGGCAGAGGCAGGTGGATCTCTGTGAGTTTGAGACCAGCCTGGTCTACAGAGCGAGTTCCAGGACAGCCTCCAAAAGCCACAAAGAAACCCTTTTTTAAAAAAATCAAAAAAAGAAAAAGCACACTGAAGGGAAGAAAGGAGAAGCCAGATGAATCACCAGTGCTGGAGAGGGTTTAGGTAGCTCAGGTCTACTGGCTGGAACTCTGTGGTATTCTCTTGTCCTCTTTCTAAAACGCAGTGACATTTGCCTTCTAATGTGAAAGCTCCCAGAGGCTATGCCTCGTTTTTTTTTTGTTTGTTTGTTTGTTTTTTTTTTTTTTTTTTTGCCAACCGCCCCCCCTCCTCCAACCTCCCACAACCTCTTCCATACCCTGATGCCCTGCTCACCCTAGCCACAAACCCTTTTTCTCACCACTTTCTCTTCAGTGCCCCAACACAGTGCCCTGTAGGGAAACTTCTAGAAGCTTTACCCAAGAGCTTTCTTATGCTTGAAACTCTCCTGCCCTCCCTTCCCCCACCTAGCTGCCTCCTACTCCTTTCTTCCTTCAAAGTTCAGCCTGGTAAAGAGATGGGAAAGAAAGACATCAAAACGTTCGCAGCTGCTCTGTCAGGGTGGCGAACTGCAGACAGTCCACCTTTCTTCTTGATCCTTCCCTGTGGTTTCCAGCATTTCTACGCTGAGCGCTGAGCGGGTCTCACTTTTATGGAGCAAGGAGGTGGGGCGGGACCTGAAGAATTATAATTCAGAAAATAATGACCCAGTCCCAGGGTCTTTTCCTAGGAAGCTCCTGTCCCCTCTCAGGCTGGGTGAGGTCCTGTCCCCTGGGTTTCTACAGCCCCAGAGACTTTGCTTCTGTTGTTTCATTTTCCAACTGTGTCATTCAGACTCCCTCCCAGAACCCTGGGTGGGGAGGGGGGCATCCTCAAGCCATTTCACCCATGCCCCATTCAAACAGAAAAAACAGTCCTGCTCCCACCCCTTTGCTCTGTTGCCATCTCTACCCATCCTAATATCCTTTTGAGGGTACAGATGGCTAAAAAGGGAGACATCGAGGCCCCGGTTGACCTAGGTCTTGCTCACCATACAGCTTGACTGTGAAGTGGACTCAAAGCGAGGCCACTGTTACAGAAACCCAAGTCAACACTTAAGAACTTAATCCAGACCAAACCTTCGACAAAACACTCATTTTGTTTGTGTCTCCATGTGGCTACCCTGCACTCTTGGGTCTGAGGTCTAGAAATGTGAGAATGGGATGGCGACAAGCTGTGGAAAGGGCCTGTAGCCAAGCCACATCTGTATGCAACTGTGATTCAGAGGTGTTGAACGACATGACAGGCAATCTGAGCATGGCATTTGGAGAACATTAGCACTAAAAACTCCATAAGACACCCACCATTCAAAGGTCACTTTCCAGTGCCTGCACCAGCTACTTGGCGAC
This sequence comes from Cricetulus griseus, assembly GCF_003668045.3. NCBI lineage: Eukaryota > Metazoa > Chordata > Mammalia > Rodentia > Cricetidae > Cricetulus > Cricetulus griseus. The sequence goes on along the minus strand of NC_048595.1, from coordinate 379,869,278 downwards.
TGCTTCCCACATCATGAATGACTGGCGGGCTGCCCTGCAGTGCCCTGTGATTCACACTCAGGCACATGGCTGGGGCTCAGGGACAAACCAGCAGCCACAGTCTATATCTTCCTGAGGACTCTTTACAGGGACCTATAAAGAGTCGCAGCTCTCAGAGCTGCCAGAATGGATCGGAGGGCAAACCCTGGCCTCTCACATAAAGACCGTGGGAACGGCTTTCTTTTGGAGCTTGGAATCAAAGTGTTTTCCTTTAAAATCGACCTAAGTCAGGGCGGATACCTTTGATCAGCATGCCTGGGCCCTTACTACTCTCAGTGCCTTGGGAGGGATTGAGTTGCAGGCAGAGTGGGCGAGCCAGCCAAGCCTCAGGAGGGGCTGGTGGATTCTGGAGAGCTCACTGGCAAGGTTAGGCAGCTGGAGCAGAGTTGGGATGAGCCATGGTGAGGTGAAACTTTGAGTGCTCACCCCTCTGTATTCAGTAGGCATTTGTCAAGGTTTTTCCTCCCACCTGCCTCCTTCTTAAAGGGCCACTGTCTGATCTCTAGGACTCTTGGTTAGCTTTGTTTACAAGACTGCTCCATAGAGGGTTTATGGGGCCACTTCCTCTTCTGAGAGCCAGGGTCTCCTTGAGCTGGGCTGACAGCAGCAGCTCCCCTAAGGCTTATAGGATCCAGGTCAGTTCTGAGTGTTGCTTTCCCTCAACCCTTCCATGCTGTTAGCCCTGTCAGCCTATTTGCTAACCCACGTTTAGGGAGATGCCCTCTAATCTTCCAGTTCCCTGTAAAAGAGTGTATTTCATTTGAGTTTTGCTTGCTCAGACAGTTTAGAAACTAGCAGAATGGTGAATGCAAGTGTGTGTATGTGTGTGTGTGTGCGTGGGCGGGGTGGAGGGCCCACACAGAGATACTCGGAGTACAGTCTCATCCCTGCTTAATAGCTGTACTGCTTGGGCAAACCTCATCTTATCTCTGAACCTTGGTTTCTTCATCTGTGAAAGGGGACTGCAGCTAAGAGTCTAGGCTGTGTGGGGAAGCCAGTACCGGGAAGGATAGCCCGAAAGAGGGTGACTCAAAGAGCAGGGGCTGAAGTGGACAGTAACCCCAAATCAAAAGCTGCATGTTTTAGGGTGACCCTGTCTGAACCCAGTTCAGACATGAAATGTGCCCTCTGGTTCTGTCCTCTATAAATTGCTTGTCTTGACCCTGTGGGTTGATCTCTCCTGCACCTCCTCCAGAGGGGAGCTCGTGCTTGATCAGGAGGGACAAGGATGTGTCTGTGAGTTTCCAGAAGAGCTGGAAGGGAGGTAACCGTGTCCCATAGGAAGATGGCAGGGATGGGGTTTAGCAGACCACACCCAGAAAGGTGCACACACTCTTGGAGCAGATACTCTGATTGCAAATTGCTCCCCATCATGGACTCAGCACAGAGGTCCCTGGTGACTCCACCTAGCCCTGACATCAGTTGAAGAGGTCACAGCATCAGCAGACCATGAAAGGGGAGGGCTCGGTGATAGGCTGTCTCTCCCAAGGAGACTGAATACAGGCAGGGAGGAGCAGAGAGAACACCCTTCCAGCCTGCCCCTCATACAAATTAGACACCTAGCTGGACACCTCCAAACTGGGCCACCAGTTGACACTCTGAGGTGACACCCACCCCAGTGTTCAGTCAGGGAAGGACCTGAGGTAATAGAAAAAAAACCTGGGTCTGGACAGGCCCCGGAGCTCCTGCTGTGGGTGTGTCCCTTAAATTGGAAGTGTGAGGTCCCACCATAGCCCTGTGAGGGTGGCACTGTTCCTTTTCCCCTGCTGGAAAAGAACTATTGAAGTCCAGAGAAGCAAAGTTACCTGCTTGAGGTCACACAGCTTTTGGGTGGTGGAGCCAGGATCCACATCTGGATCTGCAGCCTCTAGTTCCTGGGTACCTCTCATCCCACTCCACTCTGTGGCCATGGTCTATGCTTTCTTACAGTGCATCTTCTCTGAACTACTTTAGAAAGTAGGGCCAGTGGGCTTAGCCATGGCCTGTGCTTCCTAGTTGGGGTTATATGTGAGGACAGGGAGGGGCATAGAGGACTTTGAGATCAAATGGGACAAAGCCAAGCAGAACACAGAGTCTAAGCCCTTCCTGATTCTGGCCGGCCCTGCCCCCCCCCCCCCCAGCATCTCTTCTTTCTGTGCCCTGTATCATCCCATCAACCTTGTCACAGGCTCACAGGCTCCTACTCAGAGCTGTCCCTCTGCTCTAGGGACATCCCATCCCACCCAAGTTGGCTTTCAGTTTCCTCTGCCTCTACCTTCACACAGGCTCAAGGGCTCTCTCATCAAGAGACAGATGTCGCCCTCATACTTGCATACACGTACCTGACCTTCGATTCTTCCCACTTCCCTCCTGTTATCTTGGCCACCATCACACAGGCTCCTGGGTTCCCATCCAGAGACACCCCTACCTGACCTTCGATTCTTCCTGCCTCTCCCTTTCCACCTGGGTCAAAAGCAGGGGCTCCCAGCCACTACAGGACAGGAAGCTCATAGTCCTCCTCCAGCCTTCTCACCCACTGCCCTGCTCTGCCCTCATGGAACCCTGCCAGGTCCTGTACCCACAACCTTCCTGACCTCTCCAAAGTGGAGGTATTGAGTCCCTCCCCTTGCAGAAGACACACATAGGTTCTTAGGACTGAATCCCTGTGCCAGGTTTGTCTCAGTTTAGCCCTCATTGAAGATCTGTGGTGTCTCGAGTGTGACCAGAAGAGCCACTCTAACTTGTGTCACTCCAAGGAAGTCACAATCTTTGGTCATTTAAAATCACCAAGGATTCCTACTTCTTCACATGGCCAACCCTGTACCAGCCATGCTGACCTTGTTTGCTTCCCATGCAGCTGGGAGTCTGTGGAGGGTGGGACCGGATATCCTCCTCCTCTCCCACTCAGACCTGCCCTTCCACGTGGTCACCCTGGGTGGAAGTAGAGAGAGGGGAACCATGTAGGGTCAGGGGCACTGTGTTCTAGGAATTGCAATGACAGGAAGTTCCACTCAAGCTGGACGAGATGGCATGTGCCTTTAATCCCAGCACTTGGGAGGAAGAGGCTCTGTGAGTTGGAGGCCAGCCTGGTCTACAGAGTGAGTGCCAGGACAGCCAGGACTACACAGAGAAACCCTGTCTCGAAAAACAAAACAAAACAAACAAACAAACAAATAAACAAAAACCCAAACAAATCAAAAGCAAGCAAGCAAACAAACAAAAACACACCCTATGGACCTCTCCTTCCTCAGCCCCCTGGAATCCTGGGACCACTCTGTCCTGCTCCTGGGGTACTTATCTCCAAAGACAGCTGCATGAATAGAACTGCAGAGAATGTCCAGACAGCTCCATGTCTTGGCCACTTGTCCTGTGAGTGACACACTGCCAAAGTTCAAAGATCCATGAGACGCAGGGCGTTGGTGGTGCACGCCTTAATCCCAGCACTCAGGAGGCAGAGGCAGGTAGATGATCTCTGTGAGTTCGAGACCAGCCTGGTCTACAAGAGCTAGTTCCAGGACAAGTCTCCAAAAGCCACAGAGAAACCCTGTCTCGAAAAAAAAAATTCCATGAGACTAGAGCCAAAGGGCATGTAACCACTTGTCCGTGACTGGACTGTGAGAATGGCTGCCAGGATCTGACAGACTGGCTTTGGCAGCTGATGGCTACTGTGCCTGGTTCCTCCATGAACACCACCCCTTCTCCATCCTGTGCCTTTGGCACTTGCCTCTTACCCCTCAGCAGAGTGAGGTGAAGCCTCGTTTCAGGCACAACTAACTGCACTATTCATGAATCCTGGAGCTTTGAGCCTCTAAGAGACCCCTTTATTTTCTTTTAACATGGAATTATCTAGTGTGTGTATTCCTTGGCATGAGTATGGCTGAGATGATCTCTTTTCCTGCCAGGTGGGTCCCAGGGATCAAACTCAGGACATCAGGCTTGGTAACAACCACTTTTTTCTTTTTGATATTTTATTTATTTGTTTTATTGAAACAGGGTTTCTTTGTATAGCCCTGGCTGTCCTAGAACTTGCTGTGTAGACCAGGCTGGCCTTGAACTCTCAGAGATCCACCTGACTTTGCCTTCTGAGTGCTGGGATTAAAGACGTACACCACCCTGCCTGGAGAGATCTTATTTTTTATTGTATGTTTGTGAGTGTTTGCCTGAATGTGTCTATGGACCTCTTGCATACAGAGACTAGAAGTGGGCATTAGATCCCCCATGACTAGAGGTACAGACTGTTGTAACTGCCATGTTGTAAGCTGCCATGTGAGTGCTGGGAATTGAACCTGGGTCCTCAGCACTCTTAACTGCTGAGTCATCTCTCCAGCTCCATACTGAACCATCTTTCTGGCCTCTGTTATGTTTTTCTGTTTGCATCTGTGGAGTGGGGTTACTATAACTGCCTCACAGTATTAGACTGGCATTTAGCCTATGTCATACCTGGCTAGGTTAGATTTTCTATTCATGTTCTTCTATTTCTGGATACCCACTCCAAGTCAAGGAAGTCTTCAACTCCCAGGCACCTCCTGACCTACCTAGAGAGACTGAGTACTCCCTTCCTCCCACCCTCCCTTCCTCCCACCCCAGGCATCTCTGCTTAGTAAGCCTTTATCATCACACAGAGGTTGCTGACAGGCCTGGCAGTGTGTGTGTGTGTGTGTGTGTGTGTGTGTGTGTGTGTGTGCGCGCGCGCGCTAGAGAAGGTTTCATGGACTTACAATTTCTGTGAGCTCATCTGCAGCTCTGGACCTTAAATGGGGTCTGCTTCTCACTGGCAAATGGAGTGGGGCAAGGGGCTAGATATCCAGGCTGTGGGATGCTGATACCCCACAATGGAGGGACTGTGACAGACCTCTATCCCCAGGTCAGACACCCTGGCTGCAGTGTACAGATTGAGATTCCTCCTGGCTCTTGGCTGTCTCCAGGCTAGTTGCCATTGCTTAAATGACATGGAAGGAGCTGTGTTCCGCCCCACCCCCACCCCATTAGACACTTTCATTAAGGCCCAACGTTCTCATTCCAAAATCTCTGTGTACTATGGCTGGCCAGATCCAGGCCCTAAATTCTCATGATCCTAACCCTTTAACCTTAAAACAGCAAATCCCATAGGCTGTTGAACAATAGACATCTATTTTTATAGATATCTCCAGAACTGTAAAGATCGACTTAATTGCTCTAGCAGATTCCATCATTTTCTAAAATAGTGCTGGGGGGTGGGGGTGGGGGGGTAAGACAATTGGATGGATATCTTCCTGTCAGGAAAAATGGAAGAGTGGCTTCATCATGCTGACAGCATGTCTACTCTCCTAGTCTTAGAGTGACCTCGTAACAAAAGGTCCCAGGGAAGGCGAGGTGACCCCTTTCTAGGTCTCTTCTGCAACCTCCATCCTTCACTTTGGAACCCTGGGGAAGCCAGCCAGGTTCTGCTACCCTGGCAGCCTGACAGGGACACAGTGAGAGCCCAACAGGAGGATCAGGTACTGGGGGCCTCTGAGGAACGGAGACTGGGACCTCAGGAGTTGGTCATAGGAAGGGAACACTGGTAAAGGGGCTCTGGACAGAGAACTCTCCAGGTAAGCAGCACAGGAGGAGGGGGCACAGATAGGCCACAGAGAGGGTATCTGTAGGTACAGGGGTCTGCTGGCAGAGCAGCTGCAGATGGAAGGACAGGCAGCGGTGTGTGGCAGAGGGGCTGTGTGACAACAGGTGGCTGAGGGGCAGAGTCTCAGTCATTTGTAGTTCACTCTATGCTCTAGCTTCATGTACTCTCCAGCCAGCCTGTCTGCAGCCTCCGGAGATAACGCCCTGCCTCCTCAACCCAGACACACGGGATCTCAGACCACCTCTACCCTGAGTCAAGGCTTCCTCTTCCTTTTTGGTTTTTCGAGACAGGGATTCTCTGTAGCTTTAGAGCCTGTCCTGGAATTCACTCTGTAGACCAGGATGGCCTTGAACTCACAGAGATCCACCTGCCTCTGCCTCCACAGTGCTAGGACTAAAGGCATGCGCCACCACCTGGCTGAATCAAGGCTTCTTTAATGATGACAAAGCCACAGTATTGCTCTGCTGGTATTATATTGTGTGTATAGTATAGTCAAGCCACAGCTGCTCCGCAACAGAGGCCAGAGAACAAGAGGGTAATGCCAGCCTGAGGGAAGCCTGGGTCAGGGAAGAGGCCTGGGCACCAGCTTAGTTAAAACCCCCAAAGTGACCGTTGTCCCTCTCTGACAGTGAACATGGCACTATCAATGCCCCCTGTTCTCTAGGGGGTGGAGTGTCTCTTAGAGGCTCAACAGCAAATTTAAAATACTAACCTGTTCAAAGATGTAAGGATTCACTGGAGGGTCATCTCCATCCCTGCCTTGGAATCTTCCAGAAGGCCCAGCATTCCCTGAGGGCCCTTCCTCAGGGGAAAGCTGAAGAGGCCAGAAGAGACCCTCCTGGCTTTGTGCCAGCCCACAGGCAGGAGGCCCACAGCTCACTTTCCTTGGCAAAATAAATCTTGAGAGTTTCTAAGCGTCTAAAAACGCACGATCTTCTCCCGATTAACAAGGCGGCCTGCGTGTTCTTGGCTGCTTGCTGCCGACCTCAATTTAAAAACTGTCTGCTGCTCAGCTGCTGGAGAGGAAGGGCCCCGGAGGCATGGAATATTGAAGCTGAGAGCCCTGTGTTGCCAAAGTCGGGGGTGGTGGCTGCTGACCCTGCTCCAAATCTGAACAGCATCTCAGAAGCTTGTAGGAGGCCCAGCCAGCCTGGGCTGCTGCTTTCAGGGTATTTAGACTGTTCTCTGATGAGTGTGGTGGTAGGAGGGTGGCTCCAACAGAACTGGCCTTGTGATGGGCATTGGACCCAAGTGGCCACGTTGTGAGGAGGTCTGCGTCTTTGGAGGATTGCTCCCTGTGGAATGGTTTGTAATACCACATGGAGAATTTAACAAAGTTCTCCTAGCTCTGATTCCCGGAATGACCCATCTCTGCCTGCTGGCAGGAAGACCTGCGCTCTCTGACCCGGGCCAGGAAGTCCTGCACTCCCCCTTCCTTCATTTATTCACTAGCATTTGGCTCCTTAGGTCTGTATGGGTAACAAATGTGGGTGCTTTTTGTACTGTGGGAAGGACAGGGGTTAAAAGCACAATCTCTGAGGTCTCCTCAGCCCTAGGTGTGTCTCTACCCACCCTCACATACAACCTGTTGAAGAATCTGACAGAGTGCTTTACCTTCCAACTCTCAGTCTTACTCCATCAAAGCTCTTGCCTGGCCTCCATATGTTGGAGAAATGGAGTCTCTGTGGGGATCGCCCTGTGCAGCCAACACACAGGAGGCACATGTGGGGTGAGGAAACTACCAGTGAGCTGTCACTTTACCCTGTTGTTCCCCCCACAGGAGGGATATCAGTGACCGACACCGGTCTCCCCATCATGGTCTCTCTGGCCAACACAGCTGTCACCTTTAGCTGCAGAATCAACCATCAGGACATGCCAGAATTCAAGGACTTCACTGTTAGCCTCTTTCATGAAGATCTCCATGGCAAGAGAAGCTTAAAGAAGCCAATTTACTGCCAACACAGTCCTGGTGCAGAGAACCACACCCTGGATTGTGTGGTTAAACTCAGTCTGCCAAATGCATCAGCCACAGGCACTTACTATTGCTTAGTCCAAGAGCCCATCTCAGTGCAGGGCAGTGGCACCTTCATTCTGGTCAGAGGTAAGGCCTCATCCCGGGTCCTTCCAGGGAGAATGAACTGCAGGGGCCACCCAACAGTTTCTCTTTCAGCTTTGTAAACAGAGTAGAAGCCCCCACACACACCATGAAACCCCTGCCCTGCAGGTGTGCCAGGCACCCACCTTTATGTTGAAAAGAGAAGGGATCTGTCTCTAGCCACCTTGGACAAGTGACTTGAGAGAGGTCACTTAGCCCATTGGTGCCAGAATCCCATTATCAGTGTAGAGCAGTGTGGGGTTAGGCGTGTGCACACAGGGACTTGTAGACATCTTGCTTGAGTGAGCATTTGCTTTACATCATTCTGGAAATAATCCCCAGTTATCATTCTCAATAGTGTGAGACCCCTCAAAGTTAAGAGCAAGCCGTGGTCAAAGTCCTGGTTCTTTCTCTATGCACTTCTGTGAGTCTCACTGGAAGGGGATGGGGACTTCCTGTCTTACTGCTTGCCTAGATGTGACCTTGGGCCTGACCTTTATGGCAGTACCCTGCCCATCAAAGATTCTAGTGATGTTTCTTTCACAGGATGGCCTATGAGGGTGGCTGCCTGGGCACTTGCTATGTAATTATTATGGGCCCAGAAGTGGGTCGTCCTATGTAAGTTTCTGCCAGCCAGATGGAGGCAGGGAAGGAGGGTGGAGGGAGGGCTCATGATGAGGGCAAGTATGCCCTTGTCTACCCATGCTGTGATGTCCTTGTCAGTCCCAGTGTAAGCCTGTGTCCCTCAACCCTCACAACACACACTCATATTGCTATGATTTCAGATACAGAGAAAGAGGCCCCCAAAGATGATATGATTCACCAGGATCCCCTAAGTAGCCCTCAGTGGTGTCAGCTCACTGAGTCAGGGCCACTAAAGGAGCTCATAACTTGGTCCATTCCTAGAGTGTGTAGCAGTCAACATACACAGGAACATAGCCAAGGCCCTGAAGGGTCTCAGGGGTCCCTGACAAGGTCACAAGTTGTAGAGTTAGAAATGGGTAAAGGGCAACATGAGGCTTTGGGGTTAAGGGTGGGTGGGCCAGGTAGGCCTTGATTTCTCCTGGGAAACTTACTCTCTGCTCCCTGCTCTCCTTCCTCCCACCCAGACAGAGCATACCAGCCACCTTCATTCAAGCTCCAGGAGGACCTACTGTTTGGCTTTACTGGTTTGCTGTGTATCCTGAGTGTGCTGGGCACAGCTTTACTGCTTTGGAAGAAGGTGAGGACCAAGTGGACACATAACACATCAAGCTGAATCTTGTACCCTCCATCTACACCATGGACATGGGGAGGCTTCTGGGACCAGAGGGACTGGCCCTGTCCCATAGGGCATCCTAGACCCTAAGGAGGATACTCCACAAGCCCACAGGCCCACTTTGACCCAATTGAAAGAAATAGGGTCTCTTTAGATTTTCCCAGGTTATTCATCCCTTTAAGGCAGAAGATGCAGGGTCCCGTGATGGTCCCAGACAGAGTCCCCTCCCCATCACAGCCAACCATGTACAAGGAAATAGGAGCCTAAAAGATGCTAAGTGCCTAGTCCACCCACACCTCATGTGCTCCCTCTCATAGCTCTGTGCGGACATTTCTTCCCATCTTATAGCCCCAGAGAACGAGGCTCGGAGAAGTTGTAATATGCCATGGTCATATAGTAAGGCCATGACGAGTAAGGGCTAGAGTGTAGGTGAAGGGGGCAGTTTGCCCCAGCTTTTGTCCTGCCTGTTTCCTGTTCCTGGTGACTACCTGGGAGAGCTGACTCCCCACTGGGGCACCCCTCATTCTTACCTTCTTACAGTGGTCTTTTGCTCCCTGCCTGTTCCCTGCCTCGCCTGTGGCATAGGACTCTGCACTTAGTAGGTACTCTGCCTCAGTAAATGTCTGCTGAAGGGATTATAATTTGTAGAGTCCTCCCATAGTTATTAGTAAATACAAGGATTAATTTCTTAAGTGGATCTTAGCTGAGTACCTACTATGCACCAGAACGTATAAGAGATTGTTCCAGAGGGAACACAAGACTAAAATCTCAAGATAGCCTGCGCAGTTGTCAGTGGGGGCCTGAGAAGGGGCTTGGGAACACAACTCAGGGCTATGTTTGTACTCCAACTCCACCACTTACCAGCTCTGTGGGTTTGGGCAGGGTAGTCAATTCCTCCCTGCCTCAAGTGAGGTCTCCCCAGTGGAGATTTCAAGTGGGAACAATTCCAAGAGTCCTGGCTGTGGACAGGAGAGTGGGGATGGGAGGCACCAAAGAAAACCTGAGTTACTTTGAACACCAGGGCACCGGGACAGCCACTCTCCTGAGAAGATGATGGTCACCATGACTCCACCATGGGAGCAGGTGTGATGACTACACCTGGCTGGAGTGTGTGTGTGTGTGTGTGTGTGTGTGTGTGTGTGTGTGTGTGTGTGTATGTGTGGACAGCCCTGGAAGACCTGGGCACCTTTCTCAAAGCCCTTCTGTGCACCTGGGTGACTGAGGTGTCCTGGAGCTTTGTTTTCATCCATTGATGAGTTACCAGGTCCCTCCCCAAGCTCCAGACCTCGGTATGGTGAACACGGTGAGTCATATGTATGGGGCATAGGACATCTCCACCCCACATCACCAAAAGAACACTCTTCAGGAACTAGGGGCTCACGATTAAACCCTGGAGCTGTGTGTGGCTTGTCTACTCACTCCTACATCCAGTCCCTCAGCCTGCCCAGGGTCTGGTCCCTTCTCCCTGGCCCTGGCTAGGCTCCACTACTCTCTTCTGGTGCCTTGCTCACCACCCCTCTCTCTACTATCTGACCCCTGGCTTCTGCATTTCTGTTGTTTCCCTGTCTGAGTGAAGCCCCATACAGGACAGGGACTCTGATATCCCTGGTGCCTGCCAGAGCCTGGCACATAGTAGGTTCTCATAGAAGGAATTATGGACTATGTGGATGCTGACTCCTGAAAAATGAGTAGGTGTGGTCTAGGGCACAAAGAAGGCAAGGAGACATTATTGCTCCCATTTCAAAGTTGGGGAAACTGAGGTGTAACAGGTTTCTTGGGCAGCTTCTGGGTCTGAGCTCAGGCCTGCTGACTCTCACTGCAGCCTACTGGGGAGAGGAAACAACACGGGCAACAGAGAGTTAGGTGTTATGGGAGAAGCCACGCTGGCTGGCTTACTCATCTAATAGTCACAACCTAAAAGGACAAGCTCTGGCTGCTTGGGTCAGGGTCCTGAGTAGACAGAGCTTGCTCCAAGGCACAGAGCATCTACACCCTCCATAGCAAAACATAACCCAACCAAGTTTTCCAGGGTGCTCCCTCTGTCCCCACAGGATTCCTGCCTCAGCCCAGGCCTCCTGTCTGGCTGGATAGGGTTAGAAGAGCCTGACTTCCTCCCCATAACTCCCAAACTTCAATCCACCTTGCACCTGCATCTGAGGCCACACATGGAGGTGGATGAGAGCAAATCTGACCACTTCCAACTCCCGTGGCTTCCACTGTTCTCGACACACCTCCCAGTAAAGGCACTGGTATCATTTAGTATTCGATGGCCTTGTCATTGCCCATTTCCCCTTTCTTTCTCTTCCCTGCCATCTTTCTTTTTCCTCTTCTCCTCTTCCCCTCCCCCCCCTCCTCCCCCCTCCTCTCTCTTCCTCTGCACAACTCTCTAGCAATCTGTAACCTCCTGTGGACTTGAGCTTTTTCCTGAGGCCAATAGTGTAACTCACCTCCCTGAGCTCTCAGTGGCAAGCACAAAAGGCCACAGGATCTCCGGTGCCCAGTCAGGCCCAACACTGAAGAGGGCTGGCACCGTTGCCCAAGACCTGTGTTATCCAGCCTTGGGGCCAAAGATCTTATCCAGGTAGCTACTGCCTGGGAGCTCCTGTCCTTCAGCTCTGGTAGCATTTGGATAAGCAGGCTCAGAAGGGGAGGGGCTGTGACCCCAGCCGTCTTGACAAGGCAGAGGTACCAATGTGCCCCGAGTGTCCCCGGGGTCTAACTGTGGCAGTGTTTCTAGGAATAGACAGTGCAGGGAGGTGCCATATCTGTATTTCCTCTCTGAACAGCCATTTACTATCATTACAGGCCTCACTTTCCCTCTATGTGAGATGGTGAGTCCATGCCCACTTCCTTAGGCCATTGAGAGAATGAAGTAAAAGGACAGGGTCTTTCTGAATTATAAACCTCACACAGATGGCGGGCAGCACCTGTCTATATGAGGCCTACAAATGCTCACAAACAGATGCCAACACTCTAGGCAGCATTGGGTTGGCATCTTAGCAAACTCAAACATAGGTTCCAATCCTGCCCCTGTCACTTACTGGATGTGAGATCTCACAACTCCCTGCCCTCTCTGAGACTTTACTTCCTCATGTGCAGAGCAGAGATGACCCGAGACTAACTTGTCTGCAGGTTAGTTGAGGAGCACAAGCAACAGGTCATGTCTCCCCGCCTGGCTCCATGTTCAGTTGTATGATGGTGAGACTGGGGCGGCGCTGGCTTCTGCCTGCGAGTTAAGTAGCTCTTGAGTACTAATCCGGGAGTAAATGGGCTGGGGATTGGCAGGTGGCCAGGGTTTTTAATTAGCTCCTGCCCTGAGATGAGGCCGTTGTTGCTCCACTGTTGGCAGTGTGGTGCCTGTGATGAGGGGGGCGTTCAAGCCACCTCCCTCTGACTGTCACCCGGGCCCTGTGCTTTTCCAGGAGGGTGACCCAGTGTTCTCCAATTCCACTTGCCATTTGCTTTAGCCTTCGGGAGTTTTCCAAAGCTGGCTTGGTCTTGGCACCCCACCTGGAGCCCTTGATGCTTCCTGCCATCCTCACTGCCCTGCCTGTCATCCTGCCCATCAGGGTAGTTAACCTCAGGCTGACCTCTCCATAAGGTCCTCAGGCCTGCAGGTCTGGTACACGCCTGCCTGCTGTGCTTCTGCCTGGATCTGCCTGGAGCCCTAGCCTCTGTTCATGCTGAACACACTCCAGTCCTCATGTTTGCCCCTCGTATCCCCTTCCTGAGTCATTGGTCCCCATGCACAGGAAGCTATGCTGCGGTAAAGCTGCTATGTATTGCCTATCTCTCCCACAAACTTTAAGTTCAGGAGGGCAGGAATGTGTCCACCTTTTCACATTGTCCCGCCGAGGTGTTCAGCAAATGCAGGGTGGTTGACTGAGTGCCACCAAGTGCCACCAAGCACCTCACTTATGTCCCCTCTTTGAATCCTTGGAATCATCTTGCCAAGGGCTGCTATTGCCGAAGACATTGAAGCTAGAGAGAAAACATCTTCCTTCAGGCCACAGTCAGTGAGGGGTTGGCTGGCATCCACATGGGGCCCACCCACAATTTGGCTTCCAAGTCCAGGCCCTGTCTCCCCAGAGTCAGACATTCTGCTTATGACAATGCCTCATGTGGGTCTCTGCATTTCCTTTAGCTTCAGGCACCTCTCCCTAGAGAGGGTGAGTGGGAAGTGTTGAGTGATTAATTTTTGTGTGGCCCCATGACAATCAGCAATATCCAACACCCCCCGCCCCCCAGCCCCGGGGTCTGTAAGGGGAGGGAGATGGGAGAGCTACTTCTCCTCAGCTTCCACAGCCCTGACTTCCTTCTCCCCACAGAAACAGATGTCAGTTCTGGGCAAGCACATCACCAGGACATGCCTTGGTCCCAAATCCACCAGCAGAACCAACAAGCCTCCAGCAGAATCCATCTACACAGTGAGTCCCAGGGCCCTTCCCCCTCTCTTAGGCTTTACTAGCTCTGTGTGTGTGTGTGTGTGGTGGTGGTGGGGCGTATTTCTGTGCCTCGATATTCTAATCTATAAAATGGTTACAGTAGTTCTACAAATTTGATATTTCTACAAAGATGAAAGGAGAGGGCATGTGTAGAACATGAGGCAGTGAGAGCAAAAGTTGGCAAGGATGAAGAAACTTCCTTCAGCTGACCAAATTATCCCCTGACCCAGCTTGCAAACTTCTTCCTATTTCTATTGCACGAATGACACCGAAAGAGCAACAGCCAAAGTCACAAAAAGAGGAAAGGGCCAGGTGCCACCCCACACCCCCGGCACACCAAGGGTGTTTGCTTGTTCACTTGCTACCTTCCTCATTTATCCCCGTCAGTCAGAGCAAGACTCCACATGGCACTCAATGTGTCACGAGCATCCCCCCATCACCAACTCCAGTTTTCACAGTTACAAGGGAAGGGCCTGAGGAGGCTGGGCCCTCCTGGCAGTGTGGACAAGGGACTCTCCCTGTGAGTTGTGTTGCTCTCTGTGAGTAGTGTAGAGAATGTAAAAAATTTACCACCAGTGTCAGTCAGAGCCACCAGGTGCTGCTGCTGACTCCACAGCTGGCTGGTTGGGTAGCCAAGGACATATTTTGAAGGTGTTTGCTACTCTTCCTGTCCCTAAGAACCTAGTTGATGCACACATGAGACCTGGCCATAAAACCCCACACAGAGCATGATCCGAATTAGGCTTCGTTTGTTGAGGGTGGGGGAGGTGGCAATGAGGCCAAGGAATGTTCCCGAGGGCGCAGCAGCGTTGACAGTTCTAAGAGCAGGACAGTTCTCAAAGGATCCTCAGTTTCTCCTCTCCAGGGACTTTCCACCAGCTGTTGCAGCGTATGCCACCCCAGATTCCCCCAAATTCCCTCTTCCTTCCCAGCAACTCAACACTATGAGAGATTATGGTGTCAGCTGCTATGTGAAAATCAATCTCTCTTTCTCCCAATCAATCTCTCCCTCACCCTCCCTCCCCACTCTCTTTTGCTCTCTTTCTCTCTCTTCTGGGAATGAAACCCAGGATCTTGTACATATTAGGCAAGAGGTAAGTGCTATACCGCTGAGCAGTAGCCTCAGCCCTTAGACTGCTTTTATTTTGAGGTTTTGTTTTTATACCCATAGCCCAGGCTAACTTTGAATTCTTAATCCTCTTTCCTCCACCTCCAGGGTGCTGGAATTACAAGCTTGAGTTTCATTGTCCAACTGTACTTTTAAAAACTTAGAGTTTCACAGACTTTTTTTAAAAAAAGATTTATTTGGTTTTAATATATCTATGTGTCTTTTGCCTACATGTTTGTCTGAGCACCACTTGGTGTGTTTGGTGTCCAAGGAAGCCAGAAGAGGCCATCAGATCCCCCTAGAACTGAAAATACAGACAGTTGTGAGCTGCCATGTGGGTGCTGGGATTGAACCCATTTTGATCAGGCTGGCTTCAAACTCACAAAGATCCACCTACCTCTGCCTCCTGACTGCAGGGATTAAAGCCATGTGCCACCACTGTCTGACTATAATGTTCTTTATCTCTGACTAAATCTATTATTTGTATGTACATATATTCTGACTTTTATACTTTGAACTTCACTGAGTCTTGCTTTATGTCTCACCTAGTGCTCTGCACACACTTGGGAAACAGCTGTACTTCATTCACGACAATGTTCACGACAATATAGAATGTTCTATATATGTGGATGACAGCACATTTGCTGATCACATTGCTAAAATATCCCATATCTTTATTGATCCCTATTGATTTTCTTTGTCTGTCTTATCAGTTGTTAAGTATCTGCCAATGTGATGGTGGGTTTACAAATTTCCCCTTTTAATTGTGTCAGCTTTGCTTTCTTTCATATGGAAAAGCACTCAGAAGTTACCAAGAAGACTGTACCACCCCAGCTTGTATTTAGAAACCTGACCTATTGGAGTTTTTAGATGGGCCAGCCTGATGGAAGCAAAGCCTTGTGCTTGTATTGCTTTAGACAGGGCCTCGTTGTGTTAGCCCAGGCTGGTCTGGAACTTACTAATTCTACTACTTAAACCTTCTGAGTCCTGGTCCTGTGATGATTAATGCAGGGTTAGTCAACCTGCATTGCCTTTGCAGCTCCCAGAACACTATAATTCCTTCTGTCTTAAATTCCTCTGCTTGAACTGTGTCCCCTCCAGCTGCCCTCCCTTCTCCATAGATGACAGAATGCCCAGGGTGCCTTTTCTGGATTTTTTTTATTTGACATTTAAAAAAAAAAATCTGTGTATGCATGTGTGTACATAGTATCTGTATATGTGAGTGTGGATTTAAATGTCTTGAAGTACCAATAACTGGGTGGTGGTGGTGCAGGCCTTTAATCCCAGTACTCAGTAGGCAGAGGCAGGCAGATCTTTGTTCAAGGTCAGCCTGGTCTACAGAGTGAGTTCCAGGACAGCCTCCATAGCTACAGAGAAACCCTGTCTCGAAAAACAAAACAAACAAACAAATTTGTCTAGCATGTGTGTGGAGGTCAGAGGACAACCTGGGGCGTTGGTCCTCGCCTTCTGCCTTAGTTGAGACCGGGTCTCTTTGTGTTCGCTGCTGCATACTCCAGGCTAGCTGGCCTGTGATTGTCCAGGGTTTCTCCGGTCTCTGCCTCTCATCTTACTGCTGGAGAGCCGGAATAACAGACACGCACTACTTGCACATGGTTTCATATGGATTCTAGAGATTTGAACTCAGGCCCTTGTGTGGCAAGGGCTTCTCCCAGCCCTTTTAGCTCCTTTCTGGCTGGCTAGTTCTGCTGCTACCCTTCACTAGAGCTCTCCTCAGCAGTCACTGTGGTGGCAGGCAGTTTTGGGTCCTCCGGTCCCTTGATGACTCAGCAGCTTCGAGAGAGCTGAGTGCTCCCTCCTCCTTGATTCTAGAACATTTCCTTCTTTCTTGATCCTTCCCTGATTCACCGCCACACCCCTTCAGCCCCCTCTTACTGATTCCTCCTCGGGAACTATATGGAACCCTAATCTCCAAACATTGGTGCAGACACTGGGGTTCAGCCCTGAGACCCCGTCTTCTTTTATCATTCCCCACCCCTGAGTGATCTCATTGGGAAGGATTCTGAACAGCCTCCCTGCCTGGACCAGCCCCAGCTTATGTCTCATACATCTCTGAGCCTCGGACCCAGCTCTACTGAGATTTCTCATTTGTAATTCCCAGCCAAACTCCAATCTCCAGACCTTGTGAGTGCCTCCTCCTAACACCCTCATCCTGGGAAATGCTGGCTGTTCTCAGTCGCTCAGGCCAGCCCTTCCTATTCCTGCAGGTGGAGGTAGTGAAGCAGTTTTTTTTTTTTTTTTTTTTTTTAATTTTTAATTTTTTTTTTTTTTGAGACAGTCTCACTTGCTGGCCTGGACCTTACTATGTAGAATAGGTCAATCTTGAATTCACAGAGATTTATTTGCCTCTGCCTCCCAAGTGCTAGCATTAAAAGTGTACATGACTATGCCTACAGAAGCAATTCTTTTTTCTTTCATTCTTTTTTTTTTTTTTGGTTTTTCTAGACAGGGTTTCTCTGTGTAGCTTTGGAGTCTATCCTGGCACTCGCTCTGGGGACCAGGCTGGCCTCGAACTCACAGAGATCTGCCTGCCTCTGCCTCCCGAGTGTTGGGATTAAAGGTGTGCGCCACCAACGCCCAGCCCCAGAAGCAATTCTTGAGACCACCAGAATCCTTCAGAAGTTGCCATCCCACCCTAGGTCAAGTTCAGAGCCCAAAGTTCTATACCAACTTTGTCCTCAGATGGCCTTTATTAAAATAATATAATATACACACCAGCCTCCCCTGGCTCCTCTCTATGTCTCTCCAAAGTCTTCATGCCCAGCTCTTCCTTAGATGGTCACAGTAGCCCTCAAGCCCCCTCCTCATTCTGCACAAGCTCAGGGATGGTGTCCTGAAGTCTGCTCTGACCTCCCAGAGCATCTTACATCATGAGACCTGATGCAGGGTAGAGAGGATGACTATAGCTAATGGGATGTCAGCAGCCTTTGAAGACCCCCTCACCTCTGCTCTCTGCCTCTGCCTGGCCCAGTGTCCCCTCCAGTGCTTCACTCTTGTCCTCTCTGAGGTTATTAAAAAAAAAGATTTATTTATTTTTATGTGCATTGGTGTTTTGCCTGCATATATGTCTCTGTGGGGGTGCCAGATTCCCTGGAACTAGGGTTACAGACATTTGTGAGCTGCTATGTGGGTGCTGGGAATTGAACCCAGGTCCTCTGGAAGAGCAGTTAGTGCTCTTAACTGCTGAGCCATCTCTCCAGCTCTGGGAAGTGACTTTTCTAACACTCAGATTCAGTATTGGAAGATCTTTCCCAGGAGTGGATTGGTGACACCCGGCCCAGAGCTGGGTGCCCGGCAGTACTGCTGATTTCTAAACTGTATTCTCAGAGCTAGCCCATGACCTCAGTGTCCAGTACTCTCAGAGGAGGTTCGGGCCCAGATTGCTTGCTTTACACTGCCCTAAACCAGCCTAGAGGCTGACCTTAATTCTTTTACCAGGCTAATGAGTATTTGTAACTGCCCACTGGGCAGCAGGAAGCAAAAGAGCCTATAGGACCTGAGTCAGGCAAGCGACCACCGACCACCGCAGAGCCTAGCCTGGAGACAATCTGGCAGAGCCCAGTCTCATCCAGTATAGCCTTTGCTGTGCAGAGTTGAGGGAGGAAGCCTCCCCATGAGCCCTGCTGCTCATTGCTGAGGAAGGCCAGGAAGACAGGGCTGGATGTGAAGATCAGAAGTGTCCTGCTGACAAGGCTCTACCCTGCATTTCACAGCCTGAACAGCAGGTCATACCCTGAATGCAAATATAGCCAGCAGGTCAGGACTGTCAAAGGCTCCACTCTGCAGCAGCTAGGTTGATGGCCATCCTTGCCTTTTGCAGCCAGAAACAGGGTGCCCTTCCCTGGTTCTAATAGTCCCTGGCTTCTCTGGATTTGCACCTGCTATGGCAGTTCAAAAGAGTGGAGACATGAGAGAGGGGGAACCACCTGTGGTCCCTGGGTCTGTCAGGTCTGAAAAGGGTCCAAGGGGTCACAGTGTGATTGGGCAACATGTCCTATCCTGTGCACTGGGAGGAGGCCAGTTCTCTGGTCAGGCACAGAGACCCACAGGGGTCAGAACAGGCCTTGGAAGTTCGCTTCCCTGTGAAATGAGGCAGGTTGGAAAAATCTTCTCCCAGGCCCCACCCTCTGTCTGGCTCAGAGACATTATGAACAATCCTCAGGACAGCTTCACCACCCCTGTGTCTGATGCCCTTGAAGTTAGGGTTTCCCAAGCGCCAAACGGTTTATTACAGAGGTTTTCATGCGTGGCTACCTTTGGGCACTTTCTTCCCTTCTCCCCTCCCACCTCCCCACCCTCCTCCTGCCTCTGAGCACCACCTGTCTCTCCAGCCTGCCTCACCAACCCCTGCTTGACTGTTGCCAGGGAAACCGCCTCCTTGGCAACAAGCCGGCATCCATATGACAAGTACACTGGGGAAGGGAAGGCCTCTTGCTTGAGCTTTTGCAAGCTCTGTTTTAGTGCTCTGAAACACCCCAGCTGGGGTGGTAGAGAAGGGGAATGTTATGCCTTCCCAGATGATCATCAAACAACTGCATATTACGCACCTACTGTTTGCCTGACTTTGTGCAAGGCTCTTTATGTGCCACCTCATATTTATTCACATGTTAGGCCTGTAGGACAGATATGATAGTTTCCATTTTATAGATGAGGTAACTGAGGCACAGAGTAACAAAGAAGCTGCCTGTGGCAGCAGACACCAGAGGCAATAATTGACCCTGGTCTTGTCTGACTTCAAAGCCTGATTCTCCTGACCATCTTGAAATCTGTAGTCTGACTGCTAAAGACTCTTCAGAGTGGACTAGTCCCACACACCTAGTAAGGGCCTCATGCAGTGGCAGTCTCATGTGCCAAGTCCAGCTACAGAGTCAGGAGCCCACAGACAGCAGGCATGGTCCCTGGCCCCCAAGAGGTTCCCAGTATACTGAAGGATATGGATATGCCTTGGATTAGATCTAAGAGAGCTACAGAGATTGGGTCCCAGCTTCCCAGCTCCACGGAAGTTCTCTGGAGGAGTCATGGATATGCAGGGCTATGGTCAGAGGGGAGAGTGGGAGCATGCGTTTCCAAAGGTACATATTTGACAAATGACTCTGGCCTAGATGGCCAGAAAAAGGTGGCTGAGGGGATAATGATAGGCTGGGGAGAGAGAGGTGTACATTGGGCTCTGGAGTTGGATTCTGGAATCCTCCAGCAAAGCATAAGGATTGATGGATGAGGAGTAACCCCACTGGGTGCCTGGGTCCTCTGGGAGTCCAGGATGGATAGTGAGTAAGAAGAGACCTAGAAGGTGGATGGGTGGATGGGATTCCCTAACGGGCAGTCTCTCAACCAGGGAATGAAGGCAGAAGCTAGCAGGGGTTCTGGGAGTCATGCAGGGGACTTGTAGCTGCTGAGGCCTCGAGGACTTGAGGACTGTCAGGGAAGGTGGGAGACAGTGTGTCTTTCCACCAGCCAGGTGGAAATCTGGACAGAGTCTAGTGCTGGGCCTTCCTGGTGGTCCTAGGGGAAAGTGGTGAGTTATAGACAGGGATGACCCTGCATAATCAGGGTAGGGACCCAGGTGGCTCAGAGACTGGCAGTTTTAATGGGGACAGCCCAGAAGTCTGCCCTTCCCTGGGCTCCCCACAGCACATCAGGTTAACAACAGGCAGGAAGGATTGATCCAGGAACCCAGGGACTGCGCTTCTATGCACTTGCCACTGATGCTGGTGCCCTCTTTCCTGTAGGACCTGCAGCGTCGAGAGACAGAGGTCTATGCCTGCATCGAGGCAGAGACTGCCAGCTCTGTCTCCAGCCAAAGTCTTCCCTCCAAGGTATGCCCGGGCCTGGGGACATGGAGCCTACTCCCTTCTCTCCTTTCTGACCCTTCCCTCGTCTGTGCCATGTGGATTTAATAGACCACAGAACTGGGCCACCTGCAGTTGAATGCCCTCTCCCCACAAGCTGGCCTAGTGGCTAGGAGGACTGGTAGCTTTAAACTTGGTTGATCCCTCAGCAGCCCTGCAGCTTGAGAGGAGGTACTTGGAGAAGGGGCTTATCTCTGTGTGCTTCAGTCTCCTGGTCTGTAATCAGAGGAACCAGAGTAATCCTCACCTCCCAGACTTTCTTTGAGGATAGCTCACTGTGCTGAGAGGGCAACCCAGGACCCAATGTGAATTCACACAGTGTGGTGATTATAACTACCACTGGTGAGCACTGTGCAGTATCTACACTGGCCAATCAAGTAAGAGCATAAGGCTTCCAGATGGCCCCAGGTATGTGCTGATATAGTCTGAGTTGGATGTGTATTGGTGCCAGGGAGCTGGCTGGCCTGCTCAAGACTGTTATTATAATAGGGCATTGGGTTCACTACACTTTCTCTCTTAAACCTCAGTGTGCTCATCTGTAAAGTGGATGAGTAATATTGACCTGAGCTGCCTGCTTTGCCAGAATTCAAAAGAGTAACATAAGCCCCTGAGCTGTGAACTCTGCAAAGCAGCAGTGTGGTCAAGCTGGTGTGTGTGTGGGGGGCCGCAAGGTGGGTGGTTTCTCAGCACATTGGAGAAGCCTCAAGGATTACAGGAACTGGGACTTTGCCTCCCTCAGCCCAGGCTGACGTGTTCGTTGAACCTCTAGGTTTCAAAACCTTGAACTAGGCTCTAACTGGAAGCAGGGACTCCCATCCTGGATCACTGATGAAATCTTAATCAATGTCTATAGAGAGGTCAGGCTCTGGCCAAGGCAGGAATAAACTACTGACCCCAAAGGCACGCGGAGATATCAGTAGCCCTGTGTGGAGAGATAGGTCCTGTAGAGGGCTCCCTGGTTCTCTTAAGATGCACCTGTTGGGTGGGTGAATTCTGGTAGTTAGGGACTGGGTGTCTGTGTGGAGGCCAGGGGAGGCTGCTGTGGCTGGAGGGTGAAGGGCAGCTATAGAAAGGTGTGGCAGGAGAAGAGGTGAGCTTGGGGACAGAGGTCATGTTTCCTATCAAAGTGACTCAGTAAGCTATCTGCCTGCCCCCAACCAAAACTAAATTGGTACAAATTCATAGCCAGGCGTGGTAACTCAAGCCTATCACTCCAGTACTCAGGAGGCTGAGCAGAAATATCGAAATGAATTCAAGGCCAGCCTGGGCTACACAATGAGACTAAAGCAATAAACAAACATTGGTTCAAACTTGTCTTTTCCTACCTAATATTTCTCTTTCCTTTCTCCCCCTCCCTCCCTTCTCTCTCCCAGGACAAACTGAATAGGTTTGAGGAAGACAATGAATTTAACCTCGTCTATGAAAATCTCTAGGAGAAGTTCGATAGGCCCCAAGCCTTTTCTTGGATTAGGACCACTTCTGTTGTCCAAAGATGTGATCTGGGCCAGGACTAGGGCCTGCTGGACATGCCATCACCTCACCTGCACATGGCTCTCCCTGCCTTGGCCTGGTCTGCTCTTACATTCTGCATGCCAGCCCATAGTTCACATCTCTGGGCTTTTGCCCAGTCTGTCCCCTCCATCAAGAGTGCCATTCATCCCCTGGCCCTGTGGACAAAGTGCTCCTCAGTCTCACTGGCCATCTCTTTGCCTCTGCTTCTCTTATTGCCATGCCCTGCAGAGCTGTGTATGTGGCTCTCTTGGTACCAGCCTACATCTTGGTCCACAGGCAGGCCTGCCCCTAGGAGAACACAGTGGGATGCCTGCCAGGCCTGTGTCTGGCAACTGAGCCATGTTACCTGCTCAGTCAGCCCAAAGACACAAGGTGGCCACATACTGGGTGGAACTGGAAAACAGTTCGGCTAAGGAGAGATGAAGAATGGGCATCACAGAACTGCACGGAAGCTGGTTGGGCCCAGGGCAGATATGGAGGCTTAGCATACAGCAAGTGGTGGTGAACCAGGGCCAGGAGCAGGGAGGTCCCATCCATGCTGGCCAGAAAGGAGACTCCAGCTTTTGGGGGGTAAGGGTAGAACCTCCAACTGTTTTCCCTTTAGCCTGTGTGGGCATTCACCTCACTGCGCCTACTCTCCTTGGTTCTCCTGGCCTCCATTCCTTATTCGACGCTAAGACCCAGTTCCCTCAAATCCCCTCCTTGTGGCCCCACCACCTGAAGCTTCATCCCATTTCCTTCTGTCTTTATTTATTTGCTTTTGGCCCATCCTGCTCTTGCTTCAGATGGAGACCAGCCTAGCTGTCTGCTGCCTATGTGCCTTGTGCTCTGCCTCCTGGGGTAGGTGGGCAGGTCTCTGTGCTGGACATGCTCGAGCCAGTGTGGACAAAAGTGGCCCCTCAGCCTTTTGGCCCCTCAGGAACTCATTGAAAGGGTCCCTCATTTCACCCTCCAGGCACCCCTGCAATAGAAAAATCAGCTCCTTGGAAGACAGGGACTGAAGGTCTCAGTGTCCCGGGCTCCCCTTTGCCTGCCTCTCCTTTGGCTGTCCTAGACTCAGTTTATCTGTGAAACAGTTTATCTGTGGAACAGAAAGGCCAATCCATACCCCCCACCCCTGCTTGATAGGATGCTTCAAAAGTTCCTGGGATGTTCTCATTTCAAAACCAGTAAGTGCCTAGGAGACAAGGAGGTGTCGATGTGCAGACACCTAGCCTGGCCCAAGCAGTACTGAACCATCTCCCCTCAGGCAACACATTCTACTTTGAAAGTGAGACCCTCCTTGATGGAAGAGAAAGGCTAGAGCGGAAGACGAAGACTGACCTCCAGAAGCTCATTGTGCCCTCGGATAGTGGCACCAGGCTTTTCTGGGCCCAGTGGATGGCCAGCAACCTACAAGCCTGGTTCTACCTAGGCCCTAACTCTGGGAACAACAAGCAAAGCTCCTCGTGGGCTGCTAGGCTGAATGAAGGTCTGTGCTCCTAGAGGCTGGCTTAATTAATTTCTGGTCTGTGAAGAAGGGAAACTGCCTGGCACTGAGTGGTCTCCTGGCTCCTGATTCCTGCAACCTGAGACAAGGCCAGCGCTGGGTTGGGAACTTTAGCCAGCAAACACTTGGCTGCTGAGTTCCCCATTTCTGGAGCTCTATGGCCAGTCTCTGGATTCTCTGACTGGGACTCTGGTTTTTTCAGCCCTTTCAGGAGAGTGAGGAAGCCTGGTTGAGTTCATGTGGTGTCCTTGCTCAGGATCCAGCAGCCAGGCCTCCCAGCAGTCTCCACTGTCCCTTGTCTATAAAGCCGCTGAGCGAACCTGGCAAACCTACTCTGTTTTTGTCCCTTCCCCATGAAAAGCCTGCCATGGCTTCTATTTCACTTGCAATAAAATCTCAGTTCTTTACCGTGGCCTAGGATCCCCAGGAAGACTGACCCATTGCCCCTCCTGGGGACAAAGACATTGCCAGAGTGGTGTGGTGGCTGAGGTCTGGTTGGGGCAAAGTTGGGCCTGGGGTGGGGGACAGGGGTTCCCAAAGGCTCTGTCATCAAGAAAAGAGTCTGGGAAGGGAGGGAGCAGGAAGAGAGGAGGAGGAAAAGGAGGTTCAGGGTTCAGGGTTCAGGATGGGACCTAAGGGGTCCACAGTCCATATTGGGGAGGGTGAGGGAAGAATGTTTGTGTCTTCTAGTAGTCAACAAAAAAGACTGAGCACCCACCCTAGGCCTGAGAGCCTGGAGAGAGGAGCTAATGCAAGCATGAGGGGTGCAGTGGCAGTGACAAGGAGGAGGAGGGGACCCTGAATGTGAACCCCTTGGGGACACACTGTGAATGGCAAGGGTGAGGAGAGGTAGGCTGGGTGGCCACAAGACCTCCCTTAGGACCCAGCTCCACCTCCTGGCAGCAACTCAGACTTGATTAAGTCACTCCCTGCCTGCCTGGGCCTGGGTTTCCAGCAATAATCCAGACCACTCCAGGATGTTGTAGTAAAGACAGATGGGGAGGTCCCTGGTCCCTGCGGAGGGCTGGTGAGTGTATGTTTCCTAGATTCAAATTGCTAGGGCACTGGGGTGTGTCTGCAGAGAGACAGGCCTCCTCAGAAAATGGAAGCACCCTTCCCAGAAGGCATTGGGGCTTCTCCAGCTACTGGGGATAGGAGGTGGGTAAGGGTAAGTGATGGGGGCCAGGGAGATGGTTCTGGGTCTAGCAGCACCCCCAGAAGGGGCACAGAGGGAGGGTAGCTGAGAGAGAGGGTGACTGGATGGGTAAGGTGAAGGGAAGCCTTGGGTCTTCAAGGAGGGTTGATGTGACATCTCATTGGTGAAGCTCATCCTTGTCCCTGCCTGGAGGAATTCTGTCCACTCTCCTGGCCTAGACTGCTGACTCTTTGTGGTGTTGTCACCTGGTAGCCTAAGGCTTCCCACCTTTAGCCTTTCCCAAGAGTGGTAAAGGGCTAGAAGTTGATGGCCCCTGCCTGCCCCTCAGTTGGCTCCAGGTCTCCACAACCTTTGCAGAAGAATATTACCTCTAGAACCTAAACCCAGGAAGTGGGTACAGGAGCTGTGCCTCCACCCCCAGAAAGAATTTCCACAGGAGTCTGTGCAGCAGTTTCCATGGGAACATGTGCTTGTTATCAGTGATTCTTAGCCGGGCTAGAGTGTCCCTCACAGTCAGTATCACAGGACTTTAATGGGTGGTCTCTGCTGGGGGCAGCTTTAGTTCTTTGGCTACTAGCTCTCACTAACCTGGAATTGAGTTACAGGCAAAATGTGCCTTCCCCCCCCCCCTCCATCTAATTTAAAGGCCGTGTTCTAGCCTAAGGATGCCTCTGGGACTTCAGGGATGGATTTTTATGTAGTTCAATAGTTTTCTTGGCACACAGCTCTTCTGGGAGAGGTGGGCCATTTCCTCAGCCCAGCCAAGCTGAATGGCGTAGATCTGTCCCTCTTAAATGCCTGGGGATGTCATTTGCCTGCTGAAGGGGCTTCATCCCTGAATTGAGACTCTGAAGTCGTCAACATGAGGCTCTGTGAACCTTTGCGGGCTCCTCCTTGAACTGTGGCTATAATTACGGCCCCCGAGCC
Organism: Cricetulus griseus; assembly: GCF_003668045.3. Taxonomy (NCBI): domain Eukaryota; kingdom Metazoa; phylum Chordata; class Mammalia; order Rodentia; family Cricetidae; genus Cricetulus; species Cricetulus griseus. The sequence goes on along the minus strand of NC_048595.1, from coordinate 379,843,801 downwards.
TTGATTGAGTGCTGGCTAAGTGCTGCTTTCTGTGCTTGCCATTGAATTTTCACTCCGCATACAAGCCGGTGACACAGACGCAGAGTGTGGTAAAACATTTCAACTCCAGCAAGGTGACATTTGCTCTGATGCACATACCACCCCCGCCTCCATCTAAATCCCCTCTCCTGCCACCCCCCTACCTCCATCTGAACCCCTCCCTAGAGATTACAGCCAGGCTATTGGGAAGGCCTTTCTCCCTTGCTGGTTTTTTTTTTTTTTTTAATCGCATCTACATATTTGGATGGATGAAGTAGAGGTTGTTCGTGGGAGGGTTCTGAAGAGCTTGTGCAGTCATTCTGTAGGTGTTTACATTGGCTTTGCTCATAAAGCCCCACGTGGGGATCTGCCTAAGACAGTGTGTAGATGCTGCCAGACTCTAATTATAGCAGAGGACTCACAGACGGATGGTCCTAATTTAATCAGGTCCCTATCAATGGCCTCTTCAGCTGTTTACGATTTTTCACCTCTGTGTAAGGTATTGCAGGGAACATCCTCCCATCCACCACCTGGATTACACCTGATGAACCTTCTCTGTGGGAAATGATAAAAAGAGATTCCTGGGGCTCCGGGAGTGAAGGTTTACTGTTTCAACAGACACCGGCAGACATGGAGGTTGTACTGTTTCTTTCTTTCTTCAGACTTTTTATCTGCAACATCTCATTTAATTCTGAAAACAGACCAACAGACCTGCAAGTCAGTGTGTGTGGGTGTGTGTAGGAGGGTGAGGGGTGGGGTGGCTGATTTTTATGTTTTACCACTGATGAGAAAAGCTGACGGGACAAGCCCAGAAGAGATAGGGCAACTCTGGCTGGCTCTAAATGTGAGCATGTCTCCATGGGTCAGGCCAAGGGGTAATATCATGGGTAGGGACAGAATAAAAGAGTTATCAAGGGACCTTGGGGGCTGGAGAGATGACTCAGAGGTTAAGAACACTAACTGATGCTCTTCCAGAGGTCCGGAGTTCAATTCCCAGCAACCACATGATGGCTCACAACCATCTGTAATGAGACCTGGTGCCGTCTTTTGACTTGCAGGCAGAACAGTGCATACATAATAAATAAATCTTTAAAGGGGGTGGTGGTGGTGTTAGCGCACGCCTTTAATCCCAGCACTTGGAGGACAGAGGCAGGCAGATCTCTGTGAGTTCGAAACCAGCCTGGACTACAAGAGCTACTTCCAGGATAGGCTCCAAAGCCACAGAGAAACCCTGTTTTGGGAAAAAAAAAAAAAAAAAAAAAAAGGGACCTGATGCTGGGGAAGCCCACTCAAAGGCCCTGAAGAGATGGTCCATATCTATATTCTCTCCCTCTGTCCTCTCTTCCTCCTCCCACTCTGTATATCCACTCTGTATGTTGTGGGGGAGGTGAGTAGTCCAACCTCCTGGTGGTCTACATCCTTGGTGAGAAAAAAACCAGGTCACTGCAGGTCCTGGAGTTATATTTGTTCAGCAGCCTGTACCTGGTAGCTTGGACACTGGGATCCCAGATGGCCCCTAGAAATTCCCAGGCACAGCATGCTGGAAGCCTGAGCAGCCTCTTAGGAGGTTCATAATCTGGGATAATGCTGCTGTAATTGGCACTGCTCTGCCTTTACAACCCTCTTATTGCCTGAAAACTTACTTTGCAAGTGACTATGACTGGAGTGGGTTTTATTTTACCACTCTGTGGACCTTTGGGGGCCCAGCAGTCTTGGCTTTTACTCTGTGGCCTGCCTCCTTCCCAGTCCTCAGTCTCTATGGACAAGATTGTGGTTAACTCCCTTGACTTAGATAAGAACACAGTCACTCTGCCATGGGCCTGGGATAATCTGGGGACTAGTTTTCTCCTCAGACCCCTGTCTTCTTTCCTTGGCTTCTTTAGCCCCTTCTCCTTCAGAGCTTCCTGATTCTGCACCAAATCAATGTTTCTATCGCTAGATCTGGCTGTGTTAAAGCTCATCACCTGCAGTACTTTGTTGCCAAATTTATTGTAATAAAGGGGACAAGTTCCTTCAATGAGTTAGAATGGTCTTTTCAACAAATGATCCTGGGAAAAATGGGCATCAGCATAGCCAAAGGTGACTCTCAGCGTCACAATGGCCTCTGCTAAGTGCAAGATTGAGACTTGATTCATTTGCCAGCACTCAGGCTTCTTTCCATCCATCAGTCTTTCAACATTTGTTAGATCTAAATATGTCCCACACCCTTTCCTGAGGATGGAGTAAGAATAGATGGTCCTGGGCTGGGAGATAACTCATTTGGAAGAGTGCATGCCTAGGATGTACAAAGCCCTGGGTTTGATTCCTGGCACCATGACGACATACACCTGGCATCCCAGCACTCCGGAACTGGAGGTAGGTGGATCAGAAGTTCAAGATCAGAGCCAATGAGATGGCTCAGTGAGTAAAGATGCTTTCGGCCTAGGCTGATGATATGAATTTCCATCCTGAGACCCACGTCATGGAAGGAGAAAACTGACCCCCCCCAATTGTTCTCTGACCTCCATATGAATGTTGTGGCATATTCACACATGCACATGTTCAGTCACACAAACGATAAATATAATTTTAAAAATTTTAAAGAAATTCAAGGTCTTTTACTTCATAGTGATTTCAAGCCTGCCTAACTATATACAACTCCCTGGGGGGGGTGAAGGTGGGGTGTTCCTGACGGATCAGCTGTCATTGGCTTAAAGTCACTTCAAGTCTGACCTGTGGCTGCTGCTCAAAGATACCCAAGGCCACACCTCTGTGTGTCCCCATCCTCTGTCAAGGCCCCTCATCCTATTCTTGCTTGAAGAGGAGGATGTGCAGATACCCTTTTCGGTGAAGCTTCCCTAAGCCCCTCCCCCCACCAGGTGGTTTATTTGTTCTTCATCACCTCATATTAAATCAGTTCACACACACCTGGGCTCCCCCAGGAGGCCCTAAGCTTCCCAGTGCAGAGGAACCTTGTTTGTGTCTCTTTGTCTGGACCCTGACTTATGCTCCAGGCTCAAGAGTCATTTGTTTAACGAGTAAATGAATCCTTTCCTATGCTTGCTTCTCAGTGCCTGTTCTTGCTGAAAAGGAAGAATTTTTTTTTCCCATTTTCCAGGAAGTGGAAATTGAATTCATGAAATGTAACCAATTTTACATACGTGAGAATTGAGATGGGCACGTTGGGGCATCCACACCCAGAAAAGTCTAAACATACAGGGGTTCTGGAGGTGGTACCACCTTACCTGGTAGCTCTAGGTCCAGCCTCAGGGGACAGGCCAGCTCACAAGAGGCTCTGGTGATGTTATCTGGCACACCAGATCAGGGGCCATGAGGCCTGCAAGTGCAGCTCTGCTAATTGCTCCCAGAAGCCCCCGTCACTGCCAGGAGCAGCCTCAGATGGCTCAGCAATGTCCTGACCACACTCTCACTTCACCAGATGGCCTCTCTTCCTGCCTGTAGGTGAGGTCAGGCACCCTTGGCATAAAAGACCTAGGATTCTTCTAGTTATTAGTCATACTGAGTCAAGCGGGGGTGGGGAGGTGGGGGTGGGGTAGGGGGCGGGGGAGGGGAGGCGGGAGGGGCAAAGAATGCGGACCCTGGAGAAACCCTTCTGAAATCCCTGTGTTCTGGTAGAACCGCAGCCACCCCAGGGTGAGGGAGGCACAGAGCAGGATCCAGCCATGCCCCGCCCCCTCCTGTAGAAGCCTCTCTGGGCTGTGACTCTGATTCTCGAGTAATGCCTTGGAGCCAGGAGGGCTGCTGGCTTCTCTGATGAACAGTTGAGTCCTAGAGAAATGGGCATGCTCCAGAGCCAGGGCACCAGACCCAGAAAGAAAAGTGGTAAATGTGGGACTGGGAAGTGGTTGCTTGTCGGTAGAGTGCCTGCCTAACTGCACAAAGCCCTGTGCTTGATCCCCAGCACTGCATAAACCAGGCGTAGTGGAACATGACTAACACCAGCATGTGGGCCTTCCCTTAGTCCAGTATGTTGGTGTGCTAGGTTATCTTTGTCTCAAGGACAAAGTGAGGAAGCCTGGGGTGGGGCAGGGAAGGAATTATCCACTTGCAGGCTGGTCTAGCCCAAAGGCTGAATTACTAACCCACACTGCAGAGCTCAGGTTGTGCTGTCTTTCTTCTAGGTTTAGGTCCTTAGAGACCGTTAAGGAGTTCCCACCTATACTACCCCGCTTTAGGGAATGCTTGGTGAGTATGGGACCTCTTTATAGGCTCATGAGAATGTTCTAGAATGATCTAGCGGTGGTATTTATACAGCCTTGTGTTGTATGCTGAAGACCACTGAGTTGTATATCTGGAGAGAATGAAGCTTATGGCTTATGGTAAGTGAATAAGACTCAACACAGCCGGGCCGGCAGTGGTTTGTACATGCATATAAGGCGAGGGCACACTCCTCCCTTGAAGCTGATGCTGCCCCCTCTTTACTCCAGCCTGCCCTGCCCTGCCGCCTCTTCTGTCCTTCCTCAGAAGGACTTCTCTCAGCCTCTATTCTGGTAGGGAATTCCCTCTACCTCACAGTTAATTTTGTCATCAGGCAACAAGCACTGAGCCCATTATAAGGGTGAGGAAGCTGAGGCTTCAAGAGATAAAACAACTTACCCAAGGCAGCCTAACCAGTGGGTGTTGCAACAGAGACTCAAGCCCCAGTATGGCTTCAGAACCCAAGACACCAACCATTTTGCTGAGTGCTGGCCCCATCCTAATCCTGGGAGCCAGCGATGCTCCTTACATAGCAGATGGGATTAAGTCTCTTGAGATGCAGAGACAATCCTGGATTTTGAGAGTCACAAATGTCCTTATGGGAAAGGTAGATGGGCTGATTATGGGCTCAGGGAGAGGCCATGAGATGAGCAAAGTGGAGAGGGAGGGTAGAAGTTGCTCTGTGCTGGGTCTGAGGATGTAGGAAGGGGTCATGGCCAGGGAAGGTGACTCTCAAAGGTGAAAAGGGCCGTGACATGGGTTCCCCTTAAAGCCCCAAGAGGAGTATGGCTGTACACACCACTTGGTTTCTTTGCATTGATGAGGCTTTGGATTTCACCCCCCAAACAGTAAAAGAATGTGTGTTGCTTTAAGCCATATTTGCAGTAATTGGTCACAACAACCACAGAAAGCAAATGTGCTTTCCCTTCTGGTTGGAGCTCATCAGCTTTTCTCACCCACATCGGATGACTTGCCTGGCTCTGATACCTAGGGATGTTCCCTACTAGATCTGGATTTGCAGCCCATCTCTGCCACTGCCTGCTCACTCTGACCTTGGGCCTCTTCTCTTACTCCCTCCCTCGCCAGTTGCTTAAAGACAGGCTAGTTAGTGCCTGGGACATCATAGTGAGGGGAACTGAGACATGGAGAGGAACAGTTCAATGCCCGAGTTCCCCCAGGTGGGGGAGAACAAGGCAGTCCCTGAATGCCAACCCCAGAACCCATCTGAGCTCCTGGAGAGCTGGACTCTCTCTGGAGGGGCTTGGCTTTAGGGAAACCTGAGAGCAAAATCCAAACCAATAAGAGCAAATAAATGAGGGGTGATTACTGACAATAGGAGAGGGGACGCAGCGGGGTGCCTCCAAATAGCATCTCTTCCAGTGCGGTTTAAGTGCTTTGTAGGTCATTAACTACTTGACAGGGAGAGCCTGACACTTAAAGCGACAAATTTGGCGCCTTTGCCAGGGAAAATCAATCAGAAATGAAGACGGAGCATCAGCAGCCTTAAGATGTACTGGGTGGGCAAATGGGATTCGATTTACTCATAATTTTAAAGGCCTCTCCATTGTGTAAATTGAGGCACACTGGTATTTGAGGTCATTTATAAATCTGGAACTGGAGTTTAGAAATACTTAACCTTCCCCTGAGCGAGCTCCCCCTCATCATTAACGAAATATTTCAAAGATGTGGAAATATACAAGCATAAGCATTTAGGCTCACCGCCCAACTATATCAAATCAACATTTTGGCTATGGTGGAAGCATCCACTTCTAAAATATACCGCTTGTTTTTCTTCATGCCTAGCCGGCTCCACCTCAGGGAGACAGACCTAAGCCGACCACCCATTCCCTGCCCAAGACATCATTCCCACCTCTGAAACAGGAGTGCAATTACTGCCTCTTTAATTAACTTGGCGATTAATCACCAGCTGCTTGTGAAATAGCTTTAATTGTCCTTGTCCATCTTTGGTTAGGGTGGGGGTAGGGAGGAGGCAGTGGGGGTGGGTGGGAGGATGGGCCAGCAAGGGGTCCTTCTCAGAGCACCATATTGCACTCACAGTATAGTTGGTTGGAAAGTCTGAGAAGCCCTGGTATTTAGAGGATGGCCTCTTTTCTGGGCTTTGGGTAGGTAGCAGCCACCAGGTTCCAGGATCAGAAATGAGCTGGAGGTAAACTCAAGAGAGCAGTGGACAGTTGGGAAGGGAGTGTGTCCCCTGCAGCCGTGGAGCTTCTGCTCTTGCTGTTCACAGATCCAAAGGAAAGGTATAAATATGATCCTGGTTTGGAAACCAGGTCTTCACAGATATAATTGACCCAAGATGAGTTTACACTGATTAGGGTGGGCCCTAAATCCAACAACTGGCGTCTTTATAAGAAGGCCATGTGGAGTCACAGACACAAGGAGAACTCATTCATCAGTCACCAAGCCAGCCTTTCTGCATGCCGGACTCTGGCTTCACATTATACAGGAAACAGACTCCCCCAGAGCACTTTTCTGGTCCATTAACCCGTGATCCAACACCAGGAGCAGCTCCCAACACACTCCTTTGTCAGGGAAGCCCTTTCCCAATCTCATATTAAAAACCACTCCTCAATCAAAAAGACCTTTTAGGGATTCTCCAAGGACATCACCGCCAAAGATCAGCATCCAGGCTCAAGCCATTTGCCCATGGTTTGATCATTCTTGTGACTTCCCCTTGGCACAGGGCACCATGCCCTAACTGTCAGAGACTGACACTACAGACTGGGTTGAGCAGGTACTAGGATGTTAGCATGGAGGCAGGAGCTACATCATTTGACTGCCAAGTGCAGCTCTAGGGGCAGCACATTCCTTGAAATAACTCACAGTGTAACTCACTTCCTGTTCTAGTCCAACACTCAACACCCCACAAGGCATTGCTGGCTACAAAGCAGAAGCCTACACATAACCCTATCTGTAACCACAATCAACCCTGTCGCTCCCTCTCTCAGGTGACTGCATTCCTCTATACCTCCGTTTCCCCTTAAGACTGTTACCAGCACTAAAGATAGCTAAAGATAGCTCCAAAAACTCATGTGTTGGACTAGAACAGGAATTTTCTATTAATGTAATCAGCAAATGTGTTTGGCACACCTACTATGAGGCAGACACTGGGGATACACTGCTGGGCAGTAGAAACCTTGAGTCCTGACCTAAAGGAACCATTTGGTAGGGAAGGACAAAGAAATGCAGTTGTCATTCAGGGTGAGATTAAGTGTTATGATTGGGAGCACGGAGGCAGAGAGGAGAGGACTGCAGAGTTCAGGAGGGACCCACAGAGCAGCGGCCGCTTCAAGGAAGAAAAAGGCAAAGAATAAAATCTACACACCACCACCACCACCTCTGAGCCTTCTTCGTCTCAGCCAATTAGGCATCAGCATGGAGAGCGGGCCGACCAATCATGAGCTTGGAACAGGAGCCTTGGTCGCAGGCCACGGTTTCCTGAAGGAGGGAGGCCCGAACAAGAGACTCCGCCTCGCCCGCCCAGGTCACGCCCCCTCTCCGCCCAGGGACACGCCCCCCGCGGCCAGCTGCGTCTGCTTGGAGTCCCGCGACCAGTGGCTGTTGGGGCCGAGTATTGTCCTAAAAGAAAGAAAGAACCCACCCCCCCCCCCAAAAAAAAAAAAAAAAAAAAAAAAAAAAACGGAGAAGGAGGTTGGGGCAAACAGCCAGGTGGCTTCGGGAGGATTACAAGATTTCCTTTCCCCAATGACAAGATTGCAAAATGTGTGAACCAGAAGGTACAGCCAGGACAGGAGCGTGAGCACGCGAGCAAGGTAAGCACTGGGATGAGGCATCGGGTGAACCTTGAGGGCATCGTTCATGTGCTGGGCGGTGTTGACCCCGGAGACTGCCGAAGCTGTGTAGACCTAAGGGTCCCCGAGGCGGTGTAGATGAGCGCAGGTGGTGCGGAGGAGGCTCTGTGGAGGTCTGGAGCGAGGCCAGACTGATGGCCAAGGCTGAGGTTCTCAGTGGCTGCAGAGTGTGTGGTGATGCCGACCTGGGACTCAGGGGACCTCCAGCGACCCGGGAGCAGGAAAGGCTGTGGACGCACACTGGTGGTTTGTGGCGCCGCAGAGCCGCGGGCAGGTGTGGATGCCGCTGGAAAGTTTGCTGGAGTGCACTGAGCAGCTCACGGCTCGTAAGGGGCAGCTCTCACACACGCACAGACCCCGCGGCGTCCCCAGGAGCGCAGGCGTTCCATCACGGCCCGGCTGCCTTGCCCCAGCGAAGACGACTTATGCGGAAAGGAGCCCTAAGCGTCAAGTTCAGTAGTTCCCTTTCCCCTAGGGCAGCAAGGCCAGGGCAGGGGATGCGTTGATGCCGCTGATCTGCCCTTTCGTGTTCGTCGGCTGCATCCGAAGTGTCTGTCTCTCCTATGAGGAATCTGAGGGCAAAGAGAATAACTTGGTGTCCCATCACACTCTGGGAGTCGGAAGACAGTACTAACACCATGTGTTCTGGCTGCTTTTCTCTTTCCACTCAGCTTCGGTGAGGAGAAGAGGCCTGGCCTTTTTTTCGGCGGGGGGGGGGGGAGAGACTTGGGCGATGTAAATGGGACAGAGGGATGGCGTTTGGGTTGGGGCTCCTGGTTTTGCTTGTCATTGCCTCTGTCGCTCAGGTGGTCCTGTAGCCTGGATAAAGGGAAGAATGGAACCTAGTAGTAGAGAGTTCTTGCATGGAACATTAATGTTCATCTTATTCTTCCCCAAAGGTGCCAAGCCTGAGGCAGACCAAATGGGGTGGGGGATTAATGGTACTCTGCTATAAGGAAAGAAAGTCACTTTGACCCAGGGGAGAGCAGAAAGGAGCTACTGGAGAGGAAATACAGATACCGACTTGTCTAGGGTGATTTTGGGGAAGGCTCAGGCAGTTTTTATCACCTTCTTCTGAATCTTTTATCCCTACGGGACCTTTGCATGTATTGTTTATTCTTCTTTCAAGAGAGATTTATTGCCAGTCATGGTGGCATACGTCTTTAATACCAGCATTCAAGAGACAGAAGCAGGCAGATCTCTGTGAATTTGAGGCCAGCTTAGTTCCAGGACAGCTAGGGCTACATAGGAAGAACATGGCTCAAAAACCATTACATATTGTTTTAATTTGTGTGTGTGTGTGTGTGTGTGTGTGTGTGTGTGTGTGTGTGTGTGTGTGCCAGCACATGTACCTTTATGAGTTTATGTGCAGAATGTGCAAGCAGGTGACCATGGAGGCCAGAGGGCATCAGATACCCTGGAATGGGAGTTACAGGAAGTTGTGAGCCACTTGATGTGGGTGCTGGGAACTGAACCTAGGCCTCTTCCTCCTCCTCTTCCTCCTCCTCCTTTTTAACCCTTTCTGGAATTGAACTCAGGTCCTTGTGCTTGGCTGCAAACACTTTTTACCTGCTGAGCCATCCTGACAGCCCTGTTTATTCTGTTGATTAAAACCAAACAAAACATGTACCATGGGTTAGGCATGGGCAATGGAGCAGCGGTTAAGATAGATCAAGTCTCATTCCTCACAGGGATTCTAGACTGGTGCAGAGACACAATGACAAACCACACACAGGAAGGGAACGGGACACAGGGAGAGGAGGCAGCTTGGGTGGCTGTCAAAGAGGGTCTCTCTGTAGGCCTGACAGAAAGAGGTGTCATGCTCCTCATCTATCCCAGGCCCTAAGGACCATTGTCACCACCTCCAGGAAGGCTTCTCTGACTTGATAGTTCATGCCAAGAGACTCCTGTAATCTGAGATGACTCCCCATATAGACAATAAGGTTCATGTTTGTCATCACCATTAAGCAGAGGTGGGGTGAAGGAAGAAGCCAAATCTCTGCTGGGTGGAAACAAAGTAGCCAAGGGAAATGGGGCTGTTCATCTAGACAAGCATAAGACGAGAGTGCAGGAGCACACAGGAATTTTTCTCCTTTCTCTTGGCTGAAGGCCAGGGCTCCATCACCAACCACATCATGTTCATAGAAACAAAGTTAAAAAAAAAAAAAAAAAGCCAGTAGACCTGGTGAGGGAAAGAGCAGGTGAAGCAGGTACAGATTGCCCACAACAACACCAAGGCTGACACAGGGCTGAGGCACCTCACCAGGGGAGGGTCAGGAGAGCTCCTGTCCCAGCCCCTCCTTTGCTCCTGCTTCTTGCATGCAGTTTCCTTTAGCGCTACTCTGAGAGAAGGTAGTGGCCAGAGAGGGCCCCCAGATGGCTAGATTACAAGGCTACAATGACTATATCCCATTCCTGTCTAGTGGACAGGAACCCAAACAGCTTCCCTTACCCAGAATCAGTCAGACCCATAAATAGGGCTGCTTAAGTGACTCATAGATCACTGAAACTCTTGGCTGCAAAGTAGGAATCCTGCTTAGAAGAACTGGCTGTAATTTGATTTTCATGGCTCCTGTGCCCAGTAGACCTGTACTCCTGGCACCTTCCCCATGGCAAGTGCCTGGTGAAGCTTTTACAGACTGTCCCTCCAGCCCAGCCCACTTCAGGGGTTTGAGCAGGCACACATGGCAAGAGAGCCCATCTACATACTTTATTGAGGCTCTGCCAGGGACAGAATCAAAGCAGACTCCCACCCTCCTCCCTGGCCAGCCAGTCCTCCTGCCTGGATTAGCTTTAAAAAAAAAATTAATTTGCAGTGATTTACTCCCTTCTGTTCTGTGGGGATCACCAGCATTTTAAATGTGCATTTAAATCATTCACTACTCCCGGCTAAACCTCAACTACCTCCTCCTGCCCAGCAGCAAGCACTGGATTCGGAATCAGAAGTTCAGGCCAAGTTCTGTTAATGAGGAGCTGTGTAACCTTGGGCAAATGACTTAACCTCTCTCTGCTCCTCTGTTGGTTCTTGTAGACACAGAGGTTAATGGTAATCCCCCTCCCCCCTCAAAGGCTGTTGTATAAGGATTAAATTAGATAGCATTCAGGAAGAGCTATGCAGTGGCAGACCTGTGGTTTCTCTTCTTTGGCGTTGGCTGTCCCCTTAATTAGCTGGGTGACCTTGGGCAGGTCACTCAACCTCCTTTCCTCATCTGCAAAACATATGGGCTGTTATAGGTGGGCACAAAGCTCCACCTCTATCCCTGAGCCCCAACTGCTTCCTTCTGCCTTCTGCCAGCCACTGTCCCCTTGGCCACCCCCTTTGGCTTGTCATCTGAAGACTCTGCTTTAATTGGAGTTGTGTCCCTCCACAGCTGCCTGTCCTCAGCCTCCCTGTGGAAGTCCCTGGGCTGTGGCCCTGAGGGGCCTGCAGTTCCTGGCTCATTTACAGAAGCAATTAGCTGTGATGTCACAGATCTGGGAGGTGGCCTCAGTGGGGCACGTGGCCAGGGCACCAGGAGGCCACGACCTGCCCTGTCTGAGGCCTGAGGGGTCCCGCTGCAGTGGTGGGGAGTCAGTTTCCTTGGCCAAACCAATTCCATTCTCATATTTTATGACTCCTGGAAGCCCTAGTTGGAGTGTAAATTAGTTCTACCCTGTGCTTTTGTTGGCAACTGTCGGTGCCTTGAAAGCAAGGGCTTTGTCAGGAAGAACAAAGCTGTTCGTGTGTTTTTCTGATTTGGGGGAGGTGTGCTCCTGGGGGAGTCTCCTCTCTTCTCAGTGTCAGCCCGAGTCCTTGTTCACAGCCTCACTGGTTTTGTTTTGGGTTTTAAGTCCTTTGGCTTAAGAGTCACATATGGTGTGTGTGTGTGTGTGTGTGTGTGTGTGTGTGTGTGTGTGTTGGCTGAGGGATTTCCCCCCTCCTTTTGGCTTACACAGTGTACTCTCTGGAAGCTAATTCCAAGGACTGAACTTTTCAAATCACAGCTTCAACAGCTTTTAAAAACCTGGACCTGGTTACCCCTACCATCCATGTGTAAAGAGTTTGAAGAAGAAGAAAAAAAAATCCCACCCCTGAGAGTGGGTGATGGGAGGATACAGGATGCATAGCTCGTGGCAGTGAGAACTCACTGCCGACCTGAGGTCAAAGCTGAAACGCCGAGGGCCTCCCGGGAGGGTACATAGTCTGTTCCTTGCCAGACATCTGGATATTGAAAAAACATCTGGGTGGCTGGGCTTTTTCAGGTTCTGTCTGACATTTAATATCACAAACATTGAGCTTGCCTCTCTTCTCTCCCCCCAGCCAGGCTCCTCCAAACACACCATCACCCCCATCCCCCACTCCCACTCCCCTTCTTGACGGGTAAGAAACATCCATTCTTTCCAATTCCCCAGTGTTTTCTCCCTACCGGAAATCTGATGGGCTTATGACATCATGGCTGGCTGCTGAGCGATGGAGTGGATGCCACAAAGAAATCCGACATATCCGATGGATTCAGAAATCACTTTCCCTCCTGCGGCTGGAGGAACAGGCATGTGCAGGCAGGAGAACCTGAGCTTTGTTTGAAAAATTATTAAAAAAAAAAAAAAACACAAAAAAAAAAACGAAACAAAAAGCAACCAAACCAAGTCTTGCCTGGCATTAAAGGCAATTTTCTTAAAGACAAGCAAAAGGTTTGGCCATCGTCCTCTTTTAATAAAAATGCTGGGTTTCATGAGACAAAGTGGCTAATAAATTCGGCCCACAGCCTCCTGTGAGTTTCTGTTGACTGTCCTGATTCACCAATAAAGGGGCAACTAGGAATCTCTCTCTCTCTCTCTCTCTCTCTCTCTCTCTCTCTCTCTCTCTCTCTTTATTAAAATGAGATAGCTTTCTTTTTTAAGGGCAATAAAATTCACAAGGTAAATAGCTGGTTTATGTTTTTCTAGGAATCCATTTTTATGGAGTGACCTCGGACCTGGCCCCATCTGCAAACACTGTAGTTCCCTCTGCTGGGTTTCCGGGCCCTGGAGCCCTGAGGAGGTCATGGGTCTACTTTACTGTCCCAGCTGGGCTCAAGGGTAGAACAATAGGTCAGCAGGGCAGGGCAGGGCAGGGCAGGACCTACGACAGGGTGCTTCTTGGAATGAAACACTGCTTTGAAATCAGAGACAGGAGAACAGAGGTAGAGGACCTGTGACTGGAGCTTGAGGGCCCCTGGCAGGGCATCCATTGTCTCCCCCCTCCAAATCGAGGAAAAGGCAGAAAAAGCTCCAGGCTGAGGAGCCTAGGAATGCACCTAGCCCCTGAAGCAGGCTTAGATTAAGGAAGTTCAAGAGACGGCATGGTGTCTGGCAAACCCCCAGCTCAGGCTTTTGACATCTGAGGCCTGGATTGGTGTCTCAGGTGAGGGCAAGCTTTGGGGTTCAGGGTTAGTGTTTCTTCCTCCTGCTTTCTTCCTCTGTTAGTGGGGTTGGGAGTGGATGCATTGACCCTGCTCTGCCGGCTAGAATAGTCTCAGTATTTGATGCCTGGCAGGGGGACCGGCCTCTCTCATGGGCAGATAGCAGGCTCAGCTAAAGAGGCCAATGTAGATTTTTAGAGACAGGTCTACTGTCTGGGCTTCTGTCCCTGCTCTGCCTCCTGCTAGCTACATGGTGCTGTGGATCTGTGCCTTGTATTCCTTATTTGCCAAATCCAAATAGTAATAGGACCCACCTCAGTTATGGGAGTGCTGGGAAAATGACATCAGAGATCAGGGAAGTAGCCACTGCTCCAAGCATGCACACATGTGTTAGCAGTCCTGACATGTTCCCCTGAGCCCAGCAGGCAGGCACACTCTGTAGTCCTGGACTGGGAAAGCTCTGTCAAACTGAGTGGAGCGCGTCCACTGGAGATGAGAGTTGCAAACCTCTCACCTGTGTCCAGAAGTTCCCTTGGTTCTCCATTGCTGGAAGGGAATAAACTCCCCATCATTATCTGGGCTTCCAGGTGCCTGATGCTGGCAAGGCATCTCTCTGTGCCTCCCCTTCCCATGTTTTTCCTGTGTGGTAGTCCAGTTTCACTCCTTCAGGCTCTTCCTGCTTCTTTTCACCCTCTGGAGCCTGTTCTTCACACAGTCACCAAAACTTAAGTTGGAGCTTTCATTCTTGTGTCCAGAGCCTGTAATGGCTGACTTTCTCACTCACTCACCTTGCCTATGTCTCATGAGGCTTCTCACCAACCACCTCAGGACTTTTGCTCTCCCTGTTCCTTCTCCCCAGGACACGCTTCCCTCTGCTGTCACATCACTTTCTCTCTTACTTCCTGGAGAGCTCTGACCACAGAGAGACCTTCCCATCCTGCCCTTCCTCATCCTTTTCTGCTCCATTGCTCTTTATAGCTCTTATTAGCCCTTGACCTCTCTGCGCAATAGCGTTATTTCTTACTACTGGGCACCAGCATCAGAGCAGGGCTGGGCCTGTTTTCTCACTGCTGTATCCTGGGTTCCAGACACAGGACTCCACAAGCATGACTTTTAAAAAAGTTATTGTTGCCTTTAATTCCAGCACTTGGAAAGGCAGGCAAATCTCTATGAGTTTAAGGCCAGCCTGGTCCACACAGTGAGTTCCAGGTAGCAAGGGCTATGTAGAGAGACATATATATATATATATATATATATATATATATATATATGTTATTGTTGTTGTGTGTGAATTCTCTCCTACCTCTATGTGGGTTCCATGGATTGCACCCAGGTCACCAGGCTTATACAGTAAGGCCTTCACCTACCAAGCCTTCTTGCTGACCCATAAAACATCTCTCAAGCAATAGAATAGAGATATGGGTAGACACGGTATGAGGGTGTCAGATGTTAAACAGCTGGCTTGTACTAGTTTCTATGCCGGGTGCTATATGAGACATCCATACATGCCCTACTCTCAGGGCCTCCCCCACATTAGGTGTAGTGGAGAGCAGTGTCTGGGGAATGCTGTAGCCAGTTGGAGGGTACTTCCTAAGTGGGTATATGCAAGGTGACCTGACAGGTGAAGAGGAGCTGCTGAAGACCTGGAGGGCAGGAGAATTGTGAAGGGCTAAGCGTGGGCTGGGCCAGTAGGATCCAGGCCAGTGGAGAAAAGGGCAGGTGTTGAGGCTGGGGTTATGGTGTAAATGAAGGAAGGCTCCAAGGAAGGGAGGTACATGTTCTAGCTGCTTCCTGTTCCCTCACTGAGGCTTAGTTTCCCCATCCATGAAATTTTGACTATGTGCTTTTCTGGGTAGAGACGACTCTGTGGGGGCAGAGTGCTTCGAACCTGGCTTTTCCCCCAGCCACAACTCTTTCATCCTTCTGAGTAGAGCCATCCTTGAGAGGAGGGTATCCTGGCTGTTGCCAGAGGGCTCATCTCTGAGGTGGACTGGGCTCTGCCTTAGAAGGTACCCTGCTTAGGTCTCATGCTGCTGAGCCCCACAGACAAGCTTTTCCTGGAGAAGACAAGGCTCAGACCAGACAGGTGATTGACAGCTGTATTACCACATAGCTGGGAAATGGCAGAGGAAGGGCTTGACCCAGACATTTCTGCCCTGTGCCCTGCTGCCCTTAGCAAGGCTGAGACTTAACAGGGGTGTGGTAGCACAGGCCTGTTCCTCCCAGCACTCTAGAGGCCAAGGCTGGAGGATCAGGGGTTCAAGGACACTCTTGACTATGTAGATGGGCCAAGTGAACTTGTCGGCCAGGTCTGGAAAAGTCAGGATGGTACAGGTCAGATACCTGCTCCTGGTGCCCCTTGGCAAGGTTGTCCTCATCATAGTATTGTGGGTTTTATTTTGGTTTTTTCTTCTGAGGGGAGAGTGCATTGGGTCTCTGGAAAACCCTCAAGCCTTTCCCCAGTGGCTGAAGATACTCTTGCAATGTTTGTTAGCTCTCTTCAAGTCCCACAACTTCAGGCAGTATGGGCTGTTCTCTTGTTTTGCCATTGGGAGAAATCAAGGCTTGGAGAGAGAAGTTACATGAGGGACACTCTGGCTGATTGGGCACCACCTGCTGTGATTAGCTCTCAAGGCTACTCTGAGAGCAAAGGAAGAGACTCTACAGGCTGCCTAAAGCTGACATTTGGACATAGTGGGGGCATGGGAGGGAGGGTGAGAGGCCAACTTCAGCCCACACTTGAGCAGAGCTTTCTTTTGGGGTCTGCCCCCAAAGTCGAGTTTGGTAGTTGAGATCCCCCTGTGCTCACTAGAATCCAAACAACCTATGCCATGGGGGAGGGGAGATGACAGGCCTCTTCACTCTTGAGTACTCCAGGCTTCTTTGAATTTCTAAGACTCAGTTCTCATATCTGTGAGGTAGTTATAGCCATCAGGGAGCATTGTAGGACACACAGTTCCTCTGTCCCACAGATGGTGCTTAGTAAACACCCCTCCTGGGCCTCTAAGTATCCCCTGTAACAAGTTGAGTGGGGTGTGCTTGTCTCCCACAGAGCACCTATGAGGGCCTAACTGCCTCTTCAACTTTAGAGGTGAGTGTCCGGACCATAGACATCTGCCTCTGGGGCTTACCGGGCTGGCTCATGGCAGAAACAAGTAGCCAGGAACCCAACATGAGCCTGAGGAAAGCAGGGCTTCACAGCTGTTATTGGCCTCTGACTCCCTGGAGAGGCAGGACTCAACAGAGTAACCCCGAAGCCAGAGCCCTGCCTTTCAGAGCTTCCTAGCTGGAAAGTGGCTTAAGGCCAGGGGGCAGTGAGGTGGGGGACTCTCATTCCCACAAACTGCATCATATTTCTCTAGGCATTTGTATTTGTTGGGCACCTACTCTGTGACGGGGACATTATACCTGCTAAAATACATTTTAATGTTTAAACTTTCTTATTACTGTGTGTCTTTGTGTGTGTGTCTATGTGCGTTCACCAGTGCAGGCATTTGTGTGTGTGTAGCACAGTGTGCACTGGAGGTCAGAGGACAAGTTTTAGGAGTCTGGTCCCCCCTTCCACCTTTATGTGGGTTCTAGAGATTGAAGTCAAGTTACCGGTCTTGCAGGCAAGCACCTTTACTTATGAGCCATCTTGCCAGATCTCGACTATTACTTTTTCAAGACAGGGTTTCTCTGTGTATCCCTGGTTGTCCTGGAACTCTCTGTGGACCAGGCTGGCCTCAAACTCAGAGATTTACCTGCCTCTGCCTCCTGAGTGCTGGGATTAAAAGCTTGTGCCACAACCAGCTGGCAAACATTTATTTATTTATTTCTGTAATACTAGGGGTAGAACCTAGAGCCTTATCCATGTTAGGCAAGTGCTCTATCATCAAGCCAAAGGGGGGAAATTTTTAGTTTGAGACAGGGGTCTTATGTAGTCTAAGCTGGTCTCAAATTTGTTATGTAGTCAAGGCTGACCTTGAACTCTTGATCCTACTGCCTCCGACTTTGAAATGCTGGGGTTACAGGTGTGTACCACCACATCCAGTTTACGGAGTGCTTGGGGTGGAACCCAGGGTTTTGTGCATGCTAGGCAGGCACTTGACCCACTGAGCTACATTTCTACTCAAATAATTCTTGAGGTATGACCTCATTTCCTGAGACAGAAAGCCAAGGTTTGGGAAGAAAGAGAAACTTGGCTGGAGTGACACCAGAGCCAGGGTTTTAGTCCATAGCTGTAGGACTTCAAAGCCAGGGAGTCCCAAAGCCAGTGAACATTCTCTATCTCCTGTGCAGAACAGTGGACAGAGAACAGGCTTTGGCGCCCTGGGGTATGATGCTGGAATTCCAATCCTGGCTCTGTTCTTTACTCATTCTGTTTCCACTACTTATCACGCTCCCCCTTGGCCCCCAAACACACCAAGACATGTATATATGGGTATCATTTTGAGTGGAGGCCAGAGGACGTCTTTTGGAAGTAGGTTCTCTTCGTCTACCTTGTTGAGATTGCTGAGGCAGGGTCCCTTGTTTCTTCTGCTCCACCACTCCAGGCGATTCTTTCATCCTAGCCTCTTGACTCACCACAGGAATGCTGAGATCACAGAGCACACCACTGCATCTGGCTTATTATGTGGGATCCTGTGCAGATTGTCAGGCTTAAGCAACTAGCACCTGGAGCCATCTCCCTTGGCTATTACCTTGGCTGACTCAGTCTGGATTCCCTGTCTCTCAGGCTGAAGTCTCTCCTGAGGCAAGCAGTACAGTAAGAAAGGACTGTGGGAATCCGGCAGGCCTGTTACTGCCAAGACTAGAGAGAGCACAGGAACAACATGCAAGGTGGCAGGGTGGTGGTGGGGAACAGGGTGATGGCAGGGATGGCAGAGGTGAAGTGGGGGGGGGGCAGGTACAGGACCTTCCAGAGCTTCATGAGTTAGAAGGGCAGAGGTGAAGCAGGGGAGAAGGGCAGAAGTAGGACCTGAGCTGCCCTTTCCTCACTTCGGGGCTTTAGCCAGGCTGTGCTCACCATTTGGCCTATCCTCCCTCTTCCAAATTTCTGGGTCCCTCCCTGAGCCACAGATCCCACAGCCCCATGTACAGCCTGGATCTGAGCAGTTGGTCACCAGCATACTGTCCTAAATGACAGTGGCATTACTGTTTCTGAATGAAGCTCTAGCTGTGGTCTTTGCCTGCTGGGTGACCCTGGGTGTGTGACTTCACCTCTCTGTTTCTTCATCTGCTGATGGACAGTAGCAGCTCAACTTATAGGACTCTCCAGGGGATTAAATGAGGTGGCCGCTTCTAAAGCAGCAAGCCACAATGCCTCAAAGAACCAGCCAGCTGGGACCTGCCATCATGCACATCATTATTGTGATGTGTGAATCCCGGGGGTGGTGGGAGGCAGGAACTTGGGGCTTGGTGGTGCCTCTAGAATGAACGTTCGGCCCTCCTGATAAAATCAATAATAATCTAAATAGGGCATTCAGTGTGTGACCATAGCTTGTTGTGACTGCTCTGAAACAAGCACATTATTAGACTCCCTTTTCAGAGACTACAAGTGGGGCTTGTTGAGAAGTGGCTGCTTGTCGAGAGAATACTTTCATGTTGGGAGTGGGGAATCCTGGTCCCAGCCCCAAAGGGGTGTGTCTGATGGTCCCTGCTGGAGCCCCTTTACATTCCCAGACTACTCCCTGGGGTGCTAGGGAGACAGGGTATGGATATGGTCTGTCAGTTATTTCGTGAATCCCAGGCCCTGTAATTTGCACACACATGTGAATGTGCACAGAAGTGCACATGTGGGCTCCCAACCTCCACAGCCACCATGTTCCTGTGGATCTACAGAGGCGTGTCTGACTGTCAGAACACCTTCACCACTGTGAACCTGCAGAAGCCCCTGCCTCTGTTGGGTGGCGGCTGTCCCTGTTCTGTTGGGGTGGGGACCATCACTCTTATTGATTTCTTGGTCTTATTTGTGTGGCTGTCAACACCCAGCAGTGGGCTGGGGCTGGGAAACCTCTCCCATTCAGTAACCAGGCACAGTGAACTGGCAGAGGGAGAACCAGCATTGTCATTGGGTATTATTCACAGTGGTACTTGGGGACGGGGCAGCCCATGCCCTCTAAGTTTGTGACAGCCATGTCTTCTAGTTTGTTCCTCATTCCATTAACATCCTACCATCCCTCCCACCCACTCATGGAAGCTCCTGGAGAAAAATGAGTGAAGAGGATAGAAGGCAGAAAGGGGGAGAAATGAAGTATGGGGGAGGAGAAATGCAGCATGGGGGGAGGAGAAATGCAGCATGGGGGAGGAGAAATGCAGCATGGGGGAGGAGAAATGCAGCATGGGGGAGGAGAAATGCAGTATGGGGGAGGAGAAATGCAGCATGGGGGGAGGAGAAATGCAGCATGGGGGAGGAGAAATGCAGCATGGGGGAGGAGAAATGCAGCATGGGGGAGGAGAAATGCAGTATGGGGGAGGAGAAATGCAGCATGGGGGGAGGAGAAATGCAGCATGGGGAGGAGGAATTCAGCATGGGGAGGAGGAATGCAGCATGGGGGAGGAGAAATGCAGTATGGGGGAGGAGAAATGCAGCATGGAGGGAGGAGAAATGCAGCATGGGGGGAGGAGAAATGCAGCATGGGGAGGAGGAATGCAGCATGGGGGAGGAGAAATGCAGCATGGGGAGAAATGCAGCAAGGGGGGAGAAATGCAGCATGGGGGAGGAGAAATGCAGCATGGGGGAGGAGAAATGCAGCATGGGGAGGAGGAATGCAGCATGGGGGAGGAGAAATGCAGCATGGGGAGGAGAAATGCAGTAAGGGGGGAGGAGAAATGCAGCATGGGGAGGAGAAATGCAGTAAGGGGGGAGGAGAAATGCAGCATGGGGAGGAGAAATGCAGCATGGGGGAGGAGAAATGCAGCATGGGGAGAGGAGAAATGCAGCATGGGGGAGAAATGCAGCATGGGGGAGAAACGCAGCATGGGCCTCTGGGTACATTCTGATGAGCCTGTGGCTGGAGTGCGCCCAGGCTAGCTTGAGATGGTGCTGCTGGGGTAGCTCTGGCCTGGATCGTCTGCCCCCTGTAGTTGTGCCATTGCCAATGTCTAAGGAGAGGGCAGGTAGCCCTTGGGCTGTGACAGTTCCCTAGGGGATGGGATCAGGAGATACTAGAGATCCAGGTAGTCATGGGACAGGTTGAGTTAATTTGGGGCTCAGGGTAGCCCAGCCCAGTCCAGAACCAAGCCTGCACCCTTGGGGAGGTTCATTTACTCAATCATTTATTCACTATTCATTCATTCATTCTACATAGAGATCCACATCCCTCTGACTTCCCAGTGCTGGGATTAAAGGCTTGGGCTACCACACCTGGCCCATTCCAAACTCATCAGTGTCCTGCAGGCCCCAGTCTAGTCCTGGACACATAGCAGTGAGCTATGATGTCAAAACCCCTCCTCACGGACATTCTAGGGGAGACAGACTAAAAGAAAAAAATCACACCAAAAACAGGGGAAAAAAACCAACATAATAAGAAGGGAACATATGTTGTTATCAAGAGTGTTAAGTGCCAAGAGAAAAATAAAGCAGAGCAGAAATATGGGCGGATTTTTGTTTTTCATTTATAAATAGGTGTCCAAGGAAGGTCTAATTTCAAAAGTGCCATCTGAGCAAAGATGGAGGGAGGTGGCATTTCTGTGAGAAGAATTCCAGGCAGAGATTACAGCCAAGAGCCAAAGCCCAGAGTGGGATCTGGCCTGGCTCAGTCAAGAGGTGGTGAAGCACTGGCGTGGCAGGAGGCAAGCGCAGGAGCCAGGTGGTAGCTGATGAGCTCCAGGAGGCAGTGGGGCCGGGTGGTGAGGCCCCTGGATGCACCATCTGGAAAGATCCCACTGGCTGTTGAGGTAGACAGGATTTGGGGAGGGGCAAGGCAGAATCAGGGAGCTGAGGCAGCTGCTGAAGAGAATCTAACAGGCTCTATCTGCTGAACGATAGAGAACATTGAGAGTGTTGGTGTTGCCAAGAAGTCTGGTTGGACCCTTCGGGAAGCTGGAGACCTAAGGATGGGCTAGGACAAGGACCAGCACAGTGTAGGAGGTGCTTGTGATCCCAACCATCCACCGTAAGAGGCAGACTCTAGCATGGCACAGCTGGGGGTCTCTGTTTTTATGCCCCAGAAGTTCTGGAGTCCCATCCTTGGGGATTCTTGTTCTGCTCTGGATGTGGGGTGGGGGGCTTAGTGTAGCTCACTGGCTTATATGGATATTCTCCTCCTACTTATCTAAGTGCCTGCACATCTTCCTACTTTCTGTCCCCCCTCCCTCCCTCCCTCCCTCCCTCCCTCCCTCCCTCCCTCTCAACGTGTCCCTCCTTCCTTTTCCACCCCCACCATCCTCCTCCTCTCATCCATCTTGCTCCACCTCAGCACCCAGCTTCCCATGAACTCTACAGCCTAGGTCCTTGCTCTCCTGCACTTGACAGTCATGAATCTGGGCCCCCAAATCACCTTTCTACAAGGTAGACAGATTTGTAGACCGATGTATGCTCTTTTTTTTTTTTTTTTTTTTTTTTTTTGAGACAGAGTTTTTCTGTAGCTTTGGACTCTGTTCTGGAACTCACTCTGTAGACCAGGCTGGCCTTGAACTCACAGAGATCCACCTGCCTCTGCCTCAAGAGTGCTGGGATCAAAGGTGTGTGCCACCACTGCCTGGCTAAGGACCATGTTTTAAAAGGCCTTCATTGAAATACAATTTACATACAGTAACATTCTTTCATTTTTTTCTATTTTTTCATATATATATATATATATATATATATATATATTCCATCATATTGTTACTGTGATGACATCATGTTCTTTGACAATTGCATACCCAGATACAATTAACTCAGGCTGGTCTTGAGTTCCAAATCCTCGCCTCAGTCTCCCAAGTGCTGGGATTACAGATGTGTGCCAACACTTCTGGTCCTGCATCTTTAAAGTGTGTGATTGTGGCTTTAATGTATTTGCAGAGTTGTACAACCACCAGTACTGTTTACTTCCAGAATATTTTAATCATTCCCTCCCAGCCCCCAAATGTTGACCTATTAACAATCATTCCTATTCCTTCCTTCCCTAGCCCCTGGCCTGGCCACTTCTAATTTACTTTCTGTTTTTATGATTTTGACAGTTTTGAGTATTAAATAGAAAAGAAGTGGACAGTCTGTGCCCTTTTGCAGCTGCCTTCTACTGCATAGCAAAGCATGCTTTCATGGTTTATCCCTTTCCATAGCTGAGGAAGAATCCAAGGATGGACTCACACCATTCGGCTGGAAGTGAACACCTGTTTTAGTCTTCTCACTGCTGTGAATGATGCCGCTCTAAATGTTCCTGCACAAATTATATTGTGATTATATTGTGGAAACATGTCCTCTCCCAGTCTCCATCCCTCCCTGCCTCCTTTCCGACTTTGTGTGTGTGTGTGTGCACGTGGAGGTCAGGGATTGGCATCAAGTGTCTTCCTCAATAGTGCTTAACCTTTAAAAAAAAATTGAGTATTCATTCGTATGTGCAGCTACATGCTTGCCAGGGTACATATGTGAAGCTTAGAGGAAGACCTTATCGAGATGGGCTCGCTTGTTGCTGGCTACTGTGTAGGTCAGGTTAGCTGGCCTGGCAGCTTCCAGATGGTCCTCCTGTCTCTACCCTCCATGTCATCACAGCAGGGCAGGGATTTCAGATGCATGCTGTTGCAGGCTGCACTGGGGTTTTGAATTCAGGTCATCACATTTATGGTGGAAGGGTTTTACCCACTGAGCATCTCTCCACAGGGTCTCACTGTGTATCCCTGGCTGGCTTCAACACCTGGTCCTGTCCTGAGTGCTGGGGTAGCAAATGTGTGCTGCCATGCGTCATTATACTTTTACTTCTTTTGGGTGTTTATGGCTAGGTGTGGGGTTGTTAGAGGATATAGCATACTATTCTTGGTAATTGCACCATTTTTGCACTCCCAGAAGCAATGCACAAAGATTCTGGTTTCTCCACATGTCCACCAGCACTTACTAATTTTTTTTTTTTTCTGAGACAGGGTTTCCTCTGTGTAGCCCTGGCTGTCCTGGAACTTGCTCTGTAGACTAGGCTGGACTTGAACTCACAGAGATCAGCCTGCCTCTGCCTCCCGAGTGCTGGGATTGAAGGTGCCCAGCAACCACCACTTATTTCCTACCTTTTAAAAAATAATTTATTTATTACGTGCATTGATACTTTTGCCTGCATGTCTGAAAGTATGAGGGTGTCAGATCTCCTGGAACTGGAGTTACGGACAGTTGTAAGCTGCTGTGTGGTTGCTGGGAATTGAACTGGGGTCCTCTGGAAGAGCAGCCAGTGCTCTTAACCACTAAGCTGTCTCTCCAGCCCCTCCTATCTTGATAACAGTCATCCCAGTGGATATGAGATGATGTTTCTTTGTGTTTTGACCAATCACTGATGATGTTTATTGACTCTTTTTTTTTTTTAAATCAGTGCCAAGTAGCCCAGGTTGGCCTCCAACTTGATATGTAGATAAGGATGACCTTGAATTTTTATTTAACAATTCTTAATATATTTATTTATTTTTGTGTCTATGTGTGCGGGTGCTACAACCCCCTGTGTGAAGGTCAGAGGACAACTTGAGCTTACAGGAATTGGTTCTTATTTTCTGCCATGTGAGTCTAGGGGCTTGAATTTAGGTTGTCAAGCTTATTGGCAAGTTGTTGGCAAGTTGACGCAAGGAGTCAACTCTACATGATCTAGAGCTTTCAATCCTCCTGCCTCTACCTCTTGATTGCTGGGATGGCAGGTATGCACCCCTACACTACTGAGGACCCCACCCAGGGCTTTGTACACATTAGGCCAACACTTCACCTACTGAGCTACATTGCCAGCACCCATTTGTATGCCTTCTTTGAAGAAATATCTATATAGACTCTTTGCTCGTTATAAAAGTGGGTTGCTCATCCTTTTGCAACAGCTGTTGGGGGTTTGTATATTGATATTTCTGGATACAAGTCCTTACCAGGGAAAAGGAGCTGGGATGCTAGGCCAAGCAGTCAGGCTGTCAGAACTGGTACTTGAGCCTCTAGATGTGGACTCAGAGGTCTTTTCTGGGAACATGGACAATTACCCCACAAACCTCCTGTTTCTAGCTTCCTGTTCCTCTGTCTCAGATACTTCAGGGCTAAAACTTCCAGGACCTACAGTGTTCCATTCTCCCTGGCCTGTGGAGGCTGTGATGGGAGAACTGCCTTCTTTCAGGAGGCCTCAGAAAGGATGCCACCTGCTCCCAGCTTGCAGTGCCACCACAGCCACCCCTCTGTTAGGTCAGCTGCCTCCGAAGACCACAAGTCAAGGCAAAGGCCTCCCAAGAAGTGACCAACAAGAGAGGCCAGGAAGGAAGCCTGCCAGGGCAGCTGCTGCCCCTCCCCACCCCCTCTCCCCAAAACCCCTCATGGCCAGGCCCTCCCTCCCCCTGCTTAGTTAGACTTTCCTGAACTTTCCACAATTTGTAAACTGAGCTTTTATAACTTTGAGAACCAAGGGAAATGTAAAAACTAAAAAATAAAACTGACCACAGTCACTAGCTGCTTTTGCTCATGCATTTGGGAGATTTTGTTTGTTTGTTTGTTTGTTTGTTTTTTCCTCTGTGGCTACTCAGGGCTAGGAGCCCAGCTGTAAACAAGCTAGGAGCTTACTGACTCTTCCATGTGGGTTGCCATCCGTTTGGGCTGATTTCCCCAAGCATTGTGGTTGTGATTGTGTGGCTCTTCTGTGTTCTGTGTTCTCTGGGTCACCTCACAGGGGGATGACAGAGTTGCTGCCCTTTAGCACAAGGAACTTAAGTGGAAAAGGGACTTGATTCAAGCAGAGGGGACTCAGATGAAACTGGGGGTCCGAGGAGCCACCTCTGGATTCTGGGGAGGGGTCTACATTATAAGGGAGCTCTGAATTTTTCTTCAAGGAAGGCTGGGAGTTAAGACAGCAGGGACATTCCAGGCAGAGAACAGCATGGAAGAGGCCTTTCATCACTGGAGAGATCTTCTGAGGAGACCCTATGGCCAACCACAGAATCACGGGGACTGAGGACAGTTATCTGGGTGTGGAAAAAGGAGAGGATGAGAGGAGAGCTAATAAGGCTGACAAACCCTGATCCCCAACAGAACAATTTGCATGGCTCCACTACATTTCTTTAGCGATGCTCCTAAATGCTAGCTAGTCCTCCAGGTCCCCCTGTAGTGTTTCCTGGTCCCTAGTCCACCAGCCCCTGTCCTCAAGATCTTGTGACTGCTGGCCCCTCTCCCAATAGAGCTTCTGGGTTGAGACAGCACATTCTGCTTTTGTAGGATTGGGCCTCAGGCTTGCTCCTCTCTCCCGCAGCGCCCCAGCTGGGCCTGCCACCCGCCACCTGCCACCCGCCCACGTGGATCCCCCTCTGCCCCTGCTGGCGCCGAGGCGGCTTTGGCAGGCTCTGGGCCCCGAGGCCTCTCTGCTCAGTGATTAGACAGCAGCCGGTGGGCTCCAGAGCCAGAGCGAGAGATTTATTGTGGTTTTTAGGGGGCGTTTAGGAGCCGACGTGATAATGTCTGTGAACGCACTTTGTAAACTGTAGCGGGGGAGTGCCATGTGCACAAGAGGGGCGGGGAGCTCTGCCCCCACACGACATCCTGGGGCTTAGCTGAGAAGCCCCTCCAGTTCAGAGGGTGGGTGGGCTCTAGAGGGGGAATTCAGGGTTGCATCTGAGGAAGCCTTGGGCTTACAGGAGCCTCTCTGTGTCACCAGGCAGCTATGGAATGAACGGACAGTGAATCAGAAAAGTACCCAAGAAGGCCTGTTGCACTGAGGAGTGGCTTCTGCTGAATGGCAGGGACTCCCCTGGGGTCCCCCTCCCCAGTTCTGCTGCTATAAGGCTTTAACAGCTTAAGGGGGCCTGTCTCCTAGGTAGTTGGGGGGGGGCTGCATATAGGCAGTGGGACATCACTGACCCATCCATAGGGCTTAATGTCACCACCTGGAGATTGTTTTAAGTTACTTGTATGTATGTGTGTGTGTGTGCCTGCCCACGCACAGTTGCCCCAGATGCCACAAGAGGGTGTCAGAAGTCCCAGAGTTGGGTTATAGGCAGTTGTGAGGAGCACAGTGCCAAAAATTTAATCCAGGTCATCTGCAAGAACAACAGGTGCTCTTAACTGCTAAGCCGAATCTCCAATGACGATTCTTACTCCATTGCAAATATTCACTGAGCGCCTACTATGTGCTTGGCACTGTCCCGCGTGCCCGGTGGTACAGTAAATAACAGCAGGGATCAAGATATACTGAAGCAAAAAACCAAACCAAACCAAAAAGATATCAGAAGCCAGGAATGGTGGCCCACGTCTGTAATTCCAGCACTTGGAAGGCAGAGGCGAGAGGATGAGGAGTTCAAAGCCATCTTTGACTACAGAGTAAGTTCAAGGCCAACCTGGGAGACATGAAACCCTGTCTCAAATGAACCCCAAACAACAACAAAAATAAAGGTAGATCTGAACCTTTACACTCCTGGATTTTGGGGGGAAGGAGGCAAAAACAGATAGATCAGCAAAATGTTAATAAATAATTATCACTATAGAGACAGTAAAACTGGAGAGTTGTGGACAATGAACCCAGAGGGGTCAAGAGAGCCCTCTGTGGAGTTTCTGCTTTCCTCTTTGCAGGTGGGACTCCTTCCATGGTCTCCAGAACAATCCTGAAACTTTAGGGGCCCAGCTGGTCTCCCAATCACCAGCCAATACCTACTACCAAGATCTGCAGCCTTGGCAGCCTCAGGGACTCCCAGCCATACACAGAGGAACTGTCCAGGTGTTTCAAGGCTTGACAAGGGAGATCTGTCTGCAGTTGCTCTAGTATTCAGGTGCCCGTCCCTCTTCAGTGCAGACCAGGCTCACTCCTGGACGTTCCTGTTGGTTCAGTCCTGCTCTGAGGCAGAGGAGCTGCCCCTTCTGGACACTGCATAGCTGAGGGCCCTATTGTAGGAGTGAGAGGATGGGGTGGGGAGGGCAGAGGCAGGAGGGAGACACAGGAGCAGCACTGGAAGAGTCAGCCTCTGCTCTGCTCATGTGTTTCAGCTGAAGAGACTCCGACCTGCAAGTGTGGAATTTGAACATAGGCCTGTCTCATTATACTCTAATTTCACAGCAAAGCCTCATGGTTCCCTGGGGACAGTAGGAAAGTCTCATTGAAGTTGGGACTGAGGAACAGCAGGCAATGGCATGCGAGTGGGCGTTACTAGTACCTGGTGCTATTCTAAACACAGAACCCGAGTTACCCGAATTTAATTTCTACACCACCTGGTAAGGTGGGGACTGTCACCAATAACCTCATTTACAGACAGAATCATTGAGGCCCAGTGAGGATCAGTAACTTACCCAAGGCCACAGTGGGGGCTGGGATGGACAGGACACCATGCTTTTAACTGCTCCTGTCCCCAAGTCTTGAGCTTAACTACTTAGTTGTGCGGAGTACTCTCCACAAATTGTCCTACGACACAGGTTCACTACAATCACTTAAGTAAATTGGGCTTATGATTGGCACCTACACATTTTAAAAGAGAAGGCAACTGAGGCCCTGATCCAGTCAGGTTGGGAAATCAGTGTTTAAATCCTGGGTGGGTTACCTCTGAGTCTCAGCATCTCACCTCCTGTCTCTCCTCCTTCCTGGCAGCCCCACTGTCTTGCTTGATGTTCCTAAAGCTCACATAAGTGTATTGTTTCTCTTGAGTTGCTGCTCCCCCAAGCCACAGTCACACTGATGCTCAATAAGAGGTTTTCTGGGCCATGCCCTATGCCTGACTGCCACTTGTTGAGCCGACTTGCTTCATGGTCCCTTCATGGAGGAGGGCACCCACAGAGCTGCTGTGTCCAGGGGGTAATTGAGGGGGTGGAGACAGAGTCTTGGGCATTTACCTGGGTTGTGCATGGCTCCACGATTGAGACCTGCCTGGGACCAGCTCCTGGTGCAGGCTCCCACCTGTCCTCCATCACAGAAAGCCCCCAACCTTATGGATATTGCTCCAGAGCCAGCGGTCAGGAGGGTCTCACTTCCTTTGCTGACCAAACACTCTGGGGGCCGGAGTGCAGCTTCCTGGCTTAGCGATCTGCCAGTCTTTGCGATCTTGAGAGTATCTTGTCTCACCTGTTTTATTTCTGCAAAATGAGATCCTAGTGGAGGTGGGTTTACAATATATTTTTTCAAAAACTTGTCTCTGGTGGCTGGAAAGGGACAGTTCTAGGTAGGCTCTTTGCTACTCCTCTGCTCAAAAGTGGTGGAATAAAGGACCCTAAGATACCTGCCTTCGGGACTCAACAGAGCTGTGCTGCTCTGGACCTTTGTGCTCATGCTACTTAGTTTTTCTCCAGACTCAGCAGCTAGTGCTCCGTTGAGCCCCTGTGGTTCTGAGGCCAGGAAGTGACTGCATCCAGACCGGGATAGCACAGCTGGGCCTTTCCAGATGGCTCTGGATATTCCCAAGGTGGGTTGTATCTTCTGAGAGGGACTGGATGCCAGTCTGAGGGCAGCGACAGTAGAGGCACAGAAGCCTTGGCAGTTGGGATTAAGGTGGAGAAAAAAAAAATGAAGCGTGGAAATCATTAGCTTTCTTGGTTGGCGAGAGCCACCCCGAGCGAACATTTGGGGTTTTAAAATGAGCATCAGCTGCAGGGACTGGTGCCCTGGGCCCACAACGGCCCAGGCGGCCTCCTGGAATCCCAATCCCGGCCATTCTTCAGTTGCGGCTCAGCCAACGCTTACTGAGTGCCTACTGTGGGTTAGGCCTAGAGCCAGGATGGAGGTAGAATCCAGCCAGAGAGCAGCAGCCCTGCGGTGATAGGCAACCACAGAGACATTGATGCCAGCCTGTGAGAATGCAGGCAGGCGGGTCGGGCGCCACCAACTCCTGGGGAGTTGTGGGCACTGGGAGGGGGTGTCATCAGCGTGGTGTCTTTACACAAGGTGGGGGCATCCTACAGAGAGGGTCTGCAAGGGCTTTGCAGGGATTTGCAGGTTGACAGGAGTGCGGGGCTAAGGGACCTGCAGGTGTGCCTGGTGGGGACTGAGAACAGCTGCAGGCCAGTGTTGTTTGCCCAGACCTCTGCCAAGAGACACTGCAGAATGGGGAGGCATCTGCCCTAGCCTTCTTTTTTCTAAACTACATGGATATGTGAATTTTTATGAGAAAAGCTCCCATTTTAAAATAATGGGAATTAATTATAATAAAAAAAAAACCAACAAAAAAACAAATCCAACCACCACCACTGCATCAAACCAAGCATGGCTTCAGGCTGGATTTGGTGCTTGGGCCAAGAGTTTCTGCTCTCTGGTTGCGGTGGTGATGGGGGCACCGGGTGGAGCTGCCCTGTGGAAGGTGGGGCACTGCAGGGGGGCGCGTCACCCCTCCGGCGGCGCCGGCGCGCGGGGTGAAGGGGGGCTGGGCGCGGGTGGGCGGGGGTGGAGCCCCCCCCCAGCCCTGCGCGCCGCGGCCGCCCGCCGCCTCCATCCGGGCCTCTCCCCACCTCCTGCCCGCCCCCGCCCGCGCCCCTCCCCCGCCGGCGCACGGCGCCCGCCGCCCCTCCTCCGCCCGCCCTCCGCCCGCTCTCCCCGGCTCCCTCCCGGTCTCTCTTAAGTGCCATCGAGGGGCGCCGGGAATTGCAGCCAGTAAATCGCGCCCCCACACTCAGCCGCGGGGCCACCGCAGCGGCGCCGCCCCGCGCCCGCCGGGAGCCCTGCGCCGCCCGCCCGGGCGCCTCTCCAGGGCCCGCGAGGCCCGCCCCCACCCGCGCGGCGCTGCGCAGGGCCTGCCCCCGGGCCGGCCGGGCGCGCGGGGGCCCGCGCTGGAGGCGAGGACGCGGCGGCCGCGGGGCGCACGGCCCGGAGCGCGCGGCCCGCGCCCCCGCGCGCCCTGCCCGCGGCCGCGGCCCGCGCTCCGGAGCCCGGCCGGTGCCCGGGCTCTCCTGCGGGACCGATGCCGGCCCTCCGGCCGCCAGGGTAAGCGGGCAGCGGGGCGCGGCGGGGAGGCGGGAGGGGGGCGCCCGGCGCTCACCCAGCGCCTGCGTCTGGCACGTGGGGGCGTCCCGAGTTCCCTCTGGAGGCTGGACAGGTGGCAACGACGCGGGGGTGTGATGCTCCGAGGCTGGCACTTAGCTGCGTGCCTACTGTGCGCGCGATAGGCTGCAGTGAGGGGCGTTCATCCCCATTGTACGGATGAGAAAACAGAGGCCAAAAGGGCAGATGTCTGGCCCTTGGTCCCCAGTTAGGAGCTGGACGAGCCAGGATTTGACTCCACGGTTCCTTGACACCAAAGCTACAGCAGCCCCCTCCAGGCACACACAGGCAACAGAGTGAGCGTATGAATATTTCATTGTTGCAAAGAAGGGAAAAAAAATATCATCCATTGTCCCGCCACCATAATGCAGCCACTGTAAGCGTCTGAGCTCTTTATTTAGGCCTTTTTCTTTTCTTTTTTTTTTTACATGACAGCCTTGGGGGTCTGTGAAACCCTGGTTCCTTGTGACTGTGCCTAACCTGAGGCCTGAATCTTCATCCTACGGAAAAGGGGTGCTCCCAGGGTTGCAGAGGGGTTAGATGAAGGGGGTGGGGAGGTGGGCCTGTGAAAAAGAGGCATTCACTGGGCAGGTCACATAGTACCTAGTAAGTGGAGGGCCAGTGCCAGCCTCAGGGACTGGGAGCTCCGGCAGCCAGGTCTTGTGCCTCCAGCAGAACAGACAGCCCTGAGCAGCATTGGACCTCTGGGCCCACACTTGCCCTTGTCAGGCCCTCACTACTCCCCCACAGACTCCTCCCCCCCATTCCTCCCTGCCTAGGAAATGATGTACTCCAAGCATAGAAGTCCAATGCTGTTCACAGTTGGACATGGAGCCAATATTTAGGGCCTGGTCTCTCCCAAGCTTAGGTCTGGCATTTCGGGCCTGCTGGAAGCTTCTGCATAGGCCCAATTCCTTGCCTGTTCTACCCCTTCTCCACTCAGTACCCAAACTAGAGACCCCAGGCCTCTACCTACCAGTCACCCTGGCACCTGCTTGTCAGTCCAGCCCTCTGTGAAGTTCTGCTCTGTCCTAAGACATCTGTCCTTTTTTTCCTGTGACCCAGACATACCTGCCTTTCCTTCCCTGCCTGCCTGTCAGCCTGGGACACCATTACTAAGCTGTCTTTTAAAAATGCAGCTCTGAGCAGGCAGACTGAACTCAGCTGTCCATAGATCTAAACTAGGCCAAACTCCCGAGAGTCCCCTGAGGCTTCTCAGCTTCTGCCCACTACCAGTGCAATGCCCTGTGAGCCAGTTGTCTTCTGCTTTTGGGTCTTCCCTGACCCCACCCTTGTTCAGCCTCAGCAACCCTTTGTGTCTGGCCCCCCCATCCCTCTTCTGTCAGGCAGGTGGAGTGAGTGCACCCTCCCAAAGGTACCCCCAGCTGTTGACAGGTCTGTCAACAGACTCCTTCCAGGTCTGTCTCCTCCAGCAGCCTGGGAGCTTGGGGAGAGTAGGTTGATGATCTCCAGGGTCCAGTCAAAACAAACTCTAGTGGCCAGTTCATAGTCTTTGAGGAATGTACTTGAACAAGAGCAGAGAGGTTCTCACGCTTCTGGAACATCAGTGAGGTGCAGAAAGCCTGCCTCTTTTAGGGTATATGGCTCCTTTTGTGGAGGGTGTCCAACTGAGGAGCCAGGATTTGTCTGGTTGGGCTGCCAGTCACCCTCAGCCCTCCAGGTCAGGTGCCCTGGGATTTTTCTCTGCCACCTGTATTTGCTGGGGGTGGTAATGGTTGATGCTTAGACTGAAGTCCTCTTCTGGGGACCACCAGCCCCTCTGCTTATCAAAGCCCACCCCTGATGTCCTCCTCAGGAGCAGGGAGAGTTATGTCAGGCCCTCTGGCTGGGCGCCAGGGCTCCCCATGGAACTATAAATTGACCTGTCGGGAGAGGGAAGAGATTAATGTCGGCCATCTTCATTAGCGCGTCCCCCAGGGTGACGGCGTCTGCCCTGAGCTGGCTGATTGGAGAGGGTGAGAGGTGGGGGCTAGGCTCCCCCTCCCCAACCAAAAGGCAAGGGGGCAGAGGCCAGGGCCTGCCAGAGAGTCTTGGCCTCCTCCCACTGCTGGAAGGGCTGTCCCTGTGGCCTCTGCCTCTGGCAGCAGGCACACGCTTTGATGGAGGACCTGTGTGCTAATTGGGGGCAGAGATACGCGGCCTGCAGCTCCGCGGGGCTCCCAGGCTGACACCGCCAGCTCAGCGGCATCGAAGGGCCTTCATTAGAGGCTTTTCCCCTGACCAGAAAGGAGCCCGCTGCGGGTTGTGGGGGGCTCCCCTCCTTTCCTTTCCCCTCCACTTTCCACTCCCCTCCCCCTCCCCTTCTTTATTGCGTTGATGATGGGGAAGGAGGCGGCTTTGGCGTGTGAAGAGATGATGAGGGATTGGAGGAGCTGTCTGAGTTTGAGACTTTGTATGTTCTGGTGACTCTGACCTTGGTCTTCACTGCTCTGCGCTTGAGGGTCCTTGTCTGAGGCCAGAGCATGGTTGTCCCCCTGGGGTGTGGTGGGGGATGGGGGTTAGATGAGAGAGCACAGAGCACTGTGCATTCACAGTTCCTTGAATGCACAGATATGGAGAACCCACCCCCTGCCCAGTGTCTTGTAGCCCTAAGCTGGCATCACTGGCCTCCGGTTTGTATCTTGTTGGTTAGGTGTGGAGACATGCTTTACAAAATGTGGATGGAGCAGAGCCTGAGGCCCAGACAATGTGAGTTTGAATCCTGTGAGGCCAGGGTCCTGTAAGCCTCAGTTTCTAGTCTGATAATGGCTGAGAACTGGGGTTAGTTTCTTGTAGTAAGAGGTCTTTTCAACAGACAGAAGAAGCCGAGTCTGCTCCCTGAGAAGACAGCCCTGGGGCATGGCTGCAGCAGCAGGTGGGGTGGCATTGGATTGGCCGACATTCTCTCTCTCTCTGTCCAGAACTCACTTGTCCAGAACGAGCTTCGGTCCCAGGGTCTTATCCCCACAGTGGTGGCCTTACCTTTTGACACTCCTCTGGAGAGACAGACCCAGGAACCAGGCTGGGTATCCCACAAAGCGCCTCCCTAGGCTGTCTGGGAGGTTCTGAAGGCACTACTGAGGCAGAAGTCGCACTGCTTTCTCACACAGACCATGTTTGGACCAGACTCTGACATGGGGACACCAGCCTGCTTGGCCCCTGGATCAGGAGCATGGACAGTCCCCTGAGTTCACAGTTTCTTGAATGCACAGATATGGAGAACCCACCCCTTGCCCAGTGTCTTGTAGCCCTAAGCTGGCATCACTGGCCTTGGGTTTATACCTTGTTGGTTCTTAAGGGGTATAGGTGAACCCCTGAGGGAGCCCTTCTTGTAGGATGGATGGGTTCCCACCAGAGAAGAGCACTTACATTTTGGTTGAGATACAGTCTCATGTAGCTCAGGCTACCTTGATACTATATATTTGAAGGTGGATTTGAACCCCTTCCTGATCCTCCTGCCTCCATTGGATTACAAGTGTGCATCTCCATGCTCAGCTTCTAAGGGTCACTTTCCAAGGCATATAGCTTTGTTTCTCCAAGCCTCTGTGCTCTGGTTCCTGGTCCTAGAGTGGGGGGGGGGGGGCGTCACATGCTAACTCAGGGCAGAGCAGAGTAGAGCAGGCATTTTTCTTTTTTCACTTCTGGCTTTAGGCTGCTTCCCCAGTGACAGTGACTCACATGTACCTCCTGGCAACCTTTGCAATTTTTTACAGACCCTGGAGAAGTGGGGAGTGGTGTGTCTGAACCTCAGCATCTCTCTAGCAGCTAGCCAAGGGATATTTAGCACCCACTGCACCCTGTGGAGAGTTTGAACAGAAGTCCATGCTTTGAGGATCTGAAACACTGGGACTGTAGCCATCTTTGACCATACCACTTGACATTTCTGTGTCTCTTTTCTTGCCTGAAGACCTGAGATGTCATAGACTGAAACCTACAGTGCAGATCACATTGGCTGTTAAATGTACATGGTTGAGGGAAGAGAACCCCAAGAAGAGCCCTTACCCAGGGGACATTGCTATGTGACTTTGGTCTTGACTCTTTGGGGACGTCTTTAGGATTGTGTTGTCCTCCTATCCCTAAGAGATTTCTGAGAATACAAATACATGGGAATGATGAGCAGGGCTTAGGGGACTGGGTGGTTTCTGGAGCCTTTCTGGCTCCCTATAAGGACCTCCAGGGTTCCCAGATTCCTATCTGAAAAATGGGACCAGATACCCAATGCTCACTAACCGTTAGTGTCTGGTTGTGTTTGACTGGAAGTGTCCCTAATGTGTCTAAACTGAATCCAGCCTGATTTCATGGATGTTGGAGTAGACTGCCATTTCAATTGTAATATATTAAGAGTACCCTTTGAAAGTCACATGTTGAAAGACAGTGGTGTAGAGGTGCCTATTGTTGCCGCCTGTGCCTGCCCAGCCAGTCCTGCCTGGCAGCCTCCTTGTAGGAGCTGGCAACATGGCTGTCTGCCTCCGCCTTTCTGAGCAGGCAGGAATCACTAACGCGTTAGCAGTTTCATTAAGCCTCTCGCCAGCCTCTCCGCCTCCCTCCCAGCCTCCTTGATAATTATTTCCCCAACCCTTCCACTTGAAGCTCTCTGGGATTGGCCGAGTACCCCCTGCAGCTGGGCTGCTGGGGCTGTGCTGTGCCCAGGAGCCCCCTGGGTACCTCCCTTCTGACTCCCTGTGTTGCCATGTCAGCTTTGTGTCCCCCTGAGGCCTCCGTGAGAATGCAGATCTGCCTGGCAGGGGTGCCAGTTAACCCATTACTGCACTCCACATGTGCAGGCTTCCTCTGCACAGCTGCGCAGCTCCTCTAAATCAGGGGTCTCAACCCTTCTCCTGGGACTGTCACAGAGTGGGCACTGAGGACCCAGCTGTGAGGGAGATGGACTTACTTGAGGCTTGGCAGGTCATACAGCACAGGGCATGTGTGGAGACAGAGTGTGTGAAACATGGACCCAGGTGTGGAGCATCCTGAAGACCTGTTTCACAACCCACAGTATGAGCATGAGACACACCCCTCTGGCCTTAGTGACTGACTGGGAAATGGGCACATTCCCCTTCTTTGCTAGTCTAATCATAGGCTTTTCTGTACTTTCCTGTATTTTCACTTGGATCCGAGTGTGCAGGAACCCGCTGCTGGGCCCACTGTGCCTTTGATTTGCTATGCTTGTCAATGCCGGTGAGCGTGACAGTGAAGCTGCCTGCCATCCTCTCCCACAACTACTTTGAGGGTGGAGAACCTGGGAGAAGTTTAGGCAGAGCTGAGGCAGAAAGTGGAGGCCATTATTCAGGTCTCTATGTCCAGTGGCACCTGAAGCCACCACTATTGTCAGTTACATAAACCAACATGTTCCCTTTCTTATTGCAGCTGTTTTATTCTCTTATCACTGATGGAGTCCTGAGTGTTGCAGGAGAAAAATCAGGAAGGGTTTTACAAAAATGATGACATTTCAGAATTGTGTTTGAAGGAAGAACAAGAGTTTGTCCATTAAGGAAGGAGAAGAATTGAGAATTTAGGTAGAGAAACCAGCTGGAGTGTAGGATTGGAGGTGTTAAAGTGCAAGGCGACATCAGGTACTATTTGCCAAGGAGAAGAGTGGCGAGGAGCAGTGTGAGGAGGATTGGTGGCAGGAACAGGCAGGTCAGAGGAAGTGTTGGGAAGGGAGAGTATGGTGTAGGGACCTAGAGGAGGCTGCAGGCAGGCCAGTGCTGGAGAAGTGGCCAGGGCCAGAGCTCAGGGGCCGTGGTCTTAAGGCTATGGCATGTCTGGGGGAGACCCATGGCCCCTGAATAGTCAGATCTAACTGCAGCATGGAGACTGGTTGGTTGGCACACTCAGCATCAGTCAGGTTTTGGAGCATCTTCTGTGTCTCAGGTCCTGTGGCTGCAGCACTGAGGGTTCACACACAGCAGCCAAGGAGGAAGGCACATGGGAGACAGCCATGTGATACATGCTACTCTGGGCATGTAGCTACTACTGGCTAGGATGCTCTGGAGAGGACTTTCCAAGAGAAGGCATTTGACCTAGGGTCTCAAGTGCCTAGTATGGGGATAGAGAGATGGGGAGGGAGAAGAACCCTGAGACAGAGGCAGTTACAAAGGTCCTGTGGTGAACTGAGCGTTATCTGTCAGGGGACAGAAAAGCCATTGTGCCTGGAGTTTGGTGTTCACAGATGTATAGGTGTGACAGATCATGTAGATTGTGGTCCTGGAAGATCTTATAAAGGGCCTGCCATGGCAGAGAGGAGGAGGAAGACTACATTGGGGCTGGATCTAGGATTGTCCATGTAGTGTGGGGAAGCAGGGGAATGCCTGCCAGATTCCTGGAGGTAGTGACACCAGTTTGGAGCAGGTTTGAGTTGGGTGGGAGCTCATTGGACATCTAGACCTGGTGACTAAAGCTGAGATCATCCCAACAGAGGGTCTGGAAGCCAAGGGTGTCTGTGTGGCCTTTCCCACTCAGCCACCTGAGCCCCAAGGCCAGCTTTGCCAGCTGGATGCAGCATGGTGTAAGATGGTTGTCTGCTACTCTGGTCACAGACAATTCTTGTACTTGACCGGGTCCTGGCTGGGATACGTTTGCTACAGCTTCTGGCAGTGGCCCTGCCACTCTGCCTCAGGGCACTCACCCAAGCTTCTCTGTCTTTTTGGCCCATCTGTTTGGCTCAGCTTGAAGAAGCCCCAAGCAGACCAAGGCCACACAGCCTGTATGGATGGGAGGCTAACTCCCAGGGCTGTGGGTTGATACAGATAGGAAAGGTGGTAACTAGTCCTCTGATACTTTGTTGCCATTGCTGGTAGCTTGGCTGGGGTATGTGTTACCAGGGAAGTGAACTGGGAGATAGTCTGAGTTCTGGGAACTTTCACTTCAGTGCCAGAACCCTAACCTCCCCCTCTGCCCACCCCTCTCCCCTTGACTGTACTGAGGCCCACCTTCTCCCCAGGCCTCTCCCTCTTCTGTGGAATCCTTCCCCTCTTTCGGTTTGACTCAGCGACAGGGTCATGGCTGCCCCACTCTGTTCCCACAGTTTCTTGCCAGGCAGCCTTGGATTAGCCAATTCAGTCACTTCACAGGGATACTGAGGCTCCATTTCGTACCATCTGTGTGCTGGCATTTGTGAACAGAGCAGATGCAGCCCTGGTCCTCAGGGAGCTCCTGTGACAGTACGAAGGGCCAGTGGAAGGCTAGCAAGCACACACAAGTGCGCCTAGGGTTGTGAGCAGAGCTATATAGGAAAGCTGGGGAGTGTTGGAGAAAGCATGTGTGTTGGAGAGGCACTGCTGGAGGCTTCTCTCTGAGAGGAAGGAGTATGTGTCAGTCATGTATGTGGGGGGGAGAACATACAAAGTGGAGCAATCTACTCTCCTATGTGTCTCCCTTACTCTCGTCCCAGAGGAGGCCATCACAGAGCCAGCATCTCTAGGGTTGAGCTGATGTGGGCAGAGCCATGGGAGTAGCTGTCACCTCCAACCTCTCCATGGAGCCCATATCCTAGGAGCATAGACAAGAGCAAAGTGAGTTATAAGCCTGTAGGGTACCTCCAGGTACCGTGCCAGCCATGAAGTATGGGACAGGCATGGAGTCCAGGTTCATCTTGCAGCTCTGTAAGGTCCCCCTGTTGAGGTGACCAGGAAGGATCTCTGAGGAGGATAACCACCCAAACTGCCCACCAACAGGTCCAACTCAACCTTGCAGTGCCTGGTAAGAGTCAGAATCTAGAGCCAACAGCTAATCCCCTGTGAGGCTGCTGGGAGGGCTGAACAAGCTGGCATTTCAGTGCAACACCTGGCACCTGCAGACCCTACACTTGTAGTCACAATACTTTTGTGGTTCTCGGCACTGCTGTGTAAGTGGCAGATAGAGCCTTCTTTGGTAAGGGTACCTCATCCCTGCAGCCATGGTCACCACTCCACGCCCAGCTCCACTACTGCTTGCAGCATGCAGTGGGTGTTTGTTGGCTGAGTGGCCCCAGGTGGTGGGGAGAACCGCACAGAGCTTATCAGTGTCCCATCAGGGGGCTTGAGCGGTACCCAATGGTAACGTGGGCGGGGGTGTTCAGCCATCTAATTATTTCCTGGCTCCTCACTGAGGAGTCGTAGGACACTAGGCCTTTTGAAGCCTCAGTTTCTCCCTCTCTCACATGGAACTGGTGATGATTCTAATAGCAAGGCGCATACCCATGAGGCTCTGAAAACTGGGCTCCATTAGAATGCTGGTATAGTCACCATCTAACATTCTGAGGCCTGCAAGTGTCTGGGGGTGAGTAAGATGTCCCAGGTGTGGCCGAGGGCTGAATGTCTCCTTGCCTCCAAGCTGTCCGGGACAACTGGCTCAGGGCCTCTCACTCCTCTTTTTCCAGGTTAGCTGTAGGGCCTGCCCAGGCAGGGTACACACCTGGCCTGCATTCCTGAATCTTCCCATGGAAAAGCTGCCATTTCAGGTTGCTGCTCCTCC
Source organism: Cricetulus griseus (assembly GCF_003668045.3). NCBI lineage: Eukaryota > Metazoa > Chordata > Mammalia > Rodentia > Cricetidae > Cricetulus > Cricetulus griseus. The sequence goes on along the minus strand of NC_048595.1, from coordinate 379,804,852 downwards.
TGTAGGGGACTCTCAGGTTGGTCTTAGCATAGAGTAGGTGATACTTGGAGGCCTAGGTCTGACCTGGTATCTGCTGGTGTATGGCATTGATCAGTGAGTTTCTGTTCCAGCACCTACCTTATTTAGACCCGGAAGATACATTTGACAGCTGTGTGTTCCATTCCTTTAGTCTTTCTCAGGTCCATGGCCTGGGGCAGGTGGGCTGCTGGGGTTCTTGTGACCTCTGAGGCAAGTGGTGATCACTGGTCCCTAACAGATCAGGAAAAGAAGGCCAGAGTATGGGGAAAACACATGCTTTATTTTCTTTGTCCCCCCCCCCCTTTTAGGGAGGGGGTAGGCGGGGGCTGGTGTACCCATGGCTGGGCTAGAACTACTTATGAGGATGACCTTGAACTCCTGATTCTCAGCTGGACGGTGATGGTGCATACCTTTAATCTCAACATTCGGGAGGCAGAGGCAGGTGGATCTCTGTGAGTTCGATACCAGCCTGGTCTACAAGAGCTAGTTCCAGGATAGCCTCCAAAGCCATAGAGAAGCCCTGTCTTGAACCCTCCCCCCCAAACAAACAAACAAAAACAAACGAACTCCTGATTCTAGCTCCTGAGTGCTGGGCCTCCATGCTCAGTCTGTACAGTGCTGCAGACTGAACCCAGTACTCTGCATACGAAGCAAGCACCACTGAGGTATGGTCCCAACTAGGCAAGCACTGTGTTACTGAGCCTTGCCCCTAGCTGTGCCAGATACTTCTGTGTGACCTGTGTTCTCTGTAAGCTCTGTGCATTGCCTGATAGTCCTTAGCACTGTCCCCATTCTGCAAATGCAAAACCAGAGATAGAGAGACAGAGGGATGGAGCCAGGCTTTTGTTCTTAACTCTTCCAGAGGCCTAACTTAACACAGGAAGGTGCACACACCTGAAGCATAAGGCTGTAAACATTTACAGCCTTAAATTAGATCTAGACCTGGAGTGTTGCCAGCACCAGGACCCCCATACCTCCACCAGTCACCACTCACCTGCTGCCCACAGCACCCTGACGTCTTACCACTAGAGACTGACTTTGCCTGTCTGTGCCCCATCTGCATGGATTCACAGGATGCCCCCTTCTGAGATAGTGCACTGGCTGTCCAAGCTAATACTGGATCATGAGGCTGGGATTCCAACCATCCACCAGTCCTGCTTCTAACCCACCTGAGGCTTCTGCCACCCTTATGATGAAGACCCAAGTCTCCTCCTGGTCTAGCTAATAAGTCTTCAGCTTTCACACCCATAACTACCCTCCAGCTATATAGATGGAACTCTGTCCTCCAAAGCCCCAAGCTCCTTCTGACCTTTGGGACTTTGCACTTGCCGTGTGCCTTCCACCCCTACCCTGTCTGCCTTCAGCTTTTCTTTGAAGGTTCCAGCTTGCATGTCCCCTCCCTCAGGGAGCCTGCTGGGCCTTCCTGGACCAGGCAGTGCCCTCCTGGTGGCTGTTTTCTAGCTAGTTTGTTGCCTTTGTCATTTGTAATTAATTATCTGTTGCTTGGCTGTTCCCACTAGACAGACTCCAGGAGGCAGGGCGAGTGTCTGCTGAGTTCACGGCTGAGTCCCTAGCACCAGGCATCCATTCATGCTCTCAGCCTTGCAGGCATCTGTTCATTCAGCAAGTACTGAGTATCCAAGGCAGAGCTCCCATTGTCGTGTGAACGGGTGGATGAATGAGTGAATGTGTGAATGAATGATGGTCCTCCGTCTCAACAGCCCACACTTTCTGCTATTTAGCATTTCCTCTGGCCCCCCTCCCCTGTTTAGCTTTGGTTTCCCCAGCTGTCAAATGAAGGGACCAGATATGTCACTCTGGCCTGGTTCTGCCCAGGGGCCATCTAGCTGAGTAGGGGGTGCAGGAGGACAGACACAAGACACGGACCTGTCCTCACAGCTGTGCCTGCTTGAACACTGACCCCACTGCTTGTCAAACTGCTTCCCACATCTTTGTCACCAGAGTCCCCAAGTTCCTGTTGGGGTGCAGGGCTAAAGGGACTTGCTGAGGCCAGGAAGCTGTCCCCAGCCCTTAGTGTCTCTCAGGGGAAAGCCAATGGGGAAAAGATGATGGGCCCACAGACCGAGGTTTGTGTCTGGCATTACCCCTCCCTCAGAATGGCCTTGTCACCTAAGCTCTATTTCTGGCTGTGACAAAAGAAGTGGTGGTTAGACTAGCTGCACTGACAGCTCTGAGGCTCTCAGGGTCCCAGGGAGCATGCAGCAGGACTCCCAGGCTGTCTGTCTCCAGGGCCCAGCCCTGCCGCCACCTCCAAGTGAGCCGTGCTGCTCAAAGTGGCTCTGAGGCTTAGCGGCTTGTCAGCCAGGCGGGTGGGTGTCCTGGGGCCGGGTTTGATTAGTTCAGGTTGACAGTCGCGCTCCGCGGCGCTGCCGGGAGGGGAGCCCGTGATTACCCTAATGAAGCTTGAACGCAGTTTGTCATCCAAACAGCTGGTTCGGAGCTGCGCTGCTGCCAGCTGCCGGGCTCAGTAGCGCATTCTGGTGCCCAGTGATCCTCCAGTCTTCAGCCACCTGCCCACAGGGTGATCCACAGGACCAGGAAGCGTGAAGGTGGGCTGTTGGGCTGCCCCAGGGGAGAGGGATGGGCCCCCAGGAGTGGGAAACCTGGCAAAGCCTGGAACTGATGGAACAGGGTTGTTTCTCCAACAATTGTAGGGCAGCCGTTAGCTCTAGAACTCAGTTTTCCCATCTGTAAAGTGGGTGCTGGGGACTTTGTAGCTTTTCTGATTTTAGACTGGGAGGTCACTTCCTCTCGGAACACTTACCATACTAGGTAGGCTGAATCAGTCAGTGGTTTCCATGGACACCTGCAGCTTCCTCACCCTTCATGGTTCCTGTAGTGGAGACATATGAGACACTGGGTTCATCTGGGGTCTCAAGAGGGCTTCCTGGAGGAGTAGCAGCTAAGCCCAGAACAGCCATGGATGGGGGTGGTGGAGGCCACAAAGAATGCTCCTGGCAGGAAGAATGTGTGTGTGTGCAAAAGTCCTGGGGAGGGGAGAGGTGTGAAGAACCTGGAGACAGGAAAGGTAGCAGTACTTCTGAGGAAGGCATGGGCTTCATGGCCTGTGCTGGGAAAGAACACTACAACACTCTGATCTTTAACCTTTCTTTCCACTCTGGGAAGATGGGTAACATTTTCATGCTGTAGATTGGGAACCTTGGGTCCATAGCATGGGAAGGTGGTGCCCCTGGAGGCTATAGCATGCCTGGTAGCTTCAGAGCCCCTGAGCCCCAGGGGCTGCCTGCTCTGCAGGGACTCTCAGATGAGAAGGGACCTGAACCCCATCTGGGGTTTAGGCTTGGCCCTGTGGTGAAAAGACAGAGGCCAGCAGACAACCAGGGTCTTCTGGACAGTTTGTGAGCTTTCTGTCACCACAGGCCACAACCCGTGTTAGAACCTGGTGGCCCGAGTCCACATTCCCTCTACCACATTGCGAAGTTTCCAACCAATGTGGTTTGGCTTGGAGACAGGGCAAGCAGAGGAAGGAAGAAGACTTGGGTGTTGGGATTGAGCATTGCTCCCGGCTTTGCCCTACCATCTCAATCTGCACATTCCCATGGTGTTCTCCAGAATTGCTTTCCATGATGTGTCTGCTGTGGCCAGCCCATTCCCACAAGCCCTTTGCTTCACCACTTTCTCTTTCCTGTAATATCTGTGGCTCCATTACCCTGGCAGAGCCCATGTTCAGGCTTTCCAGTTTCAATTCCCTCCTCCTGGCACACACAGCCTGCTTGTCCTTACTTGGCTTCTGAGGAATCACAGATCCTTTTGCCCTAGAGAGGGAAGTTTGGAGCCCCCTCCCAATCTTATGACTGTTTTTCCCATAGGTGTTAAGGCTGAGTGCCAGACTGGGCCAGGCTTACCCTGACGGAGCAGATGGGAGCATCCCTCAGAAGCATGGGATGCTGGGATGATGAGTGCTAGGATGAAGGATGAAGAAGGATGGGTTTATGGCCTCCATTAGGAAGAGAGGAATCCCCAGCACTAGCTAGCTGCCTTTGGTTCCCTCATATCTAAGTTGTGACTATTCCCTAGGGAGGTGGTGACTCTGGTAAGGAGGTGGCTTATCACATCGCTCACCTTCTGGTTCTGTCTCACTGGGGTGGGAATGGGATAAAGCCACCAAGCAGAGGTGCAGAGGGTGGTAAGAAGGCCTGTGTGGATGTGGAGGACATCAGATGGCCAGGCCTGAGGCAGAGTATTGCTAGTGTCTCAGACTCTCCAGAGAGGGAGTAGGGTTGGTGGCCAGGGTGTGTGTGGGTAATGGTGGGGACTCAGGGCTGGACCAGCTTCATCGAGAGAGCACCAGGGCACAGTGGTTTGTTTGCCTCTGCCTGAGGCTGACTGACTTCCTCTGGGGCCTGACTTCCCTGAAGGAATGACAAGTGATGTTCTGAAAGGTGTGACAGCCCCTGTTGTTCCTGAGACTCTGAATAAGAGACTATGTGTGTTATCCTTTAGACCCCACTCACAAACCCAGGAAGTGCCATGGTCTGGTCTTTCTCATTTTACAGTTGGAAATCTGAGGCACACAGAGACTCAGCTACTTACCCAAGGGTGCCCAAGGATGGGCTGGAGCTTGGATCCTGAGAATTTGAAGTCAGAGACAGGAACTTGTGACCACGACAAAGGAGGAGTAAGGGAACTAGAAAGATAACCAGATCAGGCTCAAAGGTATGGATGGAGCCATATTTGAGAATTAACCTTCACCCATGGGCTTGGGTGCTGCTAGGGTGAACTGTTTGCCCCTCACTGGGCCTAGTTTTCTGGTATTTGCATTGTGCTGTTAGGTGCGTGGATTGTGAAGGGACCCATCCTTTCCTGCCTTGTGGATGGCCCCCAAGCTGTCCTTCAGGGTGTCTGAGTAGATCACTTGTTAGAAATATTCAGCAGTGTTTTCCGAGACTGAGCTGTATCACAGCGATGCCAGTCTGTAGTCAGATCTGGAGAGACCCAGGCTCAGCATCCCATCCCAGACTCAGACAGCAGAGGAAGGGGGGCTGCCTTTTCTCCCCAGAGAAGTAACCAAGTGATCACTACAGAGCTACTGACCACAGAGACAGGTGATTATCATCCATGGACTCCTCTGGAAGGCGTGCAAGAGCAGTGCTGTACTAGAAGAGCCGGAGTGGGTAGACGTGGTAACTACTTCTAGCCTAGAATCTCTGTCCAGATGATGGTATGATAAGGGCCCAAAGACCCAGAAAGCTGAAGGGCTGCTATATGGGGTGGGAGTGTTATAGCCAACCCCCAGAATGGCACCCTTCAGGAGAGAAAGGCAGGGAGTATGTAGCCCTCTGCAAAGTCCGAGGTGCAGACAAGAAGCAAGCAGAGGTAGAGATGCCATGCTACCTCCTGTCTGCAGGGAGCTGAGCTCACTCACAGTAGCATTGTGAGTGGTTAGTTTTGCCAGTCTGACTGCAGGGTAGGAGAGCCTTGTAGGAAGAGGGCGTTAGGAAGGACATCATGGGGTGAGGAGTGGTGTCAAGAGGACCACCCAACCTCTGGAGCTGTTCGCAACAAGACAGAGTCCAGCATCTCACCCTGTAATAGTGACTTGACTGGTCACTATTACAGCTGTCCCTGGGGACAGGACACTGGGAGAAGCTGTTGCAAGCCTGGAAACTGGGCTTCTGGGTGGGATGTGGCTGCCCTGGTATCACAGGCAAAATCAGACGTGTAAAGGGGCAGGCTTCACCTCCATGCATTGAGTCTGTGCTAACCCTGTATTCCATGTGCACCTGGAGGGAAGACATGGTCCTTCCCACTCTGCCTCTTACCCTCAGCCTCGTCTCCTGCATTTAGGGGCGCCAGGCCTTGGCTCCTACTGGGCCTTTTTCTTGGAGTGCCATCTCCTCCCTATTGATGGCATCAAGCTCCCTGCACCCACAGTCTCTCCTGGAAACCCAGACAGGCCAGTGAGCCCTGTCTCCCACCCTCAGGGGCTCTTTGCTTGAGACTACCCAGCTTAGACCCTGCGTTTGATACGAGCTCTGTGAGGTTCAGGACTTGGCCCTCTTTGGTCCCCTACCCACAGGGGTCACCTGGCAGGATGCCCAGCTCCAGGCTGCATAGATATGTCAGATAAAGTGAAATCTCAGACCCTGCCCCTTCCTCAGGCTGAGCAGATGGTCCTGGCTAGTGCTAGCCATGCTTTGCAGCACTACCTTTGGGGACATAAACAAGATTTGCTGGGCAAGACATGTGGGATTGCTGTGACAGTCAAGTGAGCCTGGCACAGAGGCCCCACCTGCCAGATGGCAGGGAGGAGGTTGATGAGAGGCCAACAGGTGGAAGGGAACCATTTAAGGATACTTTTCCTAGAAGCCGTTGTCACCCAAGCCAGCCTGGGGGTACTGCTAATCTCCTGGAGAGATACATCCCCCACAATTGGCCCAGTTCTAGAACAGCCAGGGACACATGCAGGTGCTGGGACCATGGAGTGTCTGGGGGCATGGGTCCTGGGGAAGCGTGAAGTTACTAGTGAGGTGTCTGACTCTTGTCTGCTTGCTGTCCATCTTTCTGTCTGTTGCTCCATCCATCCATCCATCCATCCATCCATCCATCCACCATCCATCCACCATCCATCCACCTATGCATGTATCTATCCATCATTTCCTTAGCTCTATCCCTGTAGTACAAGGTTATGGATACTTGGCTCCTGCACTGTGAGCCTTGGCCTGGGAATTTTCTGGTGTCCTTCTTATAAGCTGAGAAACATGTCCTTTTCTGGGTGACAGAAAAGGATGTCAACAAGCCACAAGTGGAAGGGATGGATCTTCTTGTGCTGTCCTTGTTTCTGCTCTCTACTGTATCCCTTCTTCCCACCCATTGGGCCTATGGAGTTAATTTGTGTTGCCTGGTTGCCATTGTGGTTATGCTGGGCTCCCATCCCTTCCAGTAATGACAGCAGCAGCTCAGGTTCCCATGGTACCTGCCTGGATTCCCAGTGATAGACTTAGCCCTCACAGTCCCTTTGAGCGTTAGCTATAGATGTCATCCCCCCCCCCCCTTTTCCAGATAAGGAATCTGAGGTTCCATGCTGGTATTCAAACCTGGGCCTTTGGCTCTGGGCCTTGAACTGAGTAGCATTAACTGGCAACAGGCTCATCTTTGCCATGTTCTTGTCATGTTACGTGGCTGCCTCTCTCCTGCTGTTCCATCAAGCCCAGCCTTCCATCAAGGCAGGCTGGGCTTGACCCTGCCTCCAGGCTTTTGCACCTGCAGTTTCCCTGGAATACCTTACCCAGGACCATGTAATGCTTAGTTCAGTGTCACCTCCTCTGAGATTCTACCACCGACTAAATAGGTTGGGATAACACTGTCATCCCAACCCCTCAATGTTGTTATAATTCTCTAGCTGAACACACGGCTCCTCTCATGATGCTAGTCACTTTAACCAGATGGTCTGAGAGCCTCCAGCTGCAGCATCCTCAGAACCCAGGTCTTGCTGGAGTGACACCCCTGCATGCTGGCACCTTTGGCCCACCTCCCTGGCCTCTCTTGCTGCTGCATTCCACAGGGCTCAGATCCTGACAGATAGAGGTCCTGCAAAGAGTTTTCCCACAAGGGCTTTGGTCCAAAAAGTCCAAGCCACTTGAGTGACCCAACCTGGGTCTGAAGATGGAGAGCCCTGTTGTTTTGAGCCACTTCCAGTCACCATACCAGCACTGTTTTGTGGTTCAGGCTGCTACAGTAGTTCCCTCAGTACTGTGAGAATCCTGTGGGCCATGTGCTCCAGGCTCAGGGAATCCTCAATCTCAGGAACATGCCTCTGATCTTACTTCTCCCAAGCTCTTCTTCCCAGTGCTGGTGCCCTCTGCCTACTCCCTCCAGGAAACCCTGACCCAATACTGCCTTTGATCAACCATCGAGGCATTGAGGGAAGGACTCTCCTGTCACTCTTTCAGCCAGTCTTAGAAATCAGGAAATGGCCTCAATTTGTGCTTGGCCATGGTCCCACCCAGCCTGGCTATCCAAGAATTAGCTCTTTATTCCCAGTCACCCCCTCTAGGCTCAGCCATCCCTCACAGCTCTCCCTCACTGCATTTCCCTCACAGAGGTGCCTCCCTCTGTGTTTTGTGTTTCATGATTCTTGGTTGTCACTGCAGCTCAGGTCTGCGAAGCATGAGTGTTTATTCATCTGAGGTAGGAGTTAGCACCTCTGTCATACATGGGGAGACTGAGGTACCAGCTACACTGGTGACTTGCTCAAGGCTGTAAGTATAAGCCTGGTGGTGCTGGTCCACGCCCATCCCAGCATTGGGGAGGTAGAAGTGGTCAGATCTCTGATTTTGAGACTAGTCTGGCCCACAGAGTGAGTTCCAGGACAGCCATGGCTACACAGAGAAACCCTATCTCGAAAACACCAAAAACAAAACAAAAGACAGTAGGTATGGGGTTGTATTGTGAACTCAACAGGGCCTGGGCCTGTATCTTTTTGTTCTTTTTATTTTATATTATTTTACTTTAAATTCATTTTACATTCCAACTGCAGTTTCCCTCCCTTCCTTCCATCCCCCCCGCTTTAAAATTTATTTAATGTACTTTGGTGTTTTGCCTGCATGTATGGTTGTTTGAGGGTGTCAGATCCCCTGGAACTGGCATTTCAGACAGTTGTTAACTGCCATGTGGGTGCTAGAAATTGAAACCTAGTCCTTTGGAAGAACAGCCAGTGCTTTTAAACACTTGAATCATCTCTCCAGTTCTTCTTTTCTTTTTTTAATGATTATTTTATGGGTAAATGTTTTACCCACATGTATGTTTGTGTCCTACGAGTGCCTTGTGCTCATGAAGTCTAGAAAAGGGCACTGGATTCTCTAGACTGGAGTTACAGATGGTTGTAAGCTGTTGTGTAGGTGCTGGGAATTGAACCCCCGTACTCCATAAGAGCAACTGGCTATCTCTCTTGAGCACTAAGCTATCTCTCTACCCTAAGCCTGCTTTCTTAAATCCATTATTTGAGACAGGAAGAGGGGACCAGAATCTGGACAGGACAGAGACACCTGCAGGGTGTTGAGCCCTTAGAGTGGCTATCTGTGGAGCCAGGAACAGATGTGGGTACAACTGGGGGTGCAGTTGACAAGACCATGGGGTGGGGTCCTAGAGCTCTTGCTGGTAGCTCCTTAGTGTCTCCAAAGGAGTGTGTCCAGTGAGCCACATGGCCTGGGTAGCTAGTCCCTCATATCAGTGCTAGAAGGACCATCTGTCTGAGAGGTCAGGGTGCAGCCACAGGGGTCTGCCAGTGGCTGAGAAGGCCTTAAATCCACTCCTGCCTTTGCTCCTGAATTGCTTGTGTGGTTTTTACAGTTGCTTGGGGAACTGTAAGTCTGTGTTGCCTGGCTCCTGTGTATTTAAATTCTCAGCCATAATGTTATATTAACTCATTTTTTGCAGTTTCCTGGGAGGCTGTGTGTACATTACCGGGGCAGTGAGGGAGGCAGGCAGCCAAGGTGTGGACAAACACAGCTGTGAATGCTCAGGGCTCCCGGAGCTGACCGTTTAGGGGGATCTCAGTTTAGGATGGATTGGTGCTCTGGTGAGAGGCCTGCAGGCTCATGCCTTGTTCATTTCTGTGATAATAGGCATTGTCTATGCTGTCATCCATCCCCACATACATACTACCATGTGTCCAATCTGGAGATGTAGCAGGACTGTTCACTGGCCATACCCTGGCTTCCCAAATGATTGACATGCCTGAGAGATGGGGAATTAACTAGATAGACAAATAAATACATAGTAGTCTTAGATTTCTCTCCTGTTGCTGTGATAAAATTAAAAAAAGCAACTTAGAGGCTCTTTTATTTTTCTGGCTCACAGATCTAGGCACAGTCCGTTATGGTGGGGAAATCAAGGCAGCAGGAGTTTGAAGCAGTCATTCATGTCCTATCTACAGTCCGGAAACAGTGGGGTGCATTCATACTGCTGCTCCTGGCTTTCTCTATTTTGTCCAGTCAGGGATCCCCTGCCCAGGTCAAGATGGGCCTTCCAACACCAGCAGATGCAATCAAGACCCCATCCCCAGTCTGGCCATGCCCAGAGACCCGTCTCCAAGATGATCCTAGATTCTATCAGGTTGACAACTCTAACCATCACAGTAGTGCATGCAGAGGCTGGCAGCTAGGATTGGGTGGAGGAGGAGCATATGGGACACCAACTCTAGAATGGTTATGGTCACAGTAGCTGACTGGCTGCCACACACCAAGCTCTGCTCTGTTTACATCAACTCAGTTAACTTTGACAAGGCTATGATGCCTGTCTCACAAGTGGCACACAGAGTCAGTCGACAGTTGCTAAGTGGCAAAGCCAACATTTAATCCAAGTTATACTGCCCCACTGTCCATATTCTCCCTGCCCTATTCTGTGGCTCTCTGGGAGAAAGGCATTCCAAGTGGCTGAACAGCATGTGCAAAGGCCCAGTGGCTCGAATGTGGTTAATGAGTTTGCGCAGCTAAACAGAATGGAAGCAAGAAGGTGGCGGGCTTGGTGGGGGCTGATCCTGAGGTTCTGTGAGGAGAAATTGGGGTCATAGTGTGCTTTGTCATCCAATTTCTGTACTGGCAGGGCTGTGATGGGGTAGAAGGAAAATGGGAAGTAGGCAAGGCAGAACCTTGTCTGTTGTTCCTTCTGGTAGGGTTGGGGCTAGAAGAGACCAAGAACTGAGGTGGGAAGGAGAACCTGACTTGCTGAGGGGCACAAGGGCAGCACCAGAGAGACAACTGGCCTTACTGTTGTAGTTGCTACTGATTGTCCTCTTCCTTCCTGACTACCTCTGACAGTCACACACTTACAGATGTCCTTGCAGCCCCGTGCTCATGTTATTTGTAAAGTGGACCTTCTCAGTATCCTGATACACTCACCTGCAGCCAGCCTAGGGGCTCCCTGTGTGAAGGTCTGTGCCTGAGCCCCCCTGTGTTCCCAGCACCCCTCACAGTGGGAGCACAGAACAAGTGTCTAAATACTGCCTGTAACCTGAGCTTCAGTAAAGCAAGTGCCACCTTTGACTGACTGTATGGCCCTTGGCCTTAGCCAGCCTCTGGGTCTATCATGGGTACACCATACACCCAGCCTGGCAGTGGTGGGTGGCCCCTCTATTTGGCAGCAGGCCCTGGGACAACTGTGTGTGTCCAAACTGTGCCAGCTGAATTAGTAGTGGTTTCATAACCCTCGGAGCTTTGCAGAACCAGGCAGGTCCTTCCTGGAAGAGCTGAAGTTCCTGATGAAGGCTTACCTGATAGCACTGGGCTGTCATAGGGCAGAGGGCTCTGTATCACCTCTGGCCAAGCCTGAGTTTCTCCCTGGAAGCACCCAAGTGCTAAGCTCCCTTCTTTCCTTAAGGAGGGGAGCTATCTCCCCACTGCCGTCCCCCTTTTCCAAAAATGGATTTACCGTTCCACTGTGCCGCTATCCTCCCCTCTTTCTCCCTTCTACTCTCACAGGCCTCCAAGGGAAGTGGAGGGTGTTATTGTATATTTTAGCCAATTGTTCCCCATGTGCCCCAGTCTCTCTGGGGTGGGGCTGGGGGGATGGGGGAGTAAGTAAATTATATATTGAACTCCTAACTGGAGCTGAGGCCTTGTGGTTCCCATGGCAACCAGGCTGGAAATAGCTTGGTGTGACATCAGCACGGTACAGGTATAGCCAGATCCAGCCGTTCCCCAAACAAGCTGGCTCCAAAGGGAGCAAGGGATGTGTGTCTAATTAGCATATTCAAATCAGGCTGGGCAAACAGGGTGGAGCCTAGGGTGTCCTAGCAGGGCCTGTGGCCTTAGCTAGGGCCTTTGGCAGGTAAATGCATGGGGGTGCTTGTGGGGCAGGACCCAGTCCATCCCTGGCATACAGCCCTGTACTGGGACTTGCTGGGGCCTTCTATGAGGGTCTTTGCCGCCTGGGCCTGCCTATTTCATAGGGCTCTGGGAGCATGGCCAACTGGGCTACCCAGGGCTGGGCTGGCACACATGGGGAGAAGCCATGATGATTCCCTACTTAGGCTCCAGCAGGATCTGGCTCATCTTGGCTCTTGGGTGCCTTTGAAGCCATATGCCTAATTGGGTCCTGCTGGCTGGCTGCTGTTTCTCTCATCAGGCCTGTGAGGGTGGATCACCCTGGGCCCCCGCAGCTTCCTTTTTCTACCCTTCTCATCCTGCATATGAGCAGGCTAAAGAACTCCTGCACTCCAGCAGCTCTGCTGCTCTATCCCACCCGTGCTACCACCTACCCAAGTAGGGAGGGACAAGCACAGTGATGCCAGCCTGGCATATGGGGCCTCTGTAGGCCTATCGCTTGGCCTTGGTGAACCAGTGCCCACCTCTATGAAATGGAGGGGCTTTTCCTGTTGTGTCCCCTGAAGAATAGTGAAGAAACCTAGGAAAGCATGGTGGGCTCTGTGTACTTGGAGCTGGAGGTTTCTTGTCATGTGTGTTTAAACCAAAGCTCACCATCCAATGCCCCACTCCCTAACCATGCACAAGTGCTTGCTCCATTGAGCCGCCAGCACTCACAGCACATTTCTAGGTAAGGTGAAATATTGCCACCTTCAGTGTGGTGGTTTCCACGTGAGGGCTCTTGGCTGAACTGCCAACACTCAAGCCAGGCGTGCTCTGTGGCTAAATGAGGTAATTTATTCGTTCCAGCAAGTGTTGAGGGTGTGTGGGGTGAGTCAGCCAGCCTGGCATGCAGAGCACTCAGTCTGTAGCAGAGGCAGACATGTATTGTGGTTGGTGCTCTCTGGGGGTGCTCCAGGGGCCTGCCAAGATTACCAAGGCCATGGGACCTTTGAGCCATGCCTTTGGGGCACACTTTCTACTTGGCAGTGAAGGGACTCAGGGAAGGAGTATTCCAGGGATAGAAGCTGTGGGCACAGAGGCAAGAAAGGACATTTTTGGGGATAAGTTGGCTTTTGGCTGTGGCTTTGGGAATGAGACTGTAAAGTGCTGCTGATGCCAGCATCAGGGTCTGGAAGCCAAGGAATCTGACTGTGATTCAGGAGGCAGTGAGAGCTATTGATGGCACTGGAACAAGGGAGTGATGTGTTCCATGTCAGCTTCAGGAAGAAAAGAAGGACTGGAGGGGCCCAGGAGTGAGACAGTTCAAAAGGGAGGTGGTGGTGATGATAATGATGTTAATGGCATGAAAAGTTCCATCCCTCTGGAGACCCTGGTAGTTAGGGTATTCCTTCCATGGACAGAGGAGGAAGAAGGGCCTCTGGCATCGGCTCCTGCAGCTTATGTGATAGCATGAAGTTGTAGAGTTACAGTATGTGAGTGATGGGCAGGTGTGGGAGGGAAGAGCTAAGGTCTCTTGTTTTCTGGCCCTGGATGGGCTGTGGCCTTCTGCACATGAAGGGGAGAATTGCCCCTCGCCCCCCTGAGGCTCCTGATTGGGCATGGGTTGTCAATGTTTACATCTCAGTTGCCTTCTAGGGATGAGACTACAACCTGGAAATGGAGATGGGGTCTAGCATGGGGGACTAGGCTGTGTCCTCATAGTATATTCAGGGGCCATGAGCTTTGTGCAGGGCTACTTGGGATGCAGAGAGGGGCCTTGTGTGGCAACTTATCTTTCTGCAGCCTCTGGATCTTCTATGAACCTTGTAAATGGGACCAGGCCAATGGGCCCAATGGATGAGGGATATGCTGAGCCCCGTGCTGTATCCTCTGTGCTGGTTCTTGCTTGGTGATCCTTAGAAGTTCCTGGAACAGATCTTGCTTGGGCCCATAGGGCCTTGGAAGCCATGTCTCCCTCTCTCATGACCCCTACTTCTTACCACTCACCATGAGGTTACTGGGCACTATTGATGTCACTGTGTGGTCCTGTGCTCAAAGGATTCACTCCTAGATCTGGAGTCATGTGTGTGAACTCTGAGAGGCCCTTAGTATTGGTGCTGGAATGGGGTCAGTACTGAGGACTGTGGGGGTTCTGGGGGGATCCTGCACTTCACTCAGTGAGGCTTCCTGAGTCTTGAGGAAGACTAGTGGGGCAGTCAGGAGACAGAGTAGCAGCAGCAGCACCAAGGACAGTGAACATGGTATCGTCAGCCCCATTGATCCAGGGGACTGAGCTGAGCAGAGGCCCCTGAATTCTTGTGCACTTCTTCTTCTTTTTTTTTAATTTAACCTTTATTTTATGTGCATTGGGGTGAAGGTATCAGATCCCCCTGGAACTAGTTACAGATAGTTGTAAGCTGCCATGTGGGTGCTGGGAATTGAACCCAGGTCCTCTGGATGAACATTCAATGCTCTTAACCACTGAGCCACCTCTCCAGCCCCCTCTTGTGCTCTTCTAGATGCTACATCCTCACAGGACATCTCCTTGTTATCACCCAGACCATATTCATCTCTTATGTCCCATTGGTCCCAGTGCCTGAACTCTATTTCATTTCACTGTCCATTCCTGGAAGCGCCGGCTCTTCTTCTGTGCACTCCCGTGGGCCTATGGGGCTGCCCTCAAGGATGTGAAAGTCTCAAAGCCAGCTCAGGACCTTGAGAAGGAATAGAGTCATTGAGTGTTTGAATGGATAAATGAGTGTGAATTATTTTGTCTGCCTCTGTACCCATTTTATCCACTAGGCTACCTGTCCTCCTTTGCCATCTCTTTATACCTGGCCGGGATGTGCTGGTCTTTCAGTATGCCTGCCCTCTGTGCCTTCCTCACCTTCAGCCCCCGCTCCCTTGCCCACTCCCTGCTTTCTCAAGGACCTTGGGCAGAGCCCTAGTGTATGGATCCCTGACTTGGCACAGTGCCCTAAAGCTCCAGCTGGCTTCACTCCTGTTGGGTGGCTGCTGAGTGCTGAAGCACTGGACCTTTCTGGGCCTTCCCTCACAGGCTGCACTGTGTCCTGTGGTAGTCTTACCATGACTTCAGTCTGCCATCTACCCCTGGGCCTCAGGCATCAGCTGGGCGGTTTGGAAGAATTATGTGACAAACCACTGGTTTTGTGTGTTCTGGCCCAGTTCCCTGCCACCTCCCACCTATGGAAGAAGGTACAGACAGAATGTATGCTGCAGTGTGAGCTGGGGACACTGGTTTGGGGTGGGGAGGTGCTGCAGGCCCTTACTGAAGTGACTGGGTCCTGGTACCTAGAGCATCATGCTGCTGCCTTCCTTCTGGTCCACTTAGAGATCCTGTCTCTCAGAGGCCTTTCAGCACTTCTAAATTATTTATTGATCCGTCTGTCCATCCGTCCATCTGTCCTTCCATCCATCCAGCATACTTTGGGTGCTTGTGCTGAGCAGAATGAATGAAGGGAACATGGAGTAGTTTCTGTCCTCCCTGCTGGCTCTCTGCTCTGCCTCCCACCTCCTGGGTACAGGCCTGTGGGTTCCTCTCCTTGCTAATTGCTCCCTCCTCCCCCTGGGCCCTGGGAAGCAGCTGGGCCAGGTGTGGGCTGCCTGGCTGCTCGCCTGGCCCCCTGCCTGGCTGGCTGCCCATCCTCTGCCACAGGAGGCATTGCTGCCTGGGATTTGAGCTCCTCTGAGGTCCTGTGACGCGGCCGTGGGGAAATCACTTTCTGACAGCGGCCATCAATTTTGCTGAGAGCCCATCGGTGCTCTGGCAGCCTGTCCTTCGGCAGCGGCAGCTGGTCTGTGTCAAGCCCCTTCGTGTCCTGATGACAGAAGTGATTCGCATTAGGCGTCTGCCCTGAGCACGAGCACGCGTACAGAGAGACAGATTCAGCCAGTTGCAGATGCATACATCACCTCCAAGTTCATCTTTGAGGTTCCTGAGCTGGGGCCCTATAGGATAGCACCATCAGGATCCAGGGCCCTCAGAAACAAGGCTCTCTGCTCTGTGGAATCCACTATGTGTAGACTCTGTCCAGACACTGGGTACAGCAGACAGAGTCTTGTTGTAGCCCTGGAAAGTGACACACAGGAAGGAATCAGACATGCCCAGAGCTTGGGCATTCTGGGTAGATAAAAGTCTTTGCAAAGGTCCTGAGGTGGAGGCGTTTGCTGTACTGATAGAACAGAAAGAGACTGTTGTGAACCTGGCTTAAGTGCCTTGGAGTTATGCAGGGGTAGGCCAGAGAGAGTTCTAACAGAACCCCAGAGGCATCCTGGGGAAGACAAGATGGATGCTGGCAGGTGATTAAAAAAAAAAAAAGCCTTGGAGGAGTTGTGTGGGGTGTTGTGTGTGAGTCATGAAGAGAGGTTAAGCACTAGGAAGCTTGCCCTTGCCCCCTTGGGTAGGGCTTCACCTACCACTGACACACGGAAGGCACAACTTTAGGCTAGGTGAGCTCAGGCCACTTGGGGTTCTCAGACCTTGGGTAACTTTACCTGTAAAGTCGACACACATAGGGATTAAGGTTATGCTGTGTGCCAGAGAGTTCATTAAGTCCTAGCTGCTGTTTCTGCTTCCTGCGGGCCTACTAAGTACCACCACTGACATGTTTCCTGACATAACTTCCAGGTAGACATTAACACCTGCCTTCCCAGGGATGTCATGTGGCTTGTCTGGCCATGCCCATCAAGCTCCTAACCGTAAGGGCAAGTCCAACCATGGGGCTTCCTCCTACCAGTGGCTGCAGAGTGTGGTGATGGTAGGGGCCTGACAAGGGAGCCCAGACTGGGAAGGGTGAGAGCTTTCGAGTTGACACAAAACAGTCTGAGTAGAGAACATGTGTCTCCCTGGCTCTTATACCCTCTGCCTGGACCCAGCTGCTCTTCTCTGGATTATTTTTTTCCTGGGCTGTGCAGACATGTGGTCCCTAGAAAATGCACAGGGCCTGGTGAGGTTGCAGGACAGAGGCTAGACACCTTGCACTTTAATCTGCCTCTCAGACTCAGTAGAGAGATGCTTGGAACTTCAGAGATCTGCATCATGCCTCTTCATGAAGGAATGTTTAGTGCCACCTTTCAGAAGAGGAACCCTAGGCTCAGCCGAGATGGCTAGGTCTGGGCAGCCAATGGTTGGAATAGGGGATGGTTGTGGTGGCTGAGAATGAGAGCTTTGGTCCCAGTGATTGTCTTCAGGAGGTGAGGGTTGCCTCAGTTCCTGAATCTGAACTCTCCAGCGCTCATCTTCCCATACACATTTTTATAGCCTCTTCTATGGATTGAGTCTTATCTGGCTATGCCTATCAAGCCCTCATCCACAAGGGAAAGTCTAGCCATGGAGCTCCTGCCCTACCTGTGGCTCCATCCAGAAAGACTCCATTCCAGTCACATCAGGCAGGCTGAGCCATGGCTATGTGAGTTTCCCAGGTGCCTTTCTGACCAAAGGGAAAAACAACTAGGAGGGGTCAGTAATGAAGTCCTTGAAGCTCCCTTCCCACCTCCTCCCAGTGGTTTGTTTCCATCTCCCTCCCTCTCTCCTTCCCTCTCTCCCTCCTTCCTTCCCTCCCTCCCTCTCTCCCTCCCTCTGACACTTTTGAGGCTTCAGAGATTTTCCTTGCTCTGTGGTCCCTTTGTTCAATGTGCTGGCCATATAGTGCACTCTCTACCAACCTGTGTGGTTAGTCTTTGTTACTCTAACAGGTACCTGAAATACCAACTTAAAAAGAGAGAGGGTTTGTTTGGGCTCAGTTTTGAGTGTGTTCCATGGGTGATTCCTCCTCAGGTCATCATGACAGGAGTGTGGAGTGGAGCAACAGTGCTTACCTGGTGACCAGGAATCAGAGAGAGGAGACTGGCGTCCTGCAGCCTCCTCAGAGGGCATGTCACAGTGGCCTGAAGACTTCCATCTGTCATGCCTTTAAACTTTCCACCACCTCCCAATAGCATCAAGTCAAATGTTCATAAAGCCTTTGGGGAACATTTGAGATCCAAAAGTAGCACTGGCCATCTCTGCAAGGTGACTTCAAAGTCTCTCCCTTGTCCTCTGTTTCCTTTCTTTCCCTGCCATTACCATTTCTTCTTTCTTTATTTTTCTCTCCTTTCTTTATATCTGTGAGGCTGCCCTTGAATTCATAATCCTCCTGCCCAAGTCTCTGGAGTGCTAGGATTACAGATAGGTAGCCTGGCTGAGTCTTCCTTCCATCCCTCCTCCCTCTTCCTTGTTTTCTTTCTTCTCTCTCCCTTCTTTCCTGATTGAGACAAGACATCATGTAGTCCAGGCTGGCCTCTAACTTGTAGCTGATGATGTGTTACATAGTTACAAATGTTACTAAATTGGCTTTGAACTCCTAATCCTTCAGCTTTCACCTCCTAAACGTGCCATCGTGTTCAGCCAGTTGTTTCATTTCTTCAGCATTACTATTGTCCTGTCCAGGTTTTTTTTAAAAAATTGAATCCAGCAGATGTACTATAGAATTTATCCCATCTAGAGTTAGTTTGAGCCCCCCTTACTACAAAGCAGAAACGTTCCCATTTGTCTAATAAAGGAAACCGAGGCATGGGAACACTTAACTCTGGACAGGAACACACACACACACACACACACACACACACACACACACACAGGGTAGGGAGAGATGGAGAGAGGGGAGAGAGAAGAGAGGGGGAGAGGAAAGGGAGAGAGTGGAGAGGGAAAGAGAGAGAGAGAGAGAGAGAGAGAGAGAGAGAGAGAGAGAGAGAGAGAGAGAGAGGGAGATAGGGAGAGGGGAGAGAGGCTGGGAAAGCTCTTTCTCTTGCCCAGGTTTATTACAGGAGGTAAAGCCCCAAATAGCCCCCATCTGCTTCCCTGACTATGTACCCCATCTTCAATACTATAGGACAACAGCTCAGCTGACTGCAGGGCCTAGTAGGTGGAAGGCTGTGTGTGGGCATCAGCTTGGTAGTCCAGTCTTTACTTGTGCCCTGCTACCATTTCTGTACCTGTGTGCCCATTTTCTGAGGGCAGAGGGGCAGTGATCGGTAGACACTATGCTGTTCGTCCTCAGCCTGTGGAGCTGTTCCTAATTGGTCGTCCTCCAGGCCGTATTTTCTCCAGTATTGATGAGCCTGTGTCACCAGGATGCAGCCAGAAGCTGAGCTAAACTCAAGATGGATTGAGCCTGGGCCTCATCAATCTGTATGTGCCACTCTGCTGGGGAAGGCATTGAGTACCTGTGCACGTGGCTGTACAGCCCTCAGGGCTCCCAGAGGGCTCCTGAAGGCCACAGATCTACCTGTCTGGTGTTTTTTCCCTGCCTTGGAACATGCAAGGTCATGGGGTCCCCAAACCTTCCAATCTGAGACTCCTGGCCTGGCTTCCTGTTGCCTGGAGATGAGCACACACTGCCAGGCTCAGCCTCAAGACCTGGGCCACT
Source organism: Cricetulus griseus (assembly GCF_003668045.3). Lineage (NCBI taxonomy): Eukaryota > Metazoa > Chordata > Mammalia > Rodentia > Cricetidae > Cricetulus > Cricetulus griseus. Next base: position 379,785,618 of record NC_048595.1, on the reverse strand, counting down.
CCAGGTCCTTCTGCCACAAGGCCACCACTTCTCCAAACCATACCCTTTTCTTCCTCCAGGCTTTGCCTAGAATGTTCTCTTTAAGTCTTAATATTTGGATCTGGATGAACCACAGCTACTGTGGTGTATGTGTGCACATGTGCGTGTGTGCACACACACACAGACAGCCAGACAGTGGACCCCTGCCATTTGTAATCTCAGCACCTCCTCCCTCCTGTTGACCCTCCAGACATCTGGAATCAATGTGTCATTTATGAGATCCCCATTACTGCTTGCCTGTCCCAGAGATGTTACGGGACCGAGATTTTGTGTCCCCAGGACCCATTCATCTTCTCAGTGAACCAGTACTTCCTGGCTCACAGCCCCTCAGCATGTGTTTGATGCATGAGTAGCATACAACTGTCGCGGCTTCCCCAAGCAGAAGAGGTAGTTCTGCCTTGTGGCTCAGCTGCTATGGGGCACAGGGAGCCAGGGCTGAGAGGGTTGGGGATTGGGATCTAGGTAAACTTAGCCAAGAGGACAGCAACGTCAGAACTTGCTGATGTGCTGAGTTTCCATGTGTGTTTTATTCATTGCTCTCTTCACAGGTGAGAACAGCAGAGCTCAGAGAGGTGACAGATCTTGGTGTTCAGTTCCTAAAAGCTAACCTTAATTTGAAAGCTAACTCTGCCTCTTTAGTGAGTTTAGTGGGAAGTTCCACCCCAGGCCTGGAGGCAGGGAAGTCACAGGGAGCATCTCAGAGACTCTAGAGCCAGAGCCACATCTTCTGGGATAAGAGGGAGCAGAAAGGCACTGCTGGCATCAGAGCTGTGTGGGCAAGGGGTGGGGAGTGTAGACTGGTGTGTGTGTGTGTGTGTGTGTGTGTGTGTGAGAGAGAGAGAGGCTGAGGTGCCCAGGGCAGGGGAAGAAGGGGGGTAGTTAGGAAAGAGGCTGAGGAGGTGGCCAGGCCTGAGTGGGGAGGAAGCCCATGACAGGAGTGCCAGCAGGGCTTGGCTGCTGAATGGACTCCCTGGCACACGCTCTTGCTGTGGTCCTGGTACAGTGGCTCTGACTTTTAGCAGCTTCCAGACTCTTTAGTCCTTTGTCTTTTGTCTATTCCCGTATCAGGTCCCTTCAGGGCTGCCAGGGCAGGCTATGGGAGAGGGAGGCTACAGGTGTCTGTCCCTGTGGGTCATTGGGACTGTATAGAAGTCCTTACTAGGGCAATCATAAGAAATGTGAGGAGCCTGGTAACAGCTGCCCTTCCATCTCCCAGGAAGAGTGGGTATGTGTCACTGCCCTCTGATTCCTAGCTACAGCTCCCTCTGGTGCTCCAGTGGTTTTTCCAGCATGGGACTGGGCCAGCCTGGTCTGCCCATGCATCTTGTCAACCTTCTACCCTTTGCAGGCACCAGACATCTGACCTGGGTATTCAGTGCTCCTATGCCCTCAGTAAGTGTCACTCCCAGGCCTTTGTGGACACACTGTGCAGCTCCCATGGCTGTGGGTAGAACTGAGGCTCAGAGAGCTGGCTGGGATGAGGCAATACCAAGCTTTGGACTAGGTCTGACTAATTCCTTACCCAGCTCCCACAGGACACCAGCACCTGCCTGGTCCCTGCCTCCTCCCTCCTTATCATCAGAGGGATCAAATTCAGCTCTGAGTGTGGGGAGGCTCAGAGTGTGTGTGTGCACACACATGCATGTGCATGTGTTCATTTATTCATTCTTAGAGGTTTTGTGCCTACCCAACACTATAGAGACCTTTGGGATACTCTCTAGAAGTTGAAATTTAGGGCCAGTGAAAGGGCTTAGTAAGTAAAGATGCTTGCTACCAAGCCTAACAATCTGAGTGTGGTCCCTAGGATCCACAAGGTGGAAGGAGAGAACTGATTGCTCTAAGTTTTCCTCTGATTCCCACGTGCACTGTGGCAAATGTCCAGCCACACATACAAAAGAAATAAACATAATGAACTTTTTAAAGAAGCTCAAGTCTAGGCTATGAGGTTTGATTTTGTATTTACCCAGGATCCTCTAGTAAATTATCTCCTTAAGCGTCAGTTTCTTCACTTGGTGTTAGAGGAGGTGACATCAGTGCATACCCCTGAGTGGCTGGAAGGGTAGAGCCCATGGATGTAAGTGCATAACTAAGTCTGAGCACAGTAAGCTTTACTCTCTGAGATGCTGCTGTCTCTATCCCTAGTCCTCACTGCCTTACAGGAAGCAACACCTTGACAATGGACTTCACCCCTGCTCTGAGCAGTCTCACATGGCCTCTGGTTTCAGGAGCAGGGCCTGAAGGTCAGATGGTCCTGGCTAGACTCTAGACACCTGGGTGTTTCCCCCCATAGCTCTCCACCCCACCCCAGCTACCAGACCAGGGCTCTGCACATAATAGACACTTAATACATGTTTATGGAATTGAATTAACGATAAAACGAGATAATGGCCTGGAAGGAGCCTGAATTGTTAGGAGGGAATGCACAGCGTAAAAACCAGGCATATTTTTTTAAGCAGATTAATCTGGTCTTAACTCATTCTAATAGCTTGCGCCCCTATTGGCCAAGGCCATTATTATAATATATGGCCAGGGCCAGGGAGCTGGAAGATAGCGGTGCCTCAAAGTTCACTTCCTGGAGGATGCCACAGCACGCTGCTTCCTAGCTGACCTAGCTGAGGCTCAGAGAGCCTGTGGACCTGCCTAGGGTCATGGATGGGGAGGGGAGAGCCAGAAGAGACCAGGCTTGGAGGACTCTAGCTTACTGATGAATGGTAGCTAAGCTAAGAGCTGGCTCAGGACCCCTGGGCTATTGGTGGCATTTTCTGTGCCTGGTGCCGGCAGTGCTGGAACTGCTAGATTGCCATCTCTGTGGCTTTCTACTCAGTTTCTCACTCCTGTGGTCCACTATAGGAAGCTGAGTTCAGTGCTTCAGAATGCATTAACCCTAGAGAAGGAGGTATGAGGCTGGTAGCGGTTCTACACCCTTCATTCTAAATTCACAACCTAGTGAGGGTTGGGATCTGAGGGATCCAAGGTCACTGGAGAAAGGAGTAGTCCAGCTCCAGTGTGAATAGATGTAGCAGATTCCTCAAGCAGTGGTTTGGCTGTCACCATTCCCACAGGTCTTCTGTTCAAATCCTGAGTGCGGATGGAAGCTGGGAATTAGTTCTTTTCCTGTTGCCATGATAAATACTCTGACCAAAGCTATTTAAGGAAGAAAGGGTTTGTGCTGGCTCCCAGGTCTAGGTATACAGCCCATCACAAGGGGGAAGTCAAGCAATGGGACCCTGAAGTAGCTGGGCATATAAGTCCATAGTCATAGTCAGGAGACAGGGATGTGAATACACACATATACTCAGCTGCCTTTCTCCATTTTATCCAGTTCAGGCTCTTCTGACCAGGAAATGGTCCCAGCCACAGCTAAAATGGGTTTTCCTCACCAGTTAACTTAATCAAGATAACCCCCAACGGTCATGCCCAGAAGCTGGTCTCAGGTGATTCTAGATTCTGTCAAGGTGACAGTTAACACTACCCATCACAGAAACCTTGGCTGGATTGGGGAAGAAGAGTCTTAAGTGGTGACCAGAGGAAGTTCTATCTTTATCATCCAGGGGCGGAGGATGGCTGGGATCCACAATTGTGTGTTACTGGCCAGATGTAGGTCATAGCTGTGGCAGAGGCAGTGTTATATGACCGTTCTGCAGCTTTACAGGGGCTACCCTGTGCTGTCACCAAGGCCCCACTGTTACTAACAGATGACTCCTCATTTGAAACAAGGACCTCCCTCCTGTACCTCCTTGCCCTGGCCAGGAGGCTAGCAACCATGGCCAAGGTGCCTGGTACAGCCTTAGGCACAAGGGATGTTCCCTCCATTGGTGCCATTTCCCTGGTTCTCCCATTGTGCCTATGAGGAGCTCTGCAAGAGGTGTGTCTCTTGTCCCATAATCCATGGGGTACCAAAGGTCACCAAGATGGCCTGTGAACCATTCATCTTAAGAGTAATGAGGGGAGAAGGGTGTTTCACTTGGCTGGAGACTTCCCCTCTTCACAGTCTCTGGAAGAGGCTGCCTAAGCCCAGGAGCCCCCTAGTAGCCACCCTTGCTGCTTCCCACCTGCCTCTTAGCGGGTGGACCATCCTCAGCTGCTGGTCCAGCTTGGCAGGGTGGCTGCTGCTTTAATCAGCCATCGTGCCACTCTCCTAGGAGGGAGAAATTGCAGGTGGCAACTCATAATATCCCAGGCTTCTCCCTCTCCATTAATTTCTCCCTGCAAAATGGAGGCTTTCTGCTGGGCTGGGAATTGGCAGCCAAGTGCAGCCTCTCTGGCCCAGCCATGCTCTCCGCTCAAAGTGGGGGAGCACCATCTAGTGTGCTCACACTGTTTGCTATGCCCCTTTGCAGAGGCCAGAGGTTTATACTGTGCTCAAATTGGCTTGCTGAGCCCCACGAGGTATGGAAAATTGCTTGGTTCACTCTGTGCTCGCTGCTGTATCTCTGATGGTGAGAGGAGGAAGAGGTAGGAACCTGCCAGGGTCAGCTGTTGGTGAACTGTTAAGGGAGCAGATATTTCTGAGTGCTCAGCATCTCCCTGCACTCTGTACTTGCATTTCTACTGGTGTGGCCTTCGTGGATGTCTGTGCCTCACTCAAAAGGGGCTCTTCTGCCTTCCAGCACTTAGGACCTGCAGGGTTGTAAGCAGAAGAGAGGCAGATGGTGCCCTGATGACCGGCTCGAGAGTAGAGAGAGCAGAGGTCCAGTAACTTTGAAGGCCAGAGTCTGGGAGAATGGATGGATGGTGGATGCAAAGAGGTCCCGTTCCAGGAACAGCCATGGAACAGTCTGATGTCATTAATCCCACAGATGTCAGGTGATCTGGGTGTCAAGATCAGGGGCTTACAGTGTGAGTCAAGGGTCCAGAGGGAGAGTTTGATCTTCCCTGGGGACTTGAGAGATCCTTGGTCAGATGGGCAGTTTAAGAGACACTTGTGGATGGCCAGTGTGGAGAGTGAAAATCCTGAAGGAAGCAGGGAGCTGAGGTTCCCAGGTGAGCCACTGTGGGAAGTAGCAGAGAGCTGGGGAGGAAAGAGGAAGGCGATGGTCATTCACAAGAGGAAGTGGTCACTGCCCAGTATGAATCAGGGATTTGGAGCAGCTGGCTCACTCATGCTCAACAGTAGCGTGAGGACCAAGAGTTAGCCCTGGAGAGGTGATGTGTGCCTTGCCTGGACTTTGTAAACGGCATGAAGGGAACCTGGGTGTATTCAGCCTAAGTCTTGTTGTCCCTTCCCCATGGGTGAGTAGGAAGAATTCTGCTGTGTGTGCAGATAAAGTTTTCAGGGCATAGGCTGCAGGTGGAGGTATATGTACATACATGATCAGCCAAAACCTGGAGCCTCTCAACATGGAGTCAGACTGCACTATGACGTCCCTCAGTTTCCCCACCTGCAAATAAGGCACCAAGAATCCATGCTAAGATAGATGTGTGTGGCTCTTCTTGGACCTGAAGGGCACCCCACTCTGCTAGCTCTTGATGACCCCTAGTACCATACCCCCTCCCTTTAGGCACTACCATGTTGGATTTTACCTGCCTCTCCCCAAGTCTGCAGTCTATTTATGGTGTTTCTAGGAGAGAATCTAGCACAGCCTTGATCTTTTCAGAGGAATGGGCAGCTGAGGCCGGGAGGGATCTGGCTGTATATTTTCTCCCTTAATGGGGTATTAAGTAGACAGCCCAGATGGGGATCTCCTGGCAGGCAGGCAGGAGTGGGTGGGGCGCTGCCTGCTTCAGATCAGCCTGAAATATGGCCGGATCACTGCCAAACCTCAAAGGATGCTACCTTTGGGCTGGCTGGGAACCAGCTTTGATGTTCTTGCCATGAAGGGACCGGGCAGATCTTCCTGTGCCTTGGCCCCAGCTGTAGTCTGCCAGACACCAGAGAGAAAGGATCTGCCATGTGGTCCTCCCCAGCCCTTCCCCCTTTCATGCCCTTTCTTTTTCTTTGCCTTTTTCTCAGACCTCTCCTCTCTGTAGTCCTCTCCTTTGACTTCCCTTCTTCTTCTTCTTCCTTCCTCCTCCTTTTGGCCAGAGGCATTTCCAGACTGTAACATAGTTCCTGTTTCAGAACTATCTCTCATCCGTAAGGGTCCCCTGGGTGGATGTGTGGAAAGGGCACTGGTTGTTTGCACCAACCTTAGTGCTAGCCAGACTTTTCTCTCTTTTCCTGGTTGGCTGGGTGGGGGAAGGTGATTAGATTAGTGGTGGAGTCAGACAGCCTAGAGGAGTCTCAGCCTAGTGCTCATGATCAGATGTGAGAATTCAGTACTCCATGCTTGTGCACGTGTCTGGCCTGGAGAATTGGGATGTGGTTGTCTTCACCTACTGATGAGTTAAATGAGTGAATACTCTTAAGCCTTGAGATTCCTGCCCTGCACTGAGCAATGGTCTTGGGTTGAGGCTTGGCCTCAGTGAGCCTCAATTTCCCCTTAGTATTACCATATGTGTAACTTCTAGGGTGAGGATGGGGAGGATGGAGCCAGAACCTACATTTCAGAATTTGGCACAAGGGGCATCTAATAGATGGCTGCGAAGCTGGGCTTCGAGGCTTAGCCGAAAATCAGCTGTGCCACGTGGGTGGGGCTCACACTCGGGTAGAGTCTGACTGAGCTTTGGGGTGGGAGGGCACCACACTGCCTGTGACTTGAGTGAGAAAGGTGTCACCATCTTCCTGTTCTCAGCTCCATATGAAACATCCAGGAATCCTGTCCTCATAGACCTGAGAAGCTCTGGTCTCTGCCCCTCACAGGCTGGTGATCTTTGCCTAACCTCTTCTCCTGGCCTTGGTTTCCTCATCTGTAAAGTCAGTGGAATATTAATGTCCCTCCTGCATGAGTGGTGCAGAGGTTGGTGAGTAGTGTAGGAGCCCATGAGGGATAGAGGATCATTTGGGGAGCTTTTCACCCCCACCCCAAACCCACATGCTTCAGGGAAGAATATAGGAGGGGAGTAGTTGAAGGCTGCATCTCTGCCCTCAGCTTCCCCAACCCCCACCCTTACCTTTCTCCCATCCCTCCATTCCCCCCACCCCTCCCACCGCCAGGATGGAGAGGACTCTGTGCCCTCCTTCCAGTCACCTTGGTTTCCTTGCAGAACAACCTTCCCCTTGGCCTGGTCATTCCTCACCACCCCCAACAGGCCCTGAGCGTGAATTCTGTCTGGTGCCCACCCTGGCTGCCCTGACAGCCCTGGTCTCCTGATCTGGAAAACGAGGCTCCTAGCATCTGATAGCCATCATTAGTTGCTTCTGGGCTCTGTGTGGGTACCATGGCCCCTCAATTCTGTAAGCATGACTGCCTGGTGTCACTTCAGCTGCCCTTCTCATGTAGCCTGGAGGACTACAGAGAACCCTCATGGAGTTCTCCTTCATTCCAGGGTCCACATGTCCTTCAAACAGGCACTTTCTCCAGGATCTCAAGTTGTGGGACTTACCTGAGTTTGAAGGTCCAGAACCTGGAATTTAGGCCTGCCATCCCAAAATGTGTGTGTAGTAAATGGTCTCTAATGGCCTATAAGGTCACCCAGCCAGGATACCTTATTCCTAAGACTAGACCTTGGTGGAAACACATGTCAGTCAGCCTTGGGGATGGCTGCCAGTGTGCTGGGTTCTGTTCCATAGGAAATCCCAGTGACAGAGAACGAAGAGGTATGGTGCACCTGCCTTCACCCTCACCTCAGACCTTTCCTTAGAATGCCCTCGAGACAGGGTCTGGAAGCTCTGCTTCTGTCATGGCTTGTTGGCACTTGCCTTCTGATTACCACACTTACGGAGATCCTGCTGTCCCTTGCCTCATGTCCCTCTGCAGAGACCAGTCTTCTCTCCTGCCAAGGAGTTCTTTTTTGGAGAACACCTGTTGCAACTGGGCTCCCTCACAGCCGTGCGGGGGAGGGGGTGTGTGTCATCACATTTGCCCCACCCATTTGCCCCACCATTACCACAGAGGAAATGCTAGGTAAGTATTTACTAAAGAATGGCTTAAAGAACAGGCTTCCAGCTCCATGTGTCTCCCCCTACACCCACCCCCGCCCCTGCCCCCGCCCCCAAGCAAGGATGTGAGCTGATCTCTCTTCTGCTCAAACTCCTCCAAGGGCTCCCCAGTGCCCTGGAAATAAACATCCAAACTTTGGCGTCAGATTTCTGTCCACTGTCCGTACCCATTTCTCACCCCACTTTGCCTGTTGAGTGCAGGTACTGTGCTTTCTGCCTCCAGCTCTTGGGGGAGCCTCCCTTGGGGAGCCTCTCCTGTCAGTGCACTGGGACAGCTGTCTCCTCCATGGAAGACCCCACCAGTCGTGGTGTAGTCCTGCCCTGTCCTGGTCCTTCTGCAGCTGATTGTCAGGGTGCTGTTCCAGGCTGGGGTCCCAGGGAGGGAGCAAAGGCAGCCAGGGCTGGGCAGGGCCCATGTGAGATGGCATGTGAGAGAGCTGGGTTGGAGGGGGCATTCATGAGGAGCTGCTGAGGACTGCCTAAGGCCAGGCATGCGATAGAGGTTGGGGTTGGGGGCCCTAAGAACTGTTGCCACCAGCCTCCATACACTTCTTATTCTCCTACAGTCCCTGGGTATATGGAACCTCAGACCAGCCTGCCCATGGGTGACCCCAGGCCTAGGAATCCTGAGTTCTAATCTCTTCCATGTCATCTTGAGCAAGCCTCTACTCCTCTTTAATGATCCCACAAATAAAACAAGAGGTTGGAGCCTATCAGAAACACTATCCCAGCTTCGACCCCAGGGCCCAGTGAGGACCTGCTGTATTTGGCCCAAAAAAAAAAAAAAAAAAAAAAAAAAAAAAAAAAAAAAAAAACCCAACCCAACCCCCTCCTTTTTTTCCCTCCTCTTTTAAACTTGAGCCAATATTAAAAGGAGGAAGCTTTTTAAATGAAAGCCACATTTCCAGCTTCTCTCTGCCAGGCTAGGCTGGCCAGAAGCTCCATCCAGTAGAGGAGTTGGGTGGTCCTTGCTCTTGGCCCCCTACCCAACCACTGAGCAGGGGCCCTTTAGGCTCCTGCCGCTCCAGGGGACAGGTTTCCAAACCTGCCGCCTCATCCCCTACTTAAAGATAAAACTCCATTCATCCTCCCACCCCCATTCTAGACAATCTGCCTCGTTTTAAAATTCCTTCAGCAGCCCCAGGCCCAGCAGCTTCTCCCAGCTAAGGAACGCAAGGAACGAGGTTGCACGTGACTCTGCTCTGCGGCGGGGAAGGCTTTGATGTTGCAGTGATTGTAGACCGCCCCTCCCCCACGGTCCCTCCCTCCCTCCCCGTCCCCCTTTTCCCTCTCCTCCCTTCCTTTCTTCCACAGCTCTCTCCCCACCACCTGCCCCCTCCACTTTTCCCTCCTACCCCTCTTTTTTCCCTCCTCCCTCTCCCCTCTACTTCCTCCTCCTCCTCTCTTTCCCACCTCCCTCTCCCCTGCATTTCCTCCTCCTCTGCTATTCTCTACTCTCCCGCTCCAGGTATCCGCTAATTCCCTGGCTCCTGCCCAGCTAGATCCAGATGGGGGGAGGGGACCCCACCATTGGGGAGAAGTGCAGACATTGGCAAGTTGATGCCTGGGAGAAAAATGGACTGGTGACTTGACTTGGAGTGGGCTCTCAGAAGGAATGGCATCTCTCTACCCTGTACCCCACCCAGTGCCACGGAGTTCCAGAGTGACCCACTCCTGCCAACCTGCAGTTACTCTGTGAGGCTGTGAAGCATGGATTCTGCCTCGGGTCAGGGCTGTACCCCTTTTGCCCCCGTGGGAAACAGGCTCCAGGCCCTGAAAGCTGACCTGTAGGATGATGAGTGAGAGGGGTGTTGGGTATGGGGTGCAAGTGCCAGGCTGAGGGGGGAAAGAAGCAAAGACTAAAGATGAGGCTGGGGAAAGGCCCATGTAGGTGCACCCTCAGGAGGACACACCCCTGCCTTGCCTTGCTGCCCTCTTTCAGTGAGTGATGAATAAGGTCCTCAGATTTTCCAGGAGTTCATGATGTCTGCCTACCCACCCAGCACTCAATAGTAGTCCTCTCAAGGCTTCTCTGGTAAATTCTCCCACTCCCAGCGGGTGGGGTATAGAAACTCTTAGTGTCTGTTCACTGTTGTCCCCAGGAACGGATTCTGTAGCACCATAGCCTCGTCTGTACTGGCATCATGCCAGGGCCTCCCTGCTCTTTCCTTAGGAGTCCTCCCTCCACCAGCTGCAAGGATGGTCTCCAGGCGCATAGGAGGTTGTCTAGTTCTTGGGAGAAGGGCCCTCCACCATCCTGGCCCCAGACTCCAGCATATCCCCCCTTCATTTTCTGTGGTTGAATCTGTCCTTCTGGAGGGCAAGCTCTGGAAAGGCAAGTGCAGAGATATGCGATTAGGGCCAAGCTGGCATCTTACCAGCTGGCAAGACTGCTATGCACCTGGCCATTCACAGGGGACAGGAGGGTATTATCTGGCTGGCCCTCCCTAGCACTGACACTACAGGATGAGAGGTGCCAAGATTCCTCAAGCATGCCAGCCCTCTGCTGCAGGGGTGGGGGGCCAGGGGGGAGTCTGCTCAGGATTGACTTCAGTGGAGCCCAAGCCCCTCTTTGGTGACCTTTCTTTGGTGACCCTTCCTTGCTCTCTTGATGCTAGACTGCTCCTGCCTTCTCTAGGGTGCCTTCTTAGCAGCTACCCTCATGGTCTACAGTGGCCCAGCTGTAGATGAAAGCCTCTCCTGAGGACTCCTCTGGTCAGTGCTTCCTGCCCTGCATCCCAGATCTCCTTAGCCTCCTGGGTTAAGTAACTTTGGGAGTCATGAGACTCTGGGTCTTCCTGTAGGATTGGGAATCTGATGAGAGGCATGCTAGGCTTGTACCTCATCTAAGTAGCTGTGGGTGAGTCACTAGCTCACCCTGGGCATGTAGAAATGGAGCTCATGGCAGTACTATCTCCTAAAAGTTTGCTTGAATGGGGTGAGAAGCTTCCAATGCTTTGTTTTTTAAGAAAATGTTTTTATTTTTAATTATTATATGCATATGTGAGTGGCTGAGTGTGAGTTTGTGCATGAGAATGCAGAGCCCCAGGAGGCCTGATGAGGGCGTCAGTTTCCCTTAGCTGGAGTCACAGTTGATTGTAAGCTGGGAATTCAGGTCCTGTGGAAGAGCAATATGTGCTCTTAACCTCTGGGCTATCACTCCAACACCATCCTCATTCAGTGCTTTGACTAGATATGAGCTGAGTGTTCATCTCAGTACTCCCATGCCCAGTCTTGAACTCCACACTCAAGGGTGCATGGAGCTCTGCCCTGTCCAGGTACCTTAAGCCAGTGGAGTGTCAGGGTTGAGGCACAGGTTCCAGTCTCAGGCCTTTTTGCAGCGTGCTGTGTGGCTGTAGGTGAGTTATTGCCCCTTCCTGAGCTCAGCTGCTGCGTTGGATAGCAATGGCATCCTCCCTCCCAGAGGAATCTGTGCAGTGGCACCCGGTGCAGAGTAAGTGCTTGCTCAATGTCAGCTGCAGTTGTTGCTGTTTTTATTATTATTTGACTTGAAAATCTCCTGCTCCACGTGCTGCTTCCACAACAGTTGTTGTTTGTGAAAAGCTGAGCTGAATAAATGGGGACCCAGCAAGATTATGTCCCTGCTCCCTGCTTAGGGCTGGCATTGACAGGGCCCCCTTGAATGTCTGGTGGGAGGAGGAGCTTGGCCCCATCCTGGTGGCCTGGCCAGGGCCCTGTTCAGGGGCAGGGGGTCTCAGCCCTGCCTGGCCTGCCTCCCAGGCACTGTGAGCTGGCTGCCAGCCAAGCTGCTTCCTCTCCCAGCTGGCTGCCATCCAGGGACTGATGCCAAGGGGCCGGCTGGTGGGCAGCAACTCCGTCGTTGTAGGGCTGTGATCCCAGCAGAAGACTTCAGTCAGGGCTGGGTGGTGGGGCCTTCCCACCACCCCTTGAAGCCCCTGGAGAGCTGAGCACAGCTGCCCCGGCTCTCAGCACTGCCCATCAGGTGATATCTCTGCAGAATTGAAAAAGAGCAGATCTGAGGAAGACACAGTAAAGAGAGCACACCTTGGGCAAAGGGGTTGTGGAGCAATGTGGAACCCCTGCAGCCTCTGTGTCCACATCCAGAAAATGAGCCAGTTTAAGCCTTGCGGCCTGTCTGATGGGTAGTTCAGCATGTCCTTATGTTCAGGGCTGTGCTGGTGACTATGCCCAGATAAAGACAGACTGCTACTGAAGATGAAGATGATGGTGGTTGCCTGGCAACTCCAGGCACTTACTAGGTACTATGCCGAATCTTAACAAATATGAATTCAGTAGCCCTCAAAACCTGTATCTGAGTTAGGGACTGTTCTTACCCCCAGTGTGTATATAAAGAAACATACCCACTTTCAGCTAGTTCAGGGTCAAGGCAAGCTTGGAATCCCAGCAGGCTGTCTCAGAGCCAGAATGGGAGAATGGGTACTGGTACTGGTCATTCTGTCTGGATGCACAGGAGTACTGCTGGAGGTCATTATTGATGAGCAGGAGATGACTTTTGACCTAGAGGTTCAAGGTGAGGATTCCCAGAAAGGCTTATCTAGGGCCTGTCATCAGTCCCAGAGAGGGATAAATGCCAGATCAAAGGTCTTGAAGCCTGAAAGGAATCCATGATTGAGTGAGCACAGAGTAGATTCCATGGAAGAGTTGGGCAGGCTTACAGGGTGGCTGTGGTAAGAGAGGAGTTCGGTATTGTGGTAGGGTAAAGGCAGACAGGTGTTTCTCTTTGGAAGTTATCTTGGCTCTTGGCAATAGTTACGGGGGGTTTGTATGCCAACTGTGACATTCCCACCTGCTCAGTCCTGCCCCCAAGTTATCTCCTCATGACAGTAAGAGATCATTGTTTGGTCTCTTGAATATCTGTGGTGGGTGATGTTTTAGGTTCATCCTCCTTAGGCCTTTTGGGTAGCCTTAGTCCCACCTATGCTAGGCTGTGTCCCAAGCACATCACTCTGTCCCAGGTTATGGTTAGCATATGGGACATTCTTTTTGACAGCCACCTTTGCACACAGCTCCTTCATTCCATGTCACAGGTCTGTATTTTCCCTGTGGGCTGCCAGACCCTGTCTGATACCTTTGTAAAACTGGACAGTCCAGGCTTGCTGGTGACTGCAAGCTCGGTGCCTTCTCTTCACTGTGGATCTGTCCCCTGTGTGGTTGGCTGTGAAGCTCAAAGATAAAATCACCAAGTCCGCCAGGAGCCTAACTGGGCCTCCATCAGTGGCTGCTGTTGCTAGTAGGAATTCCAAGTCCTGAGGCTACTGGGTCCAGCACCCTGGACAGCACCAGCCTGGCCCTGCCCTCTCCCTAAGTCGGAGGGAAGGCCCTTCACCACCATCCCGGTGGAGCTTCTGCCACGCCCATCCCCATCAGCCTCCCCAGGCCTCCCTCCGCTCCTGGAGTCTTTAGTCTTCAGCACAGGCTGGTAATTAAAAACCTTCAAGGGGGACTTTATTGAGTTAGCATTAGTTATTTTGTCAGGCTGGGAGAGTGAGAGAATTATCTGTCCTCAGGGAGTGGGGGGCTGGGAGGAGGCCGTGGGCTGAGATTGGCAGGTGCCTGCCTATGTGCATGAATGTGCACGCTGCACTGGGCTGGGCGGCAGCACCAAACTGCAGGCACTGAGTGCGGCTGAAGGGGAGTGGGCTGCCGGCTTTTCTCTACCTGGAGGCTTACCTTGCCTCTTGTGCCCACTGCCTAGGCCCTTCCTGGATTTAAATTTAAAAAAAAAAAAAAAGCCCAGATCCAAGATGGCTTCAGGCAATGGAGGGGATGGGGTGAGGGACTCTTCACAGGCTGTTGGCTGTGGGCTAGGCCTCTTACCGCTACAGTCCAGGGATTCAGTCTGGGACCAGCCAGTGGGCTGGTTTGAAGGTGCTTCTGACCTCTCTGTCCACTACTTTCCATAGCTGGAAAATGCCTTTTACAACTAGGAAAATGTCCACCTGTCTACCTGGGGTATATGCAGCTTTGATCTTGAGCCACCCCTCACCTATCTGCTTTTTTTTTTTTTTTTTTTTAAGATTTATTATGTATACAGTGTTCTGTCTCCATGTGTCCCTGCAGGCCAGAAGAGGGCACCAGATATCATTACTGATGGTTGTGAGCCATCATGTGGTTGCTGGGAATTGAACTTGGGACTCTGGAAGAGCAGCCAGTGCTCTTAACCTCTGAACCATCTCCCCAGCCACCGACAGCCCAGTTCTTACTCTCCTGGAGATGTCTAGCCCCAGGGATGGACCAACATCTGTCCCTTCTGCCTGTTACTCACTTCATGACTAACCACTCTGACTTCTGGTGTGGTCAGCCCATCATATTTCAGATGAACAAACTGATGTTTAGAGCAATAAAGTGGTTTGCTGAGTCCGCCAGGAGTAGGAGGTCAGGGTTGTATCTGGGTCTTTCCTTTGACCCAGTGGCCAGAGGGCCAACATTCTAAACCATGGGATCTTCTGGGAAAACCACTAAGGAAGAATGATAGCTGTCAGCATGCTGCAGATCTTGGGCCTGGCCAGGTCACTTCCTGGAGGAGATTGGACTCTTCTTCTACTCAGGCTATGTCCTGCCCCTGCCTTGTTCCATAGCTAAGCCTGAATCCATGTCCCCTACTCCTAACACTTGCAAGTCCCAGATCCTGCCATTCCTTGAGCACCTGGCTGAAGGGGATGTGAGAACCACATGTCTGCTGTCCACAGCCAGACTCAGTAGAGCTCTGGTGGCACGGGACCTGCTGTGACTGAACTCAGAAGCACATGCAACAGGCATGCAAAGCCAGAAGCACTGGCCTGGAAGTCGGAGGCCTGATAGTCTCATGGGGGCCCTGTCTTCTCCCATGTCTCCTGTGTGATACTTTGAAACTTGAATAGACCTCTTGATCTCCTAGGTTCCTGCTCAAACCGTCCTCCTTTGGCACTTGCCGTTCACTGCCTGGGATCCTATTACCAACTGTGGTTGCAGGTGACAGGCTGGGGTGCTCCTTCCTAGAAGGCAGGGAAAAACACTAGTTGTGGTCATCAGTCTCTAAGTGTCTGCTCGATGCCAGCTGCATCTCATCTCTGCTCCAGATTCCTGAAGTCCAAAGCAGGGAGACCACAGGACAAGATGAGGGCAGAAAGGTCCTTTTACTGCATCCTTGCCCGACAACCCTCCTTCCTGAGCACCAGGGCCTTGGGGTGGAGCTGGGCAGAGACAAACAGGTCTGGACCTGGAAACCATATGGTATGGTTACCTGCTACCTGTGGAACCTGGGTGAGCTCCCACTTGGGAATTGGGGGTATTTACCTAGACCCTGTGAATCTATGGCCTCCAGCATGTGAGAGGAGCCCATGTACTCTCCTTTATCTGAAAAATGGAGAAAAACCTTTTGGCTTTCTTGTGTTCATGAGACACATGCATGGTAGCACGTGAGAGGTGCCAGACATCTCAGGCCCACAGGGTCAGGGGTCAGCTGCTGTCCTTGAGCTGGGCCTTTGCTGGATTTTGAGGCTGGAGCCTCAGAGCCAGGACTTGTCCTGCAGGTCTGCTGTGTATGTTCTAAACTTCAGTTCTGTACCGGAAAGGAACTGAGTTGCATCCCTAAACCCTCAAGCAACTTCCATTTCTGGCTTCTTTTGAGCTGGCCCACATTCCTGTGTTCTTACAGGCTCTGCCTCTTGTTTCCAGTACTGGACTGGAGTTATGACAGAGTCCCAGATGCTTCTCTATGCAGTGGATCCAGGGCTCCACCTTCATTTGGCCTGGTCTAGCCCAGGCTATGGAAAGCAAGTGCTGGCTCAGATGACCTAGGTCTATGGATATCCTGGGCCTCCACTGATACCTGCCTAGCCTTTCCTGTGCACCATTTTGATATTGGCCACATTTGATTCCCCAAGAAGCTGTCCTCTCTTGGCAGGTGCCATCACCCATAGGTGGCACTAGCATTGAGTAGACCATCCAAATCATGCTGCTAAGGGTCATCATGGGAATGTGGCCAGTCTGCCAGCGCCCTCCACCCCCCTCCCCCTGCAAAGCCTTAGGACACTCATCTGTTTACTGTGGTCCAGATTGTAGTATGGAAGTCTCATCCTGATCCGCACTAGTTTCACCACCTCCCTTCCTGACTCACAGGCTGTGGAGAGGGGACCCTAACCCTGCATCTCAGGCCATATGATGGGTTCAGTTTACTTTTCTTCTTAGCAGACTGAGCTCAAGGAAGGTGCATTTCTGGATTCTTGGGCTAGGTACACAGTAGGCAATCTAGAAGTTCTTATTCTTGTTTGATAGGCATATGGGAGCTTGGCAGACCTTAACGGTTGTTTCAGAGGGAAGTAAATGGAGTCACAGAACCACCTGAAGAGGAGAACCTGGATTCAAGTTCTGGCAGCCTGAAGGCTGGCCTGACTGGGACACTGTCTTGTGTCTGTTTGCTTAAATGGATGTTCCGAAGCTGCCTCCATGGTGATTAAAGACCTGAAAATGTGGCTTTTCCCTGCCATTTTCTGGGTGGGCAGGAGGTCTGTCTAGTGTCCTCAGGTCCCCTAGGATGCTGAGCCCTGCTTTGGACCACTGGGCTTACCAGGAGCTCTTTAAAGACAGGTTAGGGTCTCAGACCAAGAAGAGGATGCCTAGTGTCAGCCCCGGACAGGCAAGGGCTCCTATTCCTTAGGGACCTTCCAGCTGCTTCACCTACTCCAGTTCCTCAGTTATATGTAGCCTTGAACTAGCAAGGGCCAGCAGCAGAGCCTGGCTTCCACAGACCCAGCCTGCCCCCTCTAGGTCTGGGTTAGTCCCATAGTGGAGACATTTCCAGAGTCTCCTCTGCCACCCACGCTTTTGTATTTCAAGCAGATGAAAGATTTTTATTCCTTTTTGTGTGTGTGCTCCCCCCAGATTAGCTGGTCCCTGAATGCCCATTTGTCAAAGCATTGCTGTGTTGAGAGGACATCAGAGAACTTATACTGTGTGGCTTCTTAGGGGCCCTGAACTGATAGCAGGTTCGGGGCAGGAGGCTTGGGGTCAGGGCTAAGGGGAAAGAGGCAGTACTGGGGGCAAACCTTACCACAGGCAGGAGTCCCCACTACTCTGGCATTAAGACCTTGACTAGGTTTTGAACCACTGGTTCTTGCTTGGCCAGCCTGGTTCCCAGGGAAGGTTGGGGTCTGGCCCAGCTTCCAGCAGGTTCCTGTCCCTCTGGCCAGGCCCGCTCCCCTACCAGCAGCCAGCAGTGCAGGGGGCGCATGCGTGCAGCGGGAGTGAGCCGGCTGTGGAGAATTAATATTCCTGGAACATCGCCCCGGCCGCCTGCACACGCCGAGGAGAATATTACGGCGATTAGCGGTGGGAGTTCGGCCTGCACGCAATATCTGGATGGAGAATTCGGTGTGATTAATCTGGCGCTAAGTAGCAGCCTCCGGGGTCCGCGGGGCTCTGGCATGTTTGGAATGGAAAAAAGCTCCGGAGTGCAGAGATTCTTTGGGGGGCTTTTTAGGGGTCTGCCAAGGTAGCAGCTGTGCCCAGGGAAGGCTGCAGGCTCCTGATGGCCCTGAGTGAGCAGAACACCCCTTGTTTGTGGCTCTTGGCAGGCTGCCAGCCCACACAAGCGTGCCATTCAAATTTGCAGTCCACTGACATCCCAGCCTTTCTCTTACTATTATGTTCTGGGTCACAAATCCTGAGTCGCAGCTTTCCTGCACACTTTAGGTCACCCTTTCTGGCTTCAATTTCCTCATCTGAAAAATGGGGGTGCATGCTTCCTTTTAAAAATTGTTCTTTTTACATCTTATGGAAGAGGAAACTAGTGGTGAGCAATTTTTTTTTTTCAGGCGTGGTGTTATGCTGTCCAGATGTTGCAGATCATGGTTAATAACACTACAGAGAATCTCCCTGACTGTAGCAGCCATCTACTCTTCTTCAGGCAATGCCAAATCTGTTGCAGGAACCCTGGGAGAGAGTACTGATTATTTTATAGATCATGATCAGTGGCTTCATCTGTAAAATGGGCATAAAATAATTGCCTCCCTAAAATGGAGGCCTAAGTCAGGACACTGATTCTTGTTTTACAAGCTTCCTTCTGGGCAGATTTACAGTCTAACCTTGGGCACTGGTAGGGCAGGATTGAAGCTAGAGGGGTGTGGGTCAGGAAGGAGGAGTTGGCTGGACTCAATGAGTGCTACGGCTGTTTTACTCTGGTGTTCACTTTAGAGGTAAGGAAATGTTTGTCCAAGGTTAAGCCAAATCTTTGGTGATGAGGATCACAATCTTTGAAGCCAGTGAGACTTGTGTTGACCTCAGTTAAGTCTTCCTTTCTCTGAGCCTCAGTTTCTTTGTTTGCAAAAAGGGGTAGTCACGCCACACCAGCTTTTTGGGATGGAATAGCACAGTGGGCCTGGATCATAGTAGGTACTCAGCTCTTAGGAAGAAAGGTCTGGGAGCTCTAAAACCCAGTCAGTGTATACAGTTGGCCTGCTTCCTCTTTCCCAGAGAACTACTTGCCAAAAACTCTTGTGGTGGCAGAACTCAGATGTAATGTCTTTTCATTCAATTGCTTCAAGCCCCTTGGACTGAGCATTTCCAATTTTTTTTGTTTGTTTTGTTTGTTTGTGAGACTGTGGACCTCCAAACAACTCATCATTCTGTCCAGATATGGATACTGGATCAATTGTATTCATTCTCCTTTTCCCATGCAAGCAATGTAATGGCCTTTGAAAAGGGGTTGGTTTGTGGTTTCCCAGCAGCAGAGTGGTCTGTGGTCTTGAGCAGCTAAATTTGAAGTCAGGCTTTTCAGGAGGAAGACTTTAGCAGCTCTAAAGCAGCTGAGTACAGTGCAGAGCTCTGTGGGGCTGGCGCTGCATGCACTGTTGACATCTTAGTGTCTGGAACAGCAGGAATTCAAATAAGCACTACTTGAATGCATGTATGTGTGATCTGATGGGTAGGTGCGTGTGTGTGTGTGTGTGTGTGTGTGTGTGTGTGTGTGTGGTGATGGAAGGGTGTATACATGCCAAATGGGATGGATGGGTGCACATCTGTGATGGTTTGGACAGGTGTGGGCATGCATGGGATAGATAGGTGCATACATTGAGGATAGGTGCATGCATGCATGATGATGATTTAGATTGGTGCATGCATGCATGATGGAATGGATGGGTGCACATGTGCAATGGAATGGATGAATATATGGATGCCTGATGGGATAGGATCATGCATGGAGGATGGGATAGATGGGTGCATACATGCATTATTGGATTGATGGATATGCACATATATGATAAGATAAATGGGTGTGTGGATGGATGCATAATGGCATAGTTACATGAATGAAGGATGGGGTGGATGGGTACACACATGCAGGATGGGTGTGTGCATACAGCATGGAATGGATGCACATTCTGATGAGAAGCATTGGTTAAAAACACTAACTCTGGGCCTGGTGGTGGTGGTGCACACCTTTAATCCCAGCACTTGGGAGGCAGAGGAAGGCGGATCTCTGTGAGTTCAAGACCAGTCTGGTCTACAAGAGCTAGTTCCAGGACAGCCTCCAAAGCCACAGAGAAACTCTGTCTCGATAAACCAAACCAAACCCACACAAACCAAACCAAACACCAAAATACTAACTCTGGTAGCTGGAGAGATGGCTCTGTAGTTAAGAGCACTGGTTACTCTTTAAGAGGACCAGGGTTCAATTCCCAGCATCCACATGGCAGCTCACAACTGTCTTTAACTCCAGTTCCAGGGGATCTGACATGCTCACACAGACATACATGCAGGCAAAACACCAATTCACTGAAATCAAATTAAATACATAAAACCCCCCACTAACTCTGGATTTAGCTTTGAGTGGAATTCCGGCTCTGTTCTTATTGTATGAGTTGGGGTAATGTAGTTCAGTCATTTGGGCCTCAATTTTCTCATCTTTAAAATGGTTGGACAAGATGATTCTAGTATCCTTCTCAACTCAGTTCTTGTTTCTGTGATGTTGGCCTTGATCATCAACAGGATGCCTGGTGCTCTCCAAATCTCCCAGCTCAGACCACCATATTTCCCCAAATCCAAAGCTCCAAAATGAATGAGGTTGGGTCTGTCCACCCAAGTATACCTGGAAGTTGCCACCTTAGAAATGAGCTTTGCCTTTTGGGTTGGGTGTCTCCACCATGCCCATGCATTTGCTCCCACCTTTCTTTCCTGGGCAGGTGTCCCACCCAGCTTACTCCCTCTCTTCTAGGAAGCCTTTCCTGGTGCCCGTTCCATTATGCTCCCTTCTGAGTGTTTCTGCTTTTGCTTGTGACCTCACTCTTGCTGGGTACTCAAGGAGTTATAATTGCATACATGCCCATGCTTTGAAGGACTACAGGGTCCCCACATTTGTTGCATTTCTACTTAGTGACAGCCACGTGTCTGTAGACATTTTGTTTGTTTTTATTGTCAGAAACCTGAGTCTCAGGAAAGCAGAGGGCTATCCTGCTTCAAGAAAAGGAAAACAAGGTATGGTATGGTTATGTGGAAGCCCTGTCCATGTCTCTCACGTCACACCTTTTCCACAGCCCCTTTTGCAGAGGCAACTTGTTGGCTCTGATGAAATAAAATAACGAAGGCAGCTAAACTTAGTCTGGCTCCAGCTAAGAGTCTGAAGCCTTCTGAACATTTTGCATCCCTTATCTCATGCCATCTGACAACCTTAAAAGGGAAGTTCTATTCTTCCTCCCATTTTACAGGTGGGGCCTCTGTGGCTCAGAGAAGTTAAGTAACTTGCCTTAGATCTCACAGGAAGGAAGTAGAAAAAGCCAAGGTTTAAAGCCAGACAGTCTAATGTAGGTGCCAAATAGAACTAGAATTCTCCAGTCCTCGATTTCAGCTGCCCTTGCCTAGGTTCCTCAGGGTATATTTTTCTTTTTTCTTCTTTTTTAATTTGGAGACAGGGTCTCATTATGCAGCCTTGACTGGTCTGGAACTCCATATGTAGACTCAAACTCACAGAGATCCGCCCGTTTCTGTCTCTAAATACTGGGATTAAAGATGTGGGCCACCATGCCTGGTCAGTGTGTATTTCTTAAGTGTTCATTGTTTGCAGGTACTTTGACAGTGGTCAGAATATAAAACCAACCTGTGTCCTTGGCTGAATTTGAAGCCCCAAATTCAGGGGCTGCTGCAGGCAGTTGAATAGGCAGAGAGGGTCAGCCTGTGGAAGTGATACCTAAGTCAAGACCCTTGGGTAACAAAGGGAGGGCTGGCAGAGCAGAGAGGGCGTGTTCCAGGCACATACAACAGGAAATGCAAAGGGACAGAGGCAGAGATCCCAATCAACAGCTGTGTTCTAGGTTTCTATGCTGCCACTTGCAAACACATCCTTTCTGAGTGACCAGTGTATCTGGAAGTTTACTGAATGCCTGCTGTGGATTCTACACCAAGTTAGGTCTTAAAGACAAACCATGCATACCCTTGGTAGGGGAAGGGCTGGTACAAAAAGCATGGTGGCAACATTAGTTCCAGGACTTGGGAAATGTCTGGAGGAGTGGAATTACTTTTTAGATTATAAGGAGAAAATAATTGGGGCTTGGGGCCTGGTACATAGTAGGCTCTCATCAAGCATTGAAGAAGATCAGAAGCATGTGTGTATAGAGACTGACACAGCAGGCAGCCCAGATGCCATGTGGCACAGGGTAGGGTGCTGTTTTGGAGTTGGTAGATTGGACCTGCAGGATTTTATTGGGGCTGATGCCCAAAGGGAGCACCCTTTGGACAGGGGAGGCCTCAACAGGCTAAGCATAAACAGGAGGTGTGGTTCCACATGGCTGTGGTTTCCTGTGCCTGAGGCTAGATCCCTGGGACTATTTCTGGGCCTTGGTTTCCCTTTCTGAATATGAAGATGGGTATTCATCTCTCAGGCATTGCCATAGGGTTAAGTAGAGGGACTGTAAAGTACCCAGTACCAGGCCTGTGCATAGTAGGGGCTTTTTCTTCAGAGCTAGCACCCCTACTTACACACTGAGGGGCAGAGCTGCAGTTCCAGGACAGACTTTCTTTTACTGCCACTCCTGAATGAGGAGCATGAAACAACTCTCTCCTGCTACCAAAGCGCCCCCCCCCCCGTGTGTGTGTGTGTGTGTGTGTGTGTGTGTGTGTGTGTGTGTGTGTGTGTGTGTTGTTCTAGGTATGCCCCCAGTGCCTCTGTGCTAGCCTTACCTCCTTAGTGAATCCTGGCTCCAAGTATGGCTGTCTTTCTGCTGTATAGCCTTAGGAAGGCTCTTCCCTCTCTGAGCTCACCAGGTATCATGGAGTCCTCTTTGGCCTTTGTGATTACCATCCAAGGTGCAGGTGCCAGTTCCCAGCACACAGTAAGGGATGCTGTGAGTGGGCACTCTTGCCCTTACCCTTTGCTCTAAGCTTTGATTCCCCACCTGTGGTGGGCATTGGCCCCTTTTAAGCCATCCACTCTGGGGCCAATTATAAATAGACACATAATCACCCCTACAGAGATAAAACGTATTCTTTAGAGATGAGCCACATGCCCCTCCTCTTACCCCCCCTCCAAACGTTGGCACGCACTCTCCGCAGTTGAGAGCGATGGAGGGATGTGGTACTCCTCTCCCTCCTACATCCACTCATTCCTCCTCCCTGCTGCTCCTCCATTTCCACCCTGCAGAGGTGTGGGGCCGTGATGTCAGAGGCTCGGCTGATGTCACCGCCCCGGCCCTGTGACTTCACTTGCTTGCTTGGGCAGGAGGAGCTGTGAAGAGGCTGAGACTGAGAGGAGAAACTGCCCCCTTTCCTTTTTCTTCTTGGTTTCTCGTTTTCTCTTCCTCCCTGCCTCCGCGGGGGGTTGTTTTCCTGTCGGCCCGCGTGCTGTGGGCTGTCAGGGGGTCTGGGGCAAGTGCCAGGGGAGGATGCAGCTGCAAAGGTAACGGCGTGTGCGGGGCCTCTCTCACGGTCGCGAAAGTTTGCTCTGGCGTGTGAGGCGTGCCTGCTGGGCGCTGCGCCGCGCCGGCCCTAGGTTCCCCGGGGGCGTGCAGGGGCCAGCGGGCCAGGGACAGGCCAGGCAGGGGCTTCCTGGGCGGCCTTCACTGCCTTGTCCCCATCAAAGGCCGCAGCTGCTCGAGTGGCGGCTGCAGCTTTGAAACTGCCATAAAGAGCGATGGAGGGAGGGGAGTGCGGGGGGGGGGTGGTGTGTGGTGCTCAGAGCAGCGCCCAGGAGGGCGGCCGCAAGAGGAGGGGTGGCCAGCGTTGTTGGTCGAATACAGTCGCAGCAGCAGGGGCGTGAAGGGCAAGGCCCTGAGTCAGGGTCTCAGGGTCCAGATCCTCATTACTGTCCCTGTCTCCTCTGGTCCAGCCGCTCTCTGTGGCCGGGACCCCAGTAGTGAGGTGCAGAAGCTTTAGGAGGAGGCAGGGGCAGCCCCCCCCCTGCATTATTTCCTGACATATTCTTTTACCTCCAGCAGGCCATTTGTCAATGGTAATGCGGGACAAAGGAGGGGGGCAGTGGGTGGTCTGCTGCGAGTTGGGCGATGGACTCAGAGCACAGGCCGAAGAGAAACGCCAACAATTAGGAAACAGATCCAGAGCCTTGCTCATTCAGTCTGTCGAGGGAGCCGTCATTTTGTGTTAGCGTGTGTGTCTGAGGTGGGAGGAGGCAGAGAGGGGAGAATGACAGGAGAAGGATTATGACATTGTGTTGTCTCTGTTTGTGGTAAATGCAAATTTGGCACCAGTGGTTTCCTGGGAAAAGCAGAGGCAAGTGACCCAGGCCAAGGCCTTGGCCCAGACCCATCAAGGGAGCTGGTGGGCGGTGGTTTGGGATTTTATTTGTTCCTCCCTTTTTTCCTGTCTGGCATGTGCTTCTTTCATTTATTTTACAGTGAAGAGCTGGAGATAGACAGGCCTGACATGGCAGGAGGAGTCCCTCTTCCCTGTTTTTCCAGTACCTCCTCATTTTGTAGGAGGCTCAGGCACCTCTCTTGCCTCCAAGTCTTTGCCCCAGGTCATTTGCTTTTCTCTTAGGTCCCCTGCCCCAAGCCAGGGTCACACTTTGTTCCTCCCTTAGCCTCGGTAGCTTGAGATCTCCGAAGGGTGCTTCTGCCCACAGCTGCTTTCAGAAGGTGACCAGAGACAGCCCTGGACCAAGACTGTGATGGGACTGTGACCCCTTCATGCCCACCCCCTGGCTGCAGTGCTGACCTGGCCTGCCAGGGTATGTTGGCAAAATATCCTAGGACCTTGACTCTTCCGTTAGGCCTTGGGGGCAGGGAGTGTGAGCCTTCTCTAGGACAGGAGGCAGCTACAGCTCTCAAGGTTCTGGTCTGGCCACAGGGTTCAGCAGGTACAGTGATACTGACACATGGGATCATTCTGCTTGAAGCATGCTTTTAGAGAATGCATGGAGTGGGTTTTACAAGGGTTAGGCTGTGCTCAGGTTCCATCCAGCTGAGACTAAACCAAGAATCCTTTACAGTGGAGGGTCAGGGAAAGGGAACCAGAGCCCAGGGTGCCACATTCTGAATCTCTTGCTGTGGCCCTTGCACTAGTTCTGCTTCCTTAGATCCCACTCTGGACCTTCCTACTTCCCTTTTACCCGATTAAGTCCTCTGGACTCTCCTCTAGGGCTTAGGTATGTTCCCTCTTATAGCACTGATCACACTGGTGGCCTTGATTGCAGGGACTTTTAGGGCAACCCTAGTAAATAAATTCCTGACATCTACCCAAAGCTGAGCATGGAGACTTGTGCCTGGAGCTCAAGGTAGCAGAGTAACTTAGAGATTCCCTAATGAAGCAGGACCACCAAGGTGTAACACCTCCCAATTCTATCCTGGACAGTATGATGAGGCCCAGTTCTTTTGGCAAAGCCACCCAAAGGAGAACTTTCCCAATGGAGCTTGGTATGCCAAGATTGCAGCCTTGGTCATGCGGGAAGACACTGAATGTAAGATGGGGCAACAGGAGCTAGATGAACAGTGGCTACCTGATGACTTGCAGTGTTCTGCTGTTTTGTAGAACTGTGTGCCAGATGGAAAAAGAAAGAGGGTGTGGATGGGCTTTCCCCAAAGCTGTGGTGTTAGATTCATTCCAGGCTGTAGGCTCTAGAGCATTACGACCAGGGATGCTCAGAGCACTGGGGTGGCCCCTGGTCCCTGCTAACCCTCTTTAACTTGCTTAGATCCACAGATGGCCTGTTCACTTACAGCTGGCATGGGAGCCCCTCCCTCCAGGCTCCTCCATTTAGACCAAGCCAGGCCAGAACAGTAGCCTCTCTGGCCCATTGTCACTTTAACACAAGCTCTAGCTGTGTGACCTTGAGTATGCCTCAGAGCTGCAGCTTTAGAAGGCCTGGGAGCACTGATCTCCTTCTGTAGACTTGCCACAGAGATCAAGAAGATTGCAGTTACAGAGCAGGTGCTCAGCTAGTGGCAGTGTGGCTATTAAAGGTGCCAGAAACTTGGGGGCAAGGTAAAAAGCAAAAACAAAACAAAACAAAAAAATAAAACACAAACCAAATGGACAAAGCCTCCCTTTGTACCTTGTTAGTCTCAACAGGACAATCAAGAGAGGCTTCACAGGGAAGGTAGCTTCTTAAGATTTTGAAGGGTGAGTAGGAGTCTGCCAGGCTAAGGCAGAAAGAGAGTACCTAGTGAAGGGAAGGAAGGAGCAGAACTTCCATAGGCACGTGGTTCTTCCAAAGTGGGAGCAGGTTCTAGAGGCAGGGCAAGCTGGACCTGTTGGCAGACTTGAGCAGGATATCCATAATTATATCATTGAAACTCATCCTCAGATGTTTGTCTTAGACCACTCTCCAGAACCTTGCCAGTTTCTGCCAGGTCAGGCCTGTCAGGCTGCCTTGGGGTGTGGGTTCCACACTTGAATTTAAAGACTGGTGTGCATTTTCTTTCTTTCTTTTTTAATATTTATTTATTATGTATAGTTTTCTGTCTGCACGTATGCTTGCTGGCCAGAAGAGGGCACCAGATCTCATTCCAGATGGTTGTGAGCCACCATGTGGTTGCTGGGAATTGAACTCAGGACCCCAGGAAGAGCAGTCAGTGCTCTTAACCTCTGAGCCATCTCTCCAGCCCTGGTGTGCATTTCCTGACTTTGTATTCCTCTTCTTTTTCCTGTTGAATCTTGAACCCAGGCCCTGTGCTGCATTCCTGGGCCAGACAGACCACGTTCTGAGCTGCAGGCAACATTGCTGAGGGAAATGATTTGGAGGATTTGGAGACAGGTTCCTGGAGCTGCATCTCCAGGCTGAACCCTGGAGTGACCTGAAGCTCCTTCAAAGGCTGGGTCACTAGTTCCCAGCCCTAGCTTTTACCAAAGTGGCAGTACAGAAGGTAGCCAAAGACTGCTTGGATTTAGTCTCTGTGTAGCATTCAGACAGGTCACCTGCCTTGAGTCTTTGTATCTTGGGATAGTAGTGATACCCATGCCACAGGGCTGTGATGAAGGTTACAGGACTTAGTTTTCTCAGATCAACCAGTGTAGAGCCGGGCTCTCTGAGGTAGGGGCCACTTGATACCTGTTTGCTTGAAGAGAGAACAGGCCAGAGTAAAGGCTCAGCACCTGGATATCTATGTATCAATTGCACAATCCCCCAAATCTCAGTTTCCCTAGCTATGAAATGGGGGTGGTTATCGTGCTGAGGCACCCTCCGATTGTCTACTTTAATAGTCTCCGCCTGCCCTGAGCTCTGTTAGGGCATGGTGGATGTTAAGGTTGCCCAGAGCAGAAAGTGCAGGGGAGAAGTTCTAGAGACTTGGCATTTTCTTGATGAGACTGGCCAGTGTCTCTGGTTATCGTGGGCAAGATCAGAGGGAAATAGACTGATAGAGTGTGAGGCCTGAAGATAGCAAATGAGCCATTGGTTGGACATATGGCAGAGCAACTGATATACTGAAGGGCCTTGAGCATGGGATGTCACCATCCTGAGCCTCAGCTTCCATTTCTGGGGAGGAGAACTAAGGCCTGCTTTAGGATTCCTGCTTCTCTGAAGGGCTCTGATTTTCCTGTTGCTGATTTTCTTGGATGGTTTCCATATTGGCTGTGTCTTGGGCAGTATCATCTGCCTGCTGTTTTTTCCAGAAAGGATGTTTTTCCCTCTCATTCTGCAGGCAGCCTGTAGATGGGCTACCTCTGTCTGGCTTTCCTACTCCTCTTCCTCACTAGCACTGTACCTAGGCTAGGGGAGAGGCCCAAGGGTCCAGCAAGGGGGCAGCATCCAGAAGGCCCCTCGAAAGAACAGGGCTAGCCAGCACCTTGGCATGCACCACAAGTGAGTACATCCAGGTATGGGTACTGTGGGGTTTGGGAGCAGGCCACAGCTGGCTCTGGGTGGTGACAGACTGTCATGGAGCATCCCAGAGATCATGAGCATTCTCCTCCCCCCGCCTCCCAGCACAAACTTTAGAACCAGCTGCTCAGTTCCACTGAGACTGTGCTGGGTAGTTGTGGCACCTCACTTCCCCGGAACAGCCTCTGATGAAGCTGCATGTGAAGCAACTCTCTGCAGTGAGCAATCATCTCTCTGGGATGAAAAAGCTGAGGGCCCAGAGCTTAGGGACTGCATTGAAGGCTCGTATACCCATTTGCTACCAAAAGAGAGGAGAGGCAGATTATAATGCTTGGAGTCCAGAGACCACAGGAGACACAAAACTTGGGATGGATTTGCTACCATGCAAGTCTGCCATCGCTTCCTGCAGGGAAGAAGGGTTGCGTCACAAGACTGGGGCTTTTCAGGAACATTCGTTCCCTCTGCCCAAGGTACACATGCACACACATGGGGTTGCTTAAGTGCATTACAAGGTTCAAATCCTGTATCAGCCACTTGCTAGTTTCCTTTTGCCTCTGTTTCTACTGTTATGGAAACTAGTGCTGGACCTGTCTCACAGCACCGTAGAAAGAATGCTTGGGTTAGCACAGGTAATACACAGAGCATGGAGGCTAGTACATGTGAAAGCTGCAGGCATATTTTCCTTTGTTATTTCAAGTCAGCTCAGATGTCTCTGTTCACTCAGTGTTGACTGAGTACCCTTGACATGCCAGACCCAAGTGTCTCTGCCTCGACTAGGCGGCAAGCCATGGAGCTTGGGAGCTGAGTGTGTAGTTCAGATGCAGAGGGGAAGAGCGTCTGAGAATTGGTGTGCTGGCTCCCACTGCTGGTGTGACTGACATCCTGATGAAATATGTCAGTTGGAAACAGTTGTGAAAGAAATGTCTGGAAAGTCAATCAGCCCTAGAGGAGGACCACAGGGAGTCTGAACTTAGGTCAGTGTTGTCATGACTTCCTGGGGGTGAGGGTGAGGGTGAGGGTGTGTGTGTGGGGGCAGTCCTCCTTCAGAAATCAGGGCAGTAACAAACCTCACATTAGAGGTTGACTGTGGGATTGCTTATGTGGAATGTACATGGTAAGCAGATGTGACATTGTTCACTTTTGTTTCTGGTCCTTTGCAATGATGACCACAGGTAGATCCTGTCCAGTCCCTATGATACTGGGCATGGCCATCAAAGCATGCTCTGTTCCCAAGGACTTCTGGAGCTCTGGCTTTATTGACTTGCAGAGAATGAGGAAGGCCCCTCAGGCAGCCTCATCCCTACAGGGGATATGTGGTCACCTAAGTCACGGAACATAAGTTTCTGGACAGTTCCTTGTTATGGGCACTGGGTCAGAGAATGGGGATGAAACTAAATGATCAGAAGTCAATATTGCCCTTGAGCTCAGCCCAGGAGAAAGGATGTGGAAAACTACCTCCAAAGATCAGAGACAGGGATGGGATGCTTATAGGGCCTCAGCTTCCACAGCTGAAAGGTGGATTAGAGGTGAGCATTAGCCAATGCCTTCTGCTAAGAATTTGTGACTCCTCCTTTTAGCTTAGGATAAAGTCCCAAAGCCTGTGGGGCCTGCACCTTCCTGCAGCTGCACCTCCACTTTCTCCTTTGACTTGCACTGTACCTCCTCCTCCCTGTCTTCTGCTCTCTTTGCTTCCTCCTACCTCAGGGCCTTTGTCCATGCAGCATCTCCCTGGAACTTATCCAGCCTCAACATGAAGCCTCATAGGACCATAAACAGTAGGACAACAAGAACCCTTTATTCAATGCTTGGCACATGATAAAGACTCAATCAGTGTTGAGTGAATGAATGAATGAATGAATGAATGAATGAATGAATAAAGTAGAGCTTTGTGAAGGAGGCAGCATTTGACTCAGACCCAAAAAACCAAGGTATAATTTCAGTCTGTGCAAAGTAAGAGGTGCAGGCACCCCTGCCTCTGGGAATAGGCCAGCAGAGGACAGGGACACACTTGTTTGGTTTGGCAGACACAATGAAACAAGGGAGTGGAGGTTGGCAATGTGTACTGTCAAGCCAGGGAAAAGTGCTCATGGGACTATAGTAAGTTGGCGGTAGGGATGAGAGTAGCTCACAAAAAAAAAAAAAAGCTGGAGTCAAGGACTGTGAGTTGGAGAATTCACGGCTCCTACTGCTTTCTGTTCCCAAGGCATTACACATGTGCTCTGGCAGTTGTCCTTGAGAGCTATCAGGGAGGTAGAAGCAGGGTAGCAAGCAATGAGGCTTGTCACATGATGTCTCTTTTTCTGGAAGACAAGTGGCTTGGTGGCAGGGCAGCCATTACCAAGTCATGAGAAGGGACGTGAGCCATCCTCGTTGAGAAGGGAGCTCCTAGCTCTCCACCCCTACACCTGGATCCTAGAGCAACGTGGTGAGACAAGCCCAGGGTGGAATATGAGCAGGAACATTGCCGCCATTATGCTCAATGCCAAAGCCCTAGCATCCTTTTACAAGGCAGACATGTGGTCAAGAGTGAGAGTTTGAGGGGAAGGACTTGAGGGCAGCTCCTTTGTCCACCACCTAGTGGCTGTGCACCTTTGAGCATCCTTCTAGTGACTTTGGGCCTTTTTAGCAATCAACTGGGATGAAGCCTTGTGAAGGTTGAGTTAAATGACAGACTCGAAAGCCCAAGAAACAGTGTGGTTCAGGAAGCAGTGGCCTTCATCATGGCTGCATTTTTCTCCACCGTTTGCATTCTTAGCAGGAAACTTGGGTTTCAGGCTTAAAAATGAAGAGCATGTCA
Organism: Cricetulus griseus; assembly: GCF_003668045.3. Classification (NCBI taxonomy): domain Eukaryota; kingdom Metazoa; phylum Chordata; class Mammalia; order Rodentia; family Cricetidae; genus Cricetulus; species Cricetulus griseus. The sequence continues at coordinate 379,755,555 of NC_048595.1, read as the reverse complement.
ACAAAACAGGATGGAACAAAGTCTTTTCCCAGCATGCCTCAGCATGTGGCACTGCCTTCCTGTGGCGCCCAGACAATGATGTGGCTAAAAGTCTTGAGCTTTCAAGCAGAAATAATCCCAATGGAAAGGAACCTCCCATTGTTAGTGCATGATGAAGCGATGCAGGGGCTTGGCAGCCCTACTCGCCTGGGTCTGTGTTTTAGCTCAGACCCTGCCTAACTGCTGTGCCTCGGTTTCCTTACCTGCAAAAGGAAGACACTATCCACTTAACAGGTTTGCTGTGAGGATTAAGTGAGTTAATGCTTAGACTGTGCCTCAGTTAGTACTGTAATCAGATCATTTATCTTTAACTCTGTAGCACTCTGAGTGACTTAGTGAAGCTCTGAAGCCAGAAGGCTGGGTACCAGTCCCAATTCTGCTTTCTGCCTGACTTGGAACTAGTCACTCCCCTCTTTGTGTGCTTATTTTCTGCTCAGTATCATGAAGGTGGTCATTGATTCCTCACAGACTTGTAGTGAGGAGTGCACAGCGTCACCCAGGAAAGGGACCCCCATTCCCAGGAGGCAGGAAGAACAATTTATAGATAAAGAAGTTGAGACTCTAAGTCATTAGATGATTTGTTGAAGAATACACACTGTGAAACCAGACTGGTCCTCAGATTTGTGACTTGGGTTGGTATTGCCATGCCAGTGGCTGTTCAGGAAGAGTCCAGCCCACAGGCACTGAGAATTTCAAGTTGGGTGGAAAGCTAATGCCCCCTACCACCTGGTTTTAGGGTCCTGCTTGTTCATCTGTGGGAAAATGAATACTGCTAGACAGTCTGAGTTCCCCAGACTGTCTCCAAGGCCTTAGCATACCTGTGGTTTGAAACTGCTGCTGAGTCCTCTGTTCTTTATGGTGTCTTTCCCTGGTCACTTGGAGACTGGACCTAGCTAGCTCTCTGCCCCTCTTCCCAGTAGTCACTGAATGCTAGGAAGCTGGATAGTTAGAGGTAGTCTCTGGGGGCCTAGGACCAAATTCAGCTTTCAAGCTGAACCACTTAGGACAAGTTACTGAAATTCCCCTGCATCTCAGAGGCTGCATTTGTAAAGTGGAGTATGACATCAATATCAACCTTATCGGGTTGTTTCAAACATTAATTAGGGTGTAAAATAAACTCTGCCAGTGTCTGGTATTCTCTTCTAGGCTGTCTCATAATAATTGATATGTAACTTTTGTGGACATGTTACCTTTTCTTGCATAGGGTGCCAGGCACCAAAGGGACGTGGAAATGTCCAGTGACAAATACAGACATACAAACAGCCCAGTGGGACCAATGGGAACCATGACTTTGATCTTGGAGGGCAGAGTGGAGGGGCAAGCTGGTGAGCAGAGGCCACTATGAGACTGTACCAGTCCTGTCAAACTCTTCACAAGATATACAAGGCCCCACAGAGCTCCCAGCCCAGTCTCCTCTCTTTCTACTGCTCTGGGCAGAGGTCTCTTGTGCGCAGCAGCAGCAGCAGCATCTCCTCCTCCTTCCGTCCCCACCCCAAGTTTCATAGCTTTCCTTCACCTTGCCTGAGAAAGAACTGGTCATGGCTTACTGCCTCAGAGATCGCAGGTGCTCCTGTGAGGGTATGCCCAAAGCGTCAAGCTGTGCCTGTGTGTCTGTCCATGGTCAGTATCTTCACCCTTTGCCTGGGAATGTTGACTGGCTTAGGACAGGCATGGCATGATGTTGGGGGTAGTTTCCTCTTCTGTCAACCACTGGCTGTTTGTAAGCTTTCTCCTGGAAGTCTAGAGGTGAAGCCCCAGGCTTATGAACAAGGGTTTTAGGCTTCCCTCTTGGTGTTTAGAGTTGCTAGCAGGTGGCCCCTCCCAAGAGGAAGGAGAGTAGGGGCCTGTTGAAAGATAAAGGTGAGGGCTGATTGGGTGCTTGAGAAAGTCAGCCAGTGCTGGGAAGGATACTAGCCTGCAGCTGAAGGCAGACACTCTGGCTCAGTTCTCACAAGTCACTGATCTGCCGAGCAGGGCCAGTCTCCTCAATCAATCCATGCTGACAGATGGTGGCAGAATCAGTGACCTAAAGGCAGAAGGCTCCATTTGTAATCCCAGAGTGGCCCAGGTTCCTGGAGGACAGCTGAGGAGTTTGTAATAAAAGGAGTGACACAGGGTTTCCAAAAGCCATCTCTGAGCCAGAGGAGGAAAGAAAGGATTAATTTTGCCTCTGGAATTGATACACAGTGATTCTATCAATAAGTATTTTGAAGTAGATTGAGTTAGGAGAAATGGGGGGAAACAGCTTATTTACTCTGTTTTCCTTAAAAGACCACTCCGAAAGCGGAGAAGGAAAATCATGCTGTATACATTTGAGACAAGTAGGGATACAAAAGGTTGGGGCAAGCTGGGTGTAGTAGTGTCAGAGCTGTGATCCCAATACTCCAGAGGCTGAGGCAGGAGGAGAACCATGACTTGAGGCCAGCCTGGGCTACACAGTGAGACACTGTCTCAAAATAAAAATAACTACCCCTATGGGGTTCTGAATTGTAGGACTTTGGGCAGTAAATGAATTTGCCCGATTTTTACCTGCTCAGCTGTTGTACTGTCCTCACATTTACAGTGGTTCTCTGATTTTAGCCTCCTGACTACTGGGATTACAGGTGTGCACCACTCTGCCTTGTGGGGTTCCAGAGTTAATTGCCTGGTACTGCATGGATTTCTTATGCAGCTATCTTTAGATTCCCCACAATTCTAAGTGAGGTAACATTAAGGGCTGGGGTCCGGCACGCAGAGAGGTGAAATGATTTGTTCATGGCCACACAGCACAAGAGTATTAATATCTGTCTGCTGGTCACAATTCCAGTGAGTGTCTTCCTTCCATGTGATACTACAAAGGCACATGATAGGGCACCAGGGACTGAAAGACCTGGCTAGAGAATGGGGCAAGTTTCCATGTAGTGGTTACCTGCACAGTATTCTAAGAGCTGAAAAAGTACGGAGGAGGTTACCTCAGGAAAGGAGCCAGAAGCTGGGCCCCGTGTCTCTGCATTCTTTTGTTAATGAGATTTGTTCTATTTTGTTTCTTTTCCCTTGTCCCCTTGAGACAAAGTAAAACATAGGAAGAAGGGAGAAATGGTGGCAGGAGTATGAGGAAGTGGGTGTCCCTTTTCTTCATGAATTGGCTCTAGAAGCTGGGGATGCCCTCAATACTTACTCTCCAAGAAACACATCTATAGTCTCCATTTTTTTTTTTCCAGGAAACTTTGGGTCTATTGAGAGTGCCTCCCACCTTTCTGCAGTTCTGATACAAGCTGAAGCCAGGCTTTGGTTTCTTAAAAGCCTAAGTGCTGGAGAATTTGAAAATGAAACTCACAGTTAGAACAATGAGAGCAGCCAGAGGGCAGGGCCTGTCGGCCTATTCAGCTTTGCTCAGGAAGGCCTTGGCACCTTGCCTGGCGTGCAAGCAGTGTGGGGGAATCAAATCCCCAGGAGTAGTCATGACCTGCATTGGAATCAGCCCCCACTTGGTGAGATGGGACAGAAGCCAGGAGAAACCACTGCCTTCAACACATCCTCCTGCCAGGGGCTCCAGAGCCTCTCAGGTCCTGCCTGGGATCCCCAGATCCTCTGTGGGTGGCCTGAGGCAAGTAAAAGCATTGAATTGACTAGGTAGAATGAAAGGTGAAAGGGTAAAAGCCAGGTTTCAGGAGTTATAGACCCCAGATATATGAAATCTGGTCCCTAGACCACAACTGATTCAGTCAGCCACTATCTTATACCCAAAATATATTTTGGATCCCATTTTTTTCTTAACTCAGGCTGCTTTAGGAGGGAGAAGCCACATACTCCCCCAACATCTAGGGCAGATGCGGGGGGAATCTAGTTTTAGGGACACCTAATCCAAAATCTCCCCCTTCCTCTTGTGTCTATGGGAAACTGAGGTCTTCCAAACTCATCCTGTCCTTACAGGCCTCACTTTGCATAGCAGCGGGGTGGGCACATGGTACTACCATCTAGGGGATGGCGGTTCTACATGAGATTTTCTTGAAGAAAAAGAAATTTAGCCCCTTGCTCTGTAAAGACATCAGGGAGCCAGGTGGTGGTGGCCTTTAGTCCCAGCACTCGGGAGGCAGAGGCAGGTGGATCTCTGTGAGTCCGAGGCCAGCCTGGTGTACAGAGCGAGTTTCAGGACAGACTCCAAAGTTACAGAGAAACCCTGTCGGGGGTGTGGGTGGGGAGAAGACATTAGGAATACAAGGGATGGCTGGTTAGGGCCTGAGGCTCCGCCCTGGAAATCTTTAACTTCAGTTCTTGCCTTGCCATTCAGGAGTGCAGAATCTGAGTGCCAAGGCAGCCTACTGGCACTGTCGTTTTTATTTTAAATATGAGGTAGGTTGGCTTCCTTCCTTTTATAATGGAGGAGACTGAGTCTCAGAGACTAAGTTGTTCATTCAGGAACACCCACTAAGCACCAAGGGCAGAGACAGCAGGTGCTGGCCTGGTGGGACCCAACGTGCCCTGTGGACTTAGCAAAGCAGGAACTATCCTGATGACCGCTCAACTAACTACACAATTGCCACGGGCTTCTTTCCCTGCCTGCCAGAGGCGCGACTCAGGCTTTGGAGTCTCAGGGAGAACTCCAGAAATCCCAGTGGAAGGTTCTGTGCCACCAACTCCCCAGAAAGTTGTCTTGAGGGTACCCCACAAGGCAACCTCAAGCGCAGGGCTGGATATAGCCCTGGGCGCCTGGGCGCCTGGTCAGGGACCACCGAGCGGGGTCTCCTCGCAGCGCCTCTTCGACGCTGCCGCACGCGGGTGGGCACGCGCGACGCCCCGCCCCCGCCCCCTCCCCGCCCCTCCGCGCGCCCTCGCGCCCGCCGCGCGCCGGGGCCCGGAGCCGCCTCATTGGCTGCGCGCTGTCACCTGACGCTCTGTTATTTCCTGTGTGTTGGGAGAATGGAGAGAAAAAACCCGGAGCCGAGCCGCTTTCGGCCCCTGCGAGGCGGCCACGGCCTCAGCCGGGGGAGCCCTCCCTAAGGCGCGCCGGAGCGAGGAGTGATCGAGCGAGCGCGCGGGCCGGAGCGAGCCTCTAGGGGCCGCGGCCCGGCCCCGCTGTCGGCCTGGGCGTCCGCGCTGGAGGCGGTGGAGGCGCCCCCACCCCCACCCCCACCCCGAGCCGCGCCGCCGCCCCCTCCCCTCCCAGCGCCGGCGGAGGCTGAGGGACGGGCCGGGGGGCTCCTGCAGGTAACTGCCGTCCAGCCTGAGGAAAGGGACGGCCTGAGGGGCTGGGACCCGGCCGCGCGCCCTGGCGGCTGGGAGCACAGGTCGTGGCCCGGCCCTCCTTGCGAACGCTGAGCCTCGGGAGTCGCTGAGGGGGCTTAGGGGACCGGTGTGGGCTGCCGAGGGGGTCAACGGCCCGGCTCGGCGTCAAGGCTTGAGGGGGGCCTTAAGTGCTCGGGCTTCGGGCGGAGATACCTGCTCTTTGCGGCCTGGGGTGCAGAGGGGTCCGTGCTCCTGGCAGCCTCGCGGGGACCGGCGTTGCTGGTCTCTTGGCTGCGGACTGTAGGCGAGGCAGCCGCGGCGGAGGGCCGGGCTTGGAGCGGGCCGGGGAGGGGCCGCGCGAACACCTGAGGCCATGTGGATGCGGCTGCCGGTCGCCTACTGGCGACCCAGGGCAGGTACCCGGCGTCGGGGCGCGAGCTCGGGGCTCAGGATGCACTTCCTGTGTGGGGCGCTCTCCCCTCCCCCGCCGTGGTGAGCGAGGCAGGGCGTGGGGTCCCGCGGAGGAGCTCTTTTTATCCGGGGCTGGGGGGTGGGAAGGCGAGGCTCTGAGTTTTCTCGGGAAAGTGGTGGTTTAAAGGAGAGTTGGCTATCCGTCCTGCGGCGGGATAGGAATGGATTTCAGTGTTGGGGCGAATGGTGCTGAGGATTTCTCCACCGTTTGTGGGTGCGGACACCAGCGTTGCTTGCCTGTTTGTACTCAACCCTTCTGGGGACGAATCAGGATTAGGGATTTCTCCCCTCGCTCTGCGTTCTTCCTCCAGAGATTAGATGACTCTGGTAAATGCCATAAAATGGATGGAATTTTTGAGCTATTATCTAACAGGCTGATCTTTGAATGATAATTGGACCCTTATGCTAACGGCCTTAGTGAAGAGTTTTATAAAACGTTTTACTCGGGATGGCATTGGCGGCTGGGGAAACTACTAAATTCCAATCTAGGAGGCCAGGAATGCACTTCCAGCTTGGCCACCAAATAAACTGTAGCCCTGGGCAAGTTACCCACCCTCTCAGTGCCTCAATTACACTTCTGTTAAAGACTCCGTGGCAGGCCAGGCATTTGGAAGGTTTGTTTGAGTTTGGTTTGGTGGTTCTTTCATTCCTGTTTGGTACTCTCATTTTGACCGTAGCAACTTTTCTGAGAAATGCAAGATGTGCCTTACTGGATTGAAAAGTAACTTGGTCCTGGTAGTTTTCCCCCAAATTTCCAGTGCTTTAATAATGTGCTTCTGAAGAGAAAATGCACACTATTAATAGCAGTCTAGCCTATGCTGAGTGCACATTTTTATATTTCTTTGTGGGAGAGTTTTCAGTAAAAAGATTTTGGACACTGGCTACTTGGGAAATGTGAATAAGATGATTGGGTCTGTTTTTATCGGAAGCTCTTTTCATGTTGGGGAGGGATGCTATTTCAGGTTCTTTTAGGTGGCACTTGGCTAACTTGAAATTTACAACTTTGGTCTTCGGGTAGAGATGAAATAGAATTTCACGATGTGAGGTAGTAGGCTAGCGGAGTTAAAGTTCACCTCAGGATTCAGAAATTATTTGCATCCCCTGTTTATTCTGTAATGATAGTAGGATGCCTCCTGGCAGATGATGAAGAACCCCAATTAGTTTCACTGATTTTTCTGGTTTGTGAGGTCCGTGGGCCGTATGCTTTTGAATGGTAAGTTCTTGTAAACCAACCTCAGACTGTGCTCTTGTTTGACTTAGACTTTCACTTTCAGCATTGTAATATTTGAATGACATATGCTTAATTTGATAACCTGTGCCTTTTAAATTTTTTATTTATTTTTATTTTTTTATTTTTTTGGCTATTTAGTCCTGGCTGGCCTTGAACTTTCCATGATCCTTCTGCATCCCGATTATATTTATCTGGGCTTATAAACATGTGCACCACTCACAGTTCATTATACCTTTCTTAGATCACTTATTTTGTCTACACAGTTTAAAAATGATCTTAACATGGACGGGGGACTGGGCTCATAATGTCAGTCTTTTAATAGAGGTTTTCTTTTATATTAACATCAGACCTATCACAGGAGATACGACTACACAGATGAATTATTTGGACTTTTTCGAAATAAACAATTCTATTAGGATTTGAATTATGATCTTGTGTTCAGTGTATGATTTGAGAAGCTCCAGCTTCTCAAATTGGAAGCACCTATCACAATCCAGTGTACATGAATTATGCCTAGTTTGTGGCTTATGAAGAACAATTACTGTAAAACTTTAGTGAGGTTATTTGTGTATGTATGTGTATGTGAGAGAAGACCTTATATTGGTAAGATATTAGATGTGCCTTTTTGTGTTAAAATATTTTAGCAGAATACTTTTTCTTAACCTTATAAAATGAAGTGGTATGTAGTTGAAATGGTCAACATCTATTTTAACCAGGAAGCTAGAATTGATCTTTTATCAAGTTTACTTTCTCTTAGAGATAGGAAAGGAAGCTAACATTTGCATTAAAAATAAAAATAATCTGTATACACTGACCAAGGAATTCTAAACTGTCTTAAAATGTCTATCCAGTAGACCCGAGAGTTATTTATCATTACTTTTTCTCAGAGTATAGAGCTAGTGAGAAGTGGGGCTTCAATATAACTCTCCTCTACTAGACCCCAAAGCTTGTTACCAGAGTCCTTGTAAGTCATCTGCTCCAGGTGCAGATCAGCTAGTGGTAGGTGTGGCCCTAAAATCTGTATCTTTCTGCTGTCATTCCACCCTACTGGCTCTTATGTAAACACATACCCCCCAAACCAACAAATATTATGGTGAATATGAAATCTGGACTTAGATGTAATACTGGAAAGTGGTTTTTGTGACCCTTGGGAGTTTTCTGAACTTTCAGTTTGCCCATGCTTGACCAACTTTACTAGCATGCCTAAGAGTTAATGTAAGAGGTTTCTCTTTCATACCTAGTTCTGCCATTCTGTTTTGAGCTGGAAACATTTATCATCTGAAAGAGCAATATAAGACATAAAAGTTTGTGTTTTTGTTGCCTGTGTTACTGGTTTATGGTGTACAGGAATCATGATTGCCTTCGCTTTGGACAAATGAGACTGTTAACATACATTTATGCAAAACAGAACTTTCCTCAGTATTCCTTAAGCATTACTTCCTTTTGGGGCTAGTTTTAGTTTTAGGCCCTTGAAAATCTTGTGGAGATGGGGGTGGTATGGGAGGATGGGAGGGAGAGGGAACTGGGATTGTCATGTAAAACAATCTTGTTTCTAATTCAAATAAAAAAAAATCTGAAAAAGAAAGAAAAAAAATCTTGTGGAGATGATGCTGGGGATTGAGACCAGAACCTGAGGGTTGCTAGGCAGGTACCTGCCAACTGAGCTGTATCCTTCATCCTCTCCAGAGTCTTGTGACCATGATACCCATAGTATAGGTGAAAAGATTCTCATGATTACAAATAAAATTCAGAGTTTTCTATATTAGGGCCATGGTTGTTTTGCAGGTAATACACAGGACCAGCAGGAAGATTCCTGCATAACACATTATTGGTATAACTGTGGCCTCATCTTTATATGGTTCTTTATGTGGATTTAAGAATATAGGGCTGAGTGGTGGTGGCCATGTCTTTAATCAGGCAGATCTTTGAGTTCAAGGCCAGCCTGGTCTACAGAGGGAGTTCCAGGATAGCCAGGGCTACACAGAAAAACCCTGTCTGGGAAAACAAACAGAAACATAGGGCTGGGTATGGTGGTATATGATTGCAGTCCCAGCACACTCAAGAACTAGGCAGGCAGGTCTCTGACTTTGAGGTTAGCCTGGTCTACATAGTGTTCCAGGCTGGCAGAAACTATAGGAGGCTCTGTCTCAAGAACAACAAAAACAAAAAAGATGGGCTGGAGAAATGGCTCAGTACTCTTCAAGAGGACCAGGGTTCAGTTTCCAGCAGCCACATGACAGCTTACACCTGTCTGTAACTCCAGTTCAGGGCTTCTGACACCCTCACGCAAACAAAGTGCAGGCAAAACAATGGACACAAAATAAATTCAAAAAACAAAAAAGAATGAGACTATAATAGCTACTAGGGAAACTGCCCTTATCATAAGCTGTTCTGTAGGCTAGGGACACAATCAGTACAATATGAAGATGATTTCTTTGTTTAAACATCACGTCCCTGAATGTTGATTAAGATCCTGTATATATCTTGTAATTTTCAATAACAGGTGTTCATAGGCTGCTCTAAAGCATGGGAGATGCAGTGGTGGACCAGATAGAGAAGGAGCCACTCTGAAAACAGAATGTAAACAGCAAATAAGTAAGAATGTCATTTGGTAATAGTTACAAAGAGAGTAAAAATATATAGGTGAATGTGGTGGTGCCTTCCTATAATTCTGGGAAGCATGAAGCAGAAGCAGGGTTGTGATTTTAAGGTTAGCTTGAACTGCATAGTGACTAAGCCTATCTGGAAAAAAGAAGGCTCAACATGACAGTGACATGGAGTGGCTTTAAAGGTAGTCCCTGTTCTGTCGACATTCTGTCAGCTGGGCAGTCAGATTAATCTGTAGGGCAAATAAAAAATGTTAAGTTTAATTTACTTTGGCCTTGAATCTCTGAAAAAAGTACCCAAAGCCACTGTTAGGAAGTGTCTGTCCTTCTCATAGTCTGCTACCAACATTAAATATGTGCTTTCTACAACAAATATGCTTCCTCCCTCACTTAAAAAACAACAAAAAAAAATAATATACAGAACATGTCCTGAATTTTACCTGGTTAACAACAATAACAATCGGTTAGATACTTGGGGTACTACCCCTGCTCTTCTCAAGAGCCCCCCCCCCCATGTAGCCCAGGCTGGCTCATCCTCACTATTCAGTTGAGGGTGATCCTGAAAGCCTGATCCTCCTGCTTCCACCTCCCAAGTGCTAGGATCAGGTATGAGGTATGTGCCTTAGCAATAATAACCCCTACCTTTTTTTTTTTTCTGGTCAGGTTATTTTTTTATTTTTCTAAAAAAAGCATTACATTGAAATTTAGTGGTTAATCCAAATACAAACACTATACTGGATAGTGCACATGCAATTGTATATACATATGTATGATCTTGCAATAATCATTAACCTCTACTTTCATCAGGCACAGTGAATATTTTTTTCTGGCCTCCAAAGTAATGGTTCATAATTTTGATCATAGAAGTGAAACCAGAGCTGTCTTGTAACTGAGGTGGGAGTCGAGGTGGGAGTCCTGCTGGAGCCTAACTCTTGAATCCTAGAGCCCTATTTTAACCACACATCAAAAGTTATCCCCACATCTAAAAGGCCTCATTTTAACTGGACAGTTGATGATAAACATAACTAAGGGAACATTTCTCCATATTTTACTTTGTGGACCAAGCAGAACAGGATCACAAGCCAGTGGGGCAGGGTTCATCTTTGTGAAAAGTAACAGTAACAGTCTTTGTCTACAGCTTTATATTGATATGTTTCTTTCTTCATTTCTTTTTTTTTTTTTTGGGGGGGGGTTTGAGACAGGGTTTCTCTGTGTAGCTTTGGAGCCTATCCTGGCACTTGCTCTGGAGACCAGGCTGGCCTTGAACTCACAGAGATCCGCCTGCCTCTGCCTCCCGAGTGCTGGGATTAAAGGCGTGCGCCACCAATGCCCGGCCTCTTTCTTCATTTCTTAAGATTGGAACTGTATGGAGTTTTCTGTTTGTTTGTAGACCAAGTTTCTCTTTGTAGCCTTGGCAGTTCTTAACTCTTCATAAACCATGCTGCCAGAACTCATGAAAATTCACCTGCCTCTGCTTCCTAGGTGCTGGGATTAAAAGCATGCAATCCCTATCACACCCTGGTGATTTTTTTTTTTAAATTGGAATACATTTAAAATTCAGAGATGTTTGTGTAAATGTATGTATGTATATGCAGGTGCACGTGCAGGTGTCTGTCCGGCTATGTGCTCAGCTTTTTTGTGGGTACTGGGGATCACATCAGGTACTTAGGTTTGCATGGCAAACGCTTTGCCTGGCTGGCAAAGAGCCGGGCCCCATCTTTGACTGTATCAGTGTATAGTCACCGTTCTTTCAGTTTTTCCTGAGCTATAAAGTCAAAGGGTTAAACTAGATTATTCTTTTTAAAAAGATAATATTACTTATTTGTATGTGTGGGTGTGAGTACTTGGTGGAGGGTAGAAGAGGGTGCTAGATCCCTGAGAGCTGGAGGTACAGGTGGGGTTACAGCTGCCTAATGTGGGTGTTGAGGACCCAGCTCAGGTCCTAGGGAAGAACAGCAGGTACTCTTAGCTGCTGAGCTGTTTCTCCAGCTCCCACTGCTTGGTTCCGTCCCTCCCCCGCCCCCCTAAAGTTCTGTAAACATAGATGAAAAGGAAATGAACTTCTAACTTTGACAACAAAGCCTGTCTCATAGGTACTGTGTCATCCCTGGCCTGTATCTATTCTAGCTGCCCTTGCCTCTCTCAACCAACTTTCTACCCTAGTTCCACTCGGTCACTTGGGACCCTCTATTTGAAACAATACCCAGCAAGATACCAGACATATAAAAGCCACTCATGTTTACCACCTTATCTGAAAACTTAAATATAAAATACCAAAGGATGTTTCCTGGATGTTTCCCCAGACTGTCTGTGAACTTGATGATAATCCTCCTGAGTGTTAGGCATAATCTACCATACTTAGGTCTCTGCAATTTTTTTTATTTATTTATTTATTTATTTATTTATTTATTATACAATGTTCTGTTTGCATGTTGCCTGCAGACCGGAAGAGGGCACCAGATCTCATTATAGATGGTTGTGAGCCACCATGTGGTTGCTGGGAATTGAACTTGGGACCTCTGGAAGAGCAGTCAGTCAGTGCTCTTAACCTCTGAGCCATCTTTCCAGCTCAGTCTCTGCAATTAGAAACAGATACATTTTTCCCTTCTTGAAGCCCTTATAGGGTACCACAAATGATCTCTCCTAAGTTCTTCTGACTAGTTCCTTACCACAGTGCCTGTCCACAGTGCATAAAAACAAATACATAATCATTCTGTTTTCATATTAGAATTAACTTTTCCACACGTCTCAGACCCTTTCCCCAGTGGTATCACTACTTTCCCAGTTTCCTAAGTCACAGAATACTACTAAGTTACTGTCAATACTATTTCCATAATATAACTTTCTTTTTAAAAATTGTTTTTAATTTTATGTGTATGGGTTTTTTTCCTGTATGTATGTCTGTGGACCACTTGTGTGCCTGGTGCTTGCAGAGGCCTGAAGAGGGTGTCATATTGCCTGGAATGGGTTCCAGATGATTGTGAGCTGCACTGTGGGTACTGGGACTCTAACTCAGGTTCCCTGGAAGAGCAGCAAGTGCTGTCAACTGTGAAGTCATCTCTGTAGTCCTGTATTGTAACTCCTGTAACGGCATTTCTTTCATTCTGTTCCCACTACCTGTGGTGTTGTACTCATACTTAGTGAATACTGTTGGCCTTTTAACATGACCTCCTATTTCTACTCACACCTCCCTTTATCCCACCTTGCCCAGAGGTTAAGCATCACTTCTCTTTCCTGATTAAAATATTTTAATGGTTTCCCATAGTACCCTGTAGAGAAAACAGACTCCTGCCTGCCTCAGGCTACCTCTCTGACTGCTTATCTTGATGCTTTTGCTGTTTTCCAGCTATATTCACTCTTTAGTTCCTTGAAGATGTTACTTCATCCATTCAGAACACTGACTAGCCTAGCTAGCCTTTTCTCATCCTTTATGGTATTTGTGGAATGAATAAATATCAGAAAATAATCAGTGTAGAAAGTGGAGTAAGAAGAAAAAGTGTTCTTGGTATACATCTGCAAAGCTCTTAAAAATAGTAGAAGTGTGTTGGGAGAGCTAGTTTGGTTGTAGCATAGGTAGAATTTCTCAAACAGTATATTTAGGAGTCTGATACACTGGTGGATGTGTAAAATGATGTAACCACTTTGGAAACTTAAATTATTAGAAAGTTGAACATGTATGTTTTGTGACCAAGCAGTTTTATTTTTATGTATTTATTCAGAGGAAAGAAAAATTTCTACAACTAAGTTGAATGCAGGAATGCTTATAGCAATTAATCTTGTAAATCATACCTTGGAAATAGTCCAGATGTCTGTCCATCAGCAAGATAAACTAGTATAAGCATATAATAGAAGGCTGCTCGACAACAGAAAAGAACAGTCCACTGGTACTGTAGTAAAGATGAGTCTCACAGATATGCTGAGTGAAAAGTTAGAAAATGGACATCTTATCTATAAGCAAAAACTAACCGGTGATACCAGGAACAGGATTGTTAATGCTTTTTTCCCCTCCATAGGCAGGTCTCATATAGCCCATGCTGGCCTCAAACTTGTTATATGTTTGAGGGTGGTCTTGAACTTCTTTCTGCCTTCATCTAACTTCACCTAACTTCTTTCTGCCTTCACCTTCCAATGTTGGGATTGCAGGTCTTTGTCATAGTGTCTAGCTTTGATTTTTTTGCCCTTTGGGTGGATGAGGATTGACTAGGAGGGGACTAAGTTTCTAGAGCAGTGGTTCTCTACTTTCCTAATGCTGTGACCCTTTGATACAGTTCCTCAAGTGGTGACCCTCACCATAAAATTAAATCATTGCTACTTCATAACTGTAATTTTGCTACTGTTATGAATTGTAATATAAATATGATGTGTAGGATATCTGAAAAGTGACCTGTGACATTCCCCCCTTCCCTAGCCCCCCAGGTGAAAGGATCGTTGGACCCCAAAGGGTTGAGAGCCACAGGTTGAGAATCACTGTTCTGGAATATTGGAAATGTTCTGGGTCTTGATGACAGCAAACCTCATTAGATCTTGTATTGTTTATAATTTTATTTTAAGCAAATTATATCTGAAAACAACTTGGGAATTAAAGTAGATTTCAGAATTCATTGTAACATTGAATCTCTTGTAACTTGAAGCATCAATATCATCTTTCTTATCAGAATGATTTTATTTTTCATTGGTTTTCCTACTCTTGTTTTTGCCCTCTTCCCATGTTGTTTTTCTCTAGTACCTATGGTTTTTAAAAAGTCAGTTATGTGGCCGGGAAGCAGAGGTAGGCAGATCTCTGTGAGTTGGAAGCCAGCTTGGTCTACATAATGAAATCCAGATCCACCAAGACTACATGGTGAGGTTCTCTGTGAACAAAATGAAACAAACAAAACAGTCATTGTAGTTCAGACCTGGAATCTCAGTGGTGAGGAGCCAGGAGTATACCTGGGGCCAAGCTTGCCAGCCAATTTAACTGAATCAGTAAGTTCATTAAGAGAGCCTGCCTCGGCCTGGAAAAAATGGTTCAGAGGTTAAGACCACTGGCTGCTCTTCCAAAGGTCCTGAGTTCAATTCCCAGCAACCATGTGGTGGCTCACAACCATCTGTAATGAGATCTGGTGCCCTCTTCTGGTATGCAGTCATATATGCAGCCTGAACACTGTATACATAAGTAAATAAATAAAAATCTTAAAAAAATAAAAGAGAGCCTGTCTCAAACCATAATTTGGAGAGCAAACATGGATTGACATAGGTTCACATATGTTGAATTTAAATTCATTGTAGAAAATTTACAAGGTGTTTCTAGGAGTAATTAAAATTAAGAATAGAGAAAACTTAGAAGGAAATATGACTTGAGTTAATTTAATCTGATAGGAACAAGGAGATAATAAAAATCTTGGTTCTAGGGTATGTTGAAAAGTAGTGGCCAGCTGTTCCTCAGTTCTGTAAAACAACTGCAGAAAGGTCCAGGGGGAACATTGGTGGGTTAGGTGAAGAAACTGAAGAAACTTTCCTCTTGTTCTGTGAGAAAAGCTGGAAACTTGTAGAGAATTTTAGAACAGTAGCACTCTATTTGTATTTAGTACTTATTCTACTGGAGGGCAGTTTGGGGAATATATTCATAAGAACAGAGTGACTCCTACAAACTCTTGTCTAAGCAGTGAAATCAACCTGAACAGTTTATAGCTACCTGCACTTGTGTGAACAGACAAAATGAAAAAATATATATTATATTGAATTCAGTGCTACCCCCTACTCAGTGAGTTTAAACCTGACAAAGGGGGCTGAGGGTATGTAGCTCAGAGATAAAGTATTTGCTTAACATGCACAAGTTTCATCTCTAGTACTGCAAAAATAAATTTAATGGCAATAGATTTTCATCTTTTGATTTGAACAAGATTTTGTGTAAATGGAATTGAGTCCTAGTGAGAAATTTGAGTTGGGATGAAAGATATAAACTGGTATCATTAAATGTTTCTATGAAGTGAAAATAAAAATTTGCTACATTGGTTAATATGTGCTGAAAGTTGACTTTCCTTGAAGATAAGGGACACAGGTACATGAAGATTAAGGAAATGAACTACATCTGAGAAAAATATTTCACTTCATCCAAGATTGCTAAGTAGATTCCGTTCTATGTACAAGAAATGCCAAAATAAAATATCTGCCTTTTTCTTAAAGTTCAGTATCTGTGGGAGAGACAGACATAGAAAATTAATTATTTACAGAATTTCCCAAGGATCCATACGAGGCTGTAACAATGGTGTAATGAGAACTAGGGGAGGACCATGGAAGAGGCTCTTACTCCTGATTGGGTATGAAAATAATATGAGAGAAAGCTATGGAGGAGACATTTAATGGGCCTTAAAGGATAGATAGGCAGAGAGCTGTGTGGGAGCAGTGGAGAAGGAGCATTTCAAGGACAAGTTCTTTAAGACTAAGGTTAAAGTGGGCTCTGGAGTATGGCCTGGAGTTGACAAGGTAGGTGTTCAGAAGTAAGTGGGGCCCAAGCAGCCTAAGACTGAGATGATGGACCTTGAACTTGTGTACTTGATTCACATAAATAGAAGAAGGTGTAGTGTATGATTGAGCAGCTTTTTCTCACTGTGAGGAAGGCTGGGGGTGGAAAGGTGGTGGGAGGGTTGGAGACAAGCAATAAATTGGTGAGTTTTGACTCTTCCTCTTCTGGTTTTCCCCATGACCAAAGCCTAAGCCTCATAAGAGGAAGCAGGAACTATAGTATCTGGTTTAATTAAAATGGACTTGTAGGAAATTCTGGCACTAATCTGCTTTAACATCAAAAGTGGCCAAAAATTCATTATAAATAACATAATTTTTATATAACAGATTCTAATAAGAGCTAGACATTTTAAATACTTGACAAATGTTGACTTATTTAATTCTTAGAAAAATTAGGAGGTAATGATATCTCCCATTTTCTGGATGAGCAAACTGAATCTTGGAAAAATTGAGTAATTTGACCAAGGTCACCTAACTAGTACATAGAAGAGCCAGCTTTTGGTGTTGGGCACTCTGGCTCTTAACTGTATTTGATGTCCATCTGTATTTAATTTGAATTACTGGGAAACAACTTGGCAAGTAAGTACATGATGCCTTGGAAAAGGAAATATTTGGTCTTGGGTCATAGGAAAACCAGAATGGAGAATTGCCTTTCTGGGACCCATCTATGAGAGGATAAGGACTGTACAGTCACCATTGCATTCGTAACATGCAGAGTAGTACATGGTATATTGTTTGCGTTTGGCAAATATTTTTGAGTGAACCAGTAAGTAAAATAAGAGTTTTGCTGCCAACTCTCCCAAGAAATGCCATCGGAAGGGTCGATTGCTTTCACAGTTGAGGATCCTTTCTGAATTAATAGATTCTAAGTTTGTTACTTGCTTATTTTTGTTATATTTGCTTTATTTTATACACTTGAGTATCTAACTCAAGTTTCAAAGAATGATGCTCAGTCAACTGTTTCCTAGATTTAAGAAGTCAACTTAATTTCAAAATAAAAATGTTAGGCTTTATAATTTCAGTAGATATCTATATACTCAAGTTCTTGTAATTTTGTTGTGTCACATACCTGTATGTAAGATGGGCATCTTGAAAAGTTATTGAGGAGTCGTAGGGTGAGGGAGATGACTCAGTTTGTAAAGTTTCTGCTGCATAAGCATTGAGAACTGAGTTTACATTTCTAGTACCTGCACGAAAAGCCTGGTGTGGCAACGTGGTTCATGCCTGTAACCCTAACTCTGGAGAGGCATGTGCAGAAGGAACCCTGGAACTTGCTGGCCATCTAATCTTGCCAAATCAGTGAGCTCCAGATCCAGTGAGAACCCCCCCCCCCAAGAGGAATATAGCTGTTATCAACCTTTGACCCACAGATGTACACAAAAATGCTTGAGCAATAACAACCACATAAACGCATACACATGCACATGCATATATCACATACAAAAAATGAGTTGAAGTTGAGTTCTTGTGATAGTAGCTAAAGCATTTAATCTTTTTTAGAGAAGCTTAGTAAATATTTCTCAACAGACCAAGCATTATCACCACCCTCACTTTCTTTTCATATTCATATGAATATTCATAATATTTGACATTGGCCCATCTGTACCTGCTAAAGAGACTTGCTTGTGGTTCATTAGGAAATATTTTTCCAGGAACCTAGTGATAATTCAACTCAAGGAGTGTCTTTGCCAGTGTGAAGTCACAGCATCGATCATATAAAAGTCATATATCTGAGCTCATTTACAAATTAATAACTGATACAGGTTTCTAGGGAAGAACATAATGTTTTGTCTTTGCCTTAGTTCATACTAAATTAAGTCATTTGAGAAGAGGAAAAGAGGAAGTTTGTCTTCCATTTATAAGTGAATCAAGACTTAATTCCATAGCCAGCCAATTTATTTGTTGACTTACTTCAGCATATTCGCCTATTAAAATATACATCTTTTGATATTTTTCTATTAAAAATAAGATTTAACTACTAAATTAATAATACAAAAAGTAATATTGTAATAATATACTTTTATTCTAGTTAAAGTGGTTACGTGAACATAGTTATTTTTATTGAAATAAGTTATGTATGGAAATAATGTTAAAGAAAAAATGCCATGATTATTAACCTAATATATATATTTTAACTAAAATAGCTTTTAGAAGTGTTTTTGTGGCTGGAGGTGATTGTGTTATTTTATGAAATAGTGTTCTATTTTTAGAACAGAAGACTCATCCAAGTTTGACCCTTGTATCTGATTCAGTCATATATAAATAAAATAATTTAAAAACTTTGTTTTTTATCATTATTTTGTGAATAATACAATATAACTATTTTGATAGCTTTTATATAGGATTGATTATTACTATTATTATGATGTTTTGGGTTTTTTTTTGAGATAGGATTTCTCTGTGGCTTTTGAAGACTGTTCTGGAACTAGCTCTTGTAGACCAGGCTGGTCTCCAAACTCACAGAGATCCGCCTGCCTCTGCTTCCTGGGTGCTGGGATTAAAGGCATGCGCCACCATTGCCTGGCCAGGATTGATTTTTTTTTCCGAGACAGAGTTTCTCTGTGTAACTTTGGAGCCTATCCTGGCACTTGCTCTGGAGATCAGGCTGGCCTCAAACTCACAGAGATCCTCTTGCCTCTGCCTCCCGAGTGTTGGGATTAAAGGTGTGTGCCACCAACGCCTGGTGTGATTGATTATTTTAAATAATCTAGATTTAAATAATATGAGAGGTTATTTTTGTAGGTAATAAAAAATGAACCATTTTATGTAGGGAACTTGAGCATCTATATGATGTCTATGGAAATCCTGGAAATGGTTCTTAATCACTACTGAGAAAAACCATATTTATTTCAGACAATTTAGCCTAAATTGTGTATAGTTTTTAGGGCCAGGTGTAATGATACATGCCCTTAATCCCAGCATTTGGGAGGTACGGCTAGGTAGATGTCTGCGTTTGAGGGCAGCCTGCATCAAAACAAACAAGCAAACATAGTTTTTTGATATAGAAGAAGTAAGGTACTATCTGTGAAATATAACAACCACAAATATAATAAATCACTGATGAGCACTTTCAGTATCACAGTGTTTATCTTCATTATTTTGTTTTTTATAAAATAGCAGTGTAACAAGGTTACTACTTTATCAGTAAAATGAAGATAAAAGAAATAGATTTGAGAGATCTGTGATTTAAGAGCAGTTATTTAGTCACTATGTGATAGAGTCAGTGCCAGGCTTTGTGTGGCTCCAAAATATTTTCATCTTACGTAAGATGTGTTATAAAAATTTCATATCGCCGGGCGTTTGGTGGCCTTTAATCCCAGTACCTGGGAGACAGAGGCAGGTGGATCTCTGTGAGTTTGGAGACCAGCCTGGGCCACACTAGCTAGTTCTAGGACAGCCTCCAAAGCCACAGAGAAGCCCTGTCTCGAAAAACCAAACAAACAAATCATACCATGTGCTGCTTCCTCCTTTTTATGCAGAAGGTCTTCCATACCTACCCAGGGCTAATGCAGCCTCCTTTTTTGCTCTGTTTTCTCAAGGCATCATCTGACATTTTGCTTCTTGTCTGTTATCTCTCCTAATATGAGTTCCATGAGATAGAAATATCTTTATCCCTGTTCCTTAGAGTAGTATCTGGCTCACATATTGATTGGAATTTGTAGCTTAAGGTTATATCCCCTCTATGATACTGGCTTATAATTGATTTTTGGAGGAATAATGATTATTTTTTTCTAGGCATATGTTTAAAGTGTGGGAATTGAAGGTACCCTGCTGTGATGCTGAGAAACCTTCTGCAGGAGGGAGCTCATGGCTATTGCAGATGGAGTTGGAAGTGGGTTAAGTGGGCATGGAGAAAGACTTGCCTAAGTTGCTTCTCCAGCCTCCTGAAAATAACTTCTTTCCCAGTGTCTTATCTCCTGCCCAAAAGTCTTCCAAATACAGTTCTTGCTGTATCTTTTATTTATGTGTGGATCATGTGTAGACAACTCTCTGTCTTTGTTGTCCCAGCTCTGACTCCCTCGTGTGCCCAGAGATGCTTCCATTCTCAGTTGTATGTCCATATCTTTGACCATTAACCATTTCATGAGGCTGTTATGTTTCAAGGCCCTTTTCAGATGTCCTTTCTTCTGTGAACGATTATATTTCTTTAACCAGTCATCTCTTCGGATTGTAATTTTTGTTTCCTCTGTGTTGAGGATAGAACTTGGGGCCTTGCACATGTTTAGGCAAGCTCTTTGCCACATCTCTATTCCTCCTCACTTGGACATTATTTGTTATTTCCCTTTCCCTTAAATTGTTTTTCATTATAGTATTTATGTACTATGGTATGAGTGAATGTACACATGCCATGGTGTCCTTGTGGAAGTCAAAGGAAACTTGTAGCTTTGGAGCCTATCCTGGCACTTGCTCTGGAGATCAGGCTGGCCTCAAACTCACATCTCTTGATTCCCTCCTTTCTGATTTTTAAAGATATTTATTTATGTCTGTATGAGTGGTTTTTGTTTGTTTTTGTTTTTTGAGACGGGGTCTCTATAACAGCTGTAGCTGCCCTGTAACTTGCCTTGTAGACCAGGCTGGTCTCGACCTCTGCATGCCTCTACTGAGATTAAAGGCATGTGCCACCACTCTCTGACCTATTATGAGTATTTTGCCTTCATATATGTCTGTATACTGTTTGCATGCCTGGTGACTGTGGATGACAGAAAAGGGCATCAAATCCCTTGGAACTAGAGTTATAGACAGTAAAGAGCTGCTAATGCTGAGAATGGAGTCCAAATCCTCTCTAAAAGCAGCAAGTGCTCTTAACCATTCAGTCATCTTTCTGGTCCTTTTATTTCTTATTAAAAGTCATAGAGTAGTTTTAGATATATAGAAAAAAATGACCAGAAAGTACAACATTTATGTATACCCGCTTCCCTAACTCCAATCAACTTCTATTATTAACATCTTGTATTAATTTCGTGTGTTTGGTACAGTTGATGGCCAATTATTGATACATTATTAATGAAAATTTCTAGTTCATATTTGAGTTCATCCTTTGGAATTTGCCAATACAAATTTTGTCATTCTACCATCAAAAAGTGACTGACTACTCTAAAGTCCCTCTGCATGCTCTTGTGCTTGTTCTAGCTCCATACCTGGCTCCCCTACTCCCCCTGTATCCTTAGCAACCACAGATCTTTTTCACTATCTCTACAGTTTTGCCTTTTCCAGAATGTCATATAATTGGAATCATACTGCCTGTTGTAGCCTTTTCAAACTGATTCTTTCAGACAGTAATGTATCAAAGGTTCTTTGTTGGTGTTGTCTTTTTTTTTTTTTTTTTTTTTTTTTGATAGGATATTGCTATGTAGTCTTGCTTTGCCTCAAATTTGGAATGATTTTCCTGCCTCTGCCTCCTGTGTACTGGGTTTTATATGTGTGTGCCATCACACCCAGCTAGTTCTGCATCTTTTTTGAAGATTGATAGGTCATATCTTTTTTTTTTATCATTGTTAATATTTTATTTAGGGTATATCACCAGTTTATCTGTTTACTACCGAGGGGGCTTCTCAGTTGCTATTAATTTCTGACAAATATAAATAAAGCATGTTAGTTTTCATGTGTACCTTGTTTGGATAATTAGATGCATGGCTTGTAAGAAACTGCCAAACCGTCTTCTGAAGTGTGTAGATAATAATTTTCCTTGCTGTTTTAAAAATTAAGTTGTGTTTTATATAGGTATATATATTATAGGGTCATTTTAGCAATTTTTAAGTGTATAGTTAAGTGGCACTAATTACATTCACAGTGTTGTGCAACCATTTTCACTGTCTCCAAAACATTTTCATTACTCTAAACAGAAACTCCAGGCATTAAGCAATAACTCTCCATTTCCTGCTCTTCCAGGCCCTTGTAACCTCCAATCTTCTAATCTGTTTCTGAATTTGTGTGTTCTAGTTATGTGATATATATATATAATCATGTTTGTCCTTTTGTCTCTGGCTTATTTTACTAGCAGTGTTTTCAAGGTTTGTCCTTGTACAATGTACTAGAACTTCAGTCCTTTTATGACTGAGTAATGCTTCATTGTAAGTACACTGTAGACCCTTTTGTTCATTATCTATTGATGTGTATTTATGTTCTTTTCACCTTTGGCCTATTTTGAATAATTTGGAAATAAAGATTAGCATTTAGTATCTTTTTAGGGTTAGAAATGTAGCCCAGTTTGTAGAGTGCTTACTTAGCACATGAAGCCTTTAGTCAGTACCATGTCCCATAAACCAAATGTGGCACTACATACTTGTAACCCACAGCACTAGGAAGGTGGGGTCAGGAGGATCGGAAATTCAGGGTCATCCTTAGCTACATAGTCCAATTGAGGCCATGCTAGAATACATGAGATACTGTTTTAAAGAAGTATTTGTTCTGTAGAATTGCTGGTTATAGATGAACTCTGTAGTCTTTCAGGAGCTGCTATGTTCTGTTTCAAAGTGGATATACTATTTTACATTCCTATCACAATATATTCTGTATCCTGGTCTGCATTTGTAATTTTTTAGTTTTTTTTTGTGGCTCTTTTCCCTCTCCATCTCCCCCTCCCTCTGGGACCCTGTCCCTCTTCCTCTGGGACCCCTGTCCTTCTCCCTCTGGGGTCCCTCTCCCTCTTCCCCTTTTCTCTTTGTTTTTGAGATAGGGCTTCTCTGTAGTTTTGGAGTCTGCCCTGGAACTTGCTCTGTAGACCAGGCTGGGCTTGAACTCATAGAGATCCGCCTGCCCCTGCCTCCCAAGTGCTGGGATTAAAGGTATGTGCCACCACCTCCCAGCTTCAGTAGATAATTTTAATGGGTGTGAAGTAACATCTTATTGTGGTTTTGACTTGATTTCCATAATGACTAATGATGTTGAAGACCTTTTCATATGCTTGTTGGCCATTTCTGTTTCTTCCTTCCTCAGAGAAATGTCTCCATGTCCTTTGATTATTTTTTTTTGGGGGGGTGAGTGTATGTTTGTGGGGTACATGTATATTTGCTGGTAGTTTTATGTAGAAACCAAAAGTCAACCTCGGGTGTTGTCACTTAGATGCCTTCCACCTTGTTTTTGAGACACGGTCTATCATTGGCATTGGAACCTGCCAATTAGAGTAGGCTGGCTGGCCAAGTCCTAGGGATCTGCCTCTGCCCTGGGATTACAAGTACTTGACATCATGCCTGGCTTCGTTTCCATAGGTTATTTAAAAAATTCGGTTGATTTTGCTTTGGGGTTATGAGACTTCTGTATATCAAGTATCAGGTACTATATGATTAGTGTTGTCTAGGAATTTGGTATTCTTTCTGCTAGTGTCTTTTGTATAAGTTAGTTTAAAGATGAGTGTGTGCGCACGCATGCATTCCTATGAAGACACATAGTGGAGGTCAAAGGCCAGCTTTTGGGAGTTGGTTCTCGTGTTTGTTGGGGCAGAGTGTTGTCATTCACTCTAGGTCAGTGGTTCTCAATCTTCCTAATGCTGAAATCCTTTAATACAGTTTCTCATATTATGGTGACCCCCAACCATAAAGTTATTTTCATTGCTACTTTATAACTAATTATGCTACTGTTATGAATCATAATGTAAATATCTGATATGTAGGCTATCTGATGTAATACCTGTGAAAGGGTCATTTGACCCCAAGGGAGTCCAGATCCACAGGTTGAGAACTGCTGCTCTAAGCTAACTGGCCTACAAGCTTCTGGCCAATTCTTTCTCAGCTTATTGTAAAGGAGTATTAGGATTACAGATGTGTTGATCACATTTGGCTTTTTAAGTGGTCCTGGGTGGAGATTGAATTTAGTTATCAGTTTTGCTCAGCAAATGCTTCTATTGAGCCATCTTGGGTCCCCATGAATAGGTCCTCTGCAGATTTGGACAACAGTGGAATTTTTGAGGTAGAAGAAATTTTAAATATTTTGAAATATATTTAGGTATCTATATTTTTATTTAGTGCATTTCTTTAAGATCTCTTTAAAACCTATATGGTTCACAGAACTATGAGATTTGGAAAAGTCAAAGTTTTTAGAGTTTCAGCATGAGTAAAAATTTGTAAGTTAACTTTATTCCTAAGGGAGAGAGAGACATTTAGTGTTATATATTGATTATACCACTCACGTTTTAGTCTGTAGGTCACATTCCAAGCCTAGAACTTAGGGACACTTCTAAATGGCAGGCAGTCTATCCTGAGAGAGAAACTGCTTGCAAAACATGTTACTTGTGTGTCCCGTTTCCTTCTTTGAGGATTGATATGCTGATGCTCACCTCAGCAGGTTCTTTCCTACCTGAGTGCATATCTGGCAATTTGTATTGGTACTGAAGCTTTAAGAGTATTGGGAGTGTTAACAACAGAATCCATTTTACAAGGTAAGTTTCCAGGTGGCTGTTTTCCATAGGTCTTCCTCTGCTACCTATTCAGTGCTTTCCTCTCACTAATTCCTGGTAGAATTCATTTTCCTTCTTTAACCTAAGGCTCAGGTTCTTCAGACTGGCTTAAGCAATAGAAGAAAAGGTACTCAGGATTATTTATGTCATCGTGAATATCTGTGATTAAGAATTACCTGTTTAGATTTATCTTTTCTGGCCATCTTTTAGAGAAGTCAATACCCATATCCTTAGATGTGTCTTTTCTCTCTGAGCGCCTCTCCTTCTCACTTAATTCTAGTGCTTAAATCTATATTAAAAAATCATTAAATATCTTTACTAACTCCTCCCACAAAATACTTTTCTTTTTTTTTTTTTTAAAAACAAAACCCTTATTAAAAGACTGCTCTTTGAGTTTTTCATGCCCAAGGTCTGGGGTATACATACAGTATGGAGTTTGGAATGTTGACTAACAGTGCAGTGTCTTCCTGTCAATGGTCATACAGGTGCCTGACAGTTTTCACCTTTAGTCCCTTAAAAATTGCCTCCCTATGGCTGGAGAGGTGGCTCAGCAGTTAAGAGCTTCCAGAAGTTAGGGTTCAATTCCAGGCACCCACATAGCAGGGTACAACTGATTGCAACTCCAGTTTCAGGGGATCCAATGCCCTCATCTGGCCTCTGAAGACACCATGAGTACATGTGGTACCTAGACATGAATGTAGGCTAAACATCTGTACACAAAATAATAATAATAATAATAATAGGGCTGGAGAGATGGCTCAGAGGTTAAGAGCACTGACTGCTCTTCCAGAGGTCCTGAGTTCAATTCCCAGCAACCACATGGTGGCTCACAACCATCCGTTATGAGATCTGGTGCCCTCTTCTGGTGTGCAGATATACATGGAAGCAGAATGTTGCATACATAATAAATAAATAAATAAATAAATAAAATCTTTAAAAAATTAATAACATCTGTACACATAATAATAATAATAATAACAACAACAACAACAACAATAGCAAATTTAAGCATTCTGCTCCCTACCATTTTGTTCTTGTCATTTTTCTTGATAGTACATTGGTTGTGGGATTGTTCGAATTCAGCATGCCAGGGCTAGAGAGATGGCTCAGCACTTTCAAGAACACTGGCTGTTCTTCCAGAGGCCAGGATTCAATTCCCAGCACCCACGTGGCAGCTCACAACTGTCGTAATTTCAGTTCCAGGAGATCTGGCATCCTCATACAGACATACATGCAGACAAAACACCAATGTACATTAAAAAAAAATCAATATGCCTTCAAATGCTCTTCATCTACTTATCCCTGTCCATATATTCCATGTATTCATCATCTTGAATCTGTGGCATGGGGGGTCTCTTATTTATTCTGGAAAAATTTGTGGTGATGCTTTTTAAGCACTGCCTTGCTGCATTCTGTCTCGGGCTTTCTTACTGTATCCTTTCTATCACCTTTGTTTTTCTATTTTTTTAATGTGGTGTCTTTTTTTTTTTTTTTTTTTTTTTTTCTCGAGACAGGGTTTCTCTGTGTAGCTTTGGAGCCTATCCTGGCACTCGCTCTGTAGACCAGGCTGGCCTCGAACTCAGAGATCCTCCTGCCTCTGCTGCCTGAGTGCTGGGATTAAAGGCATGTGCCACCAACTCCCAGCTCTATCACCTTTTCTAGTTTGCATTTTTGGTAGTTTATTTTGATCCATCTTTCAATTAACCAAATTCTTTAATCTGCTTTTTTTTTTTTTTTCTTTTTCTTTTTGGTTTTTCAGAACAGGGTTTCCCTGAGGTCCTGGCTGCCTGGACTTGGTCTGTAGACCAGGCTGGCTAAGAGGTCTGCCTGCCTCTGCTGGGAATAAAGGCATGCTCCATCACACCTGGCTCTTTAATGGGCCTTTAATTGGGATTAAGAACACAATTGGTGGGTTTATTGGATTTTCCAGTTTAGCCTTTTACAAATTGGCTATTACGTGGTTTTGGATTTCTGTTCCCTGCTAAAGTTTTCCAGTGTGGCTTTTATTTCCTAGACATAGTAAATGTAGGTCAGGAATGGTTGTTAAGATGCACTCATTACATCCCCTCACTCAAAAGATTGTTTGTTTTTATTTTATGTGTATGAGTGTTTAGTCTGTATGTATGTCTGTGCACCACGTGTGGGTAGTGGCTGTAAAGATCAAAAGACGGCATTGAATCCCCTGGAACAGATGGTTGTGAGCACCATGTGGGTACCGACAGAAAATTGGCCTAGGGTCCTCTGGAAGAAAAGCCATTGCTTTTGATGAGCTACCTCTTCAGTTCTGGTTGCCTAATTTTAAAAATTATATCTCTATCATTTATTTACAGTATACCCCACAGCAAGTGACTGAACTATTTGGTGTGTTATTTTCCTTGTCTAGAAAAATGGAAATAGAGCTGGAGAGATGGCTCAGAGGTGAAGAGCACTGAGGTCCTGAGTTCAATTCTTGGCAACCACATGGTGGCTCTCAACCACATGGTGGCTCACAACCATCAGTAATGAGATCTGGTGCCCTCTTCTGGCCTGCAGCCATACATGGAGGCAGAATGTTGTATACATAATAAGTAAATCTTAAAAAAAAGAAAAAAATGGAAATAATAATTATACTTCACAGGGTGATTGTGCTGATTAAGATAGTAATTAAGTCCTTCAGAATATTGCCTGACTTGGGGTAATGATCCATATATTTTAGTTATTCCTTTAACTACTTGGAAAATTGTGAACTGCTTCATTAAAAGTTCCCCCCCTCCCCCAATTACATTCTCATTACAGATGGTTGTGAGCCACTATGTGGTTGCTGGGAATTGAACCCAGGACCTCCGGAAGAGGTCTTAACCTCTGAGCTATCTCTCCATCCCATTAAAAGGTTTTGTTTTTTTTTTTTTCTCCTTTTTGGTTTTGCAGATAGGGTCACTACATCACCCTTGTAAGGACACTGGCCTGCTCCTGTCACATGGCAGAATGCACTCAGGCAGTACCCTCGTTAGCCCAGGGTTCCATGGCTGCATAGTCTGCACAAAGGTGCAAAGGACCCCACTTCACCTGCCCACTTTCTCTCTTTGCTGCTGTTTCCCTGGGGCAAACAGGACTTTTCCTGTCTCCATCTTCTCTTCTGAAACTCTGTGTGTTTTTACTTCTTTTCTCTTTCCTTCTTCTCTCCCTTTTCTAATACAACTTCTTACTAAGCTCTGTCTGCTTGGCATATTTGTCCCCCACCTCAGTCACCCTCACCAGACATGGAATCAGCCAACATTCCCCACACTCTTTATTCCTAACAACCCTGGCTGGCCTGGAACATGCTTATGTGTACCAGACTGGCCTTGAATTTGCAACTCAGTCCTCCTGCCTTTCTTTGCCTCCCAGTTTCTGGGAGTACAGGTGTGTGTTTCCACACTCAGCCTTTCTCTCATTTTTCATAAAATACCCTTTCTGGTTCTCTTATTTTTGACTTTAGCTTTGGGTGTGTATTGCCTTCTAGTTAGCTATTTGTTCCCTGGACGTATTTAGAATGACTTGAAGTTCAGGTGTTTACTAGTGTTATGCCAATGATTAGTCAAGGAAGAGAAATTCTTGCACTTGAGAGGCCAGCTAAGTGTGAGGTTCTGATAGCCAGGTAGTTTCCCTGGGTAGGTAGAGTAGCAACTAGGCATGTGGCTTGCGGCCCTACCATGTAGAATGAGATGGCCCTTAGCATTCTTGACTGAATTAGAGGACTGATAAGGACTTCATCCCAACATGTTTTTATAAATGGGCTGTAGAGCTCAGGGTAGGGGACCTTTCCTCATTTGACAGTGATGTGGAAATTAACTGCTGCCAAATAGTCTTTGGTATATATTGTTTGTAGGGTTGGCTTGTTTGATTTGTGGCTATTCTGTTTTCTATTTTCTTACTGCTTATTTCTTTTTAATTTTTTTAATTTACTTTTTTATTGGCTCAAAAGTTGACCTTAGAGAGGGCTAAGGTAAGGGTGGGGATAGTATGATAATTTACATTATTGTAGCTCCTTACTGGGAGATACCGGTTATTCCATTTTAAAAACGAGGAAGGTAGTATGAGTGGGTTTTACAAGAGACAAAACTAGGAAGTGTTTAAACTTAGATTTCTTGATTCTAAATATAGTACTTTCTCCAATATATTATCCAGGAGAATCAATAGCACAAAGTTTAATAGGGAAGTAGTTGTACCTTGCTAAAATAAAAGTATGTTTTCTTATTCTGCTTACTAAAACATAGTTCCATTTCTAGATCTTTGTTTGTTTGTTAGGCAGAGTTTCTCTGTGTAGCCCTTTAGACCAGGCTGGTCTCCAACTCACAGAGATCCACCTGTCTCTGCTTCTACCACACCCAGCTTCTAGATTTATTATTTGTTTTGGTTTTTCTGAGACAGGGTTTCTCTGTGTAGCTCTGGCTGTCCTGGAACTTGCTTTGTAGACCAGACGGGCTTTGAACTCACAGAGATGTGAGTGTCTCAGCCTTCCTAGTGCTGGGAATAAAGGCGAATGCTGCCACCACCTGGCTAGATTTTTTTTAAGCCTCTTTCTTCATTTCTTCTGACTACAGGTAAGAGAGTAGTGTTCATCCCTCCTTATTCCAGGGTAGACATGACTGGGTCCTGTCTAGTAGTGCCATCATATCAGAGGGATTGTTAATTGAGGAGGGAATGCTAGGTTTTATGCCCACTGCTTCTCAGATCTCTGGGGGAAGACAGCTAGCAGTTACCAGTTTTCCTTTATCTCATTGTCTATTATGTTTGCACTCCTCCTGTTTCCTTCCCTTAGTAGTAACAGATTCTAAAATCGGTGTATGGGGGGGAGTGGGTCAGAAAAAACTTGCTGATTTTGGTCATGTCTTAATGGCAGACACTTTTACAAGATGAGCCATCTTGCTGGTTCCTTTTGTGTTTCTTTGTGACCCTCTAAACTAACCTGCTATTTATTTTTTTTAAATATTTTTAAAATATTTAAAAAATATTTTTTTAAAATATTTTTAAAATATTTTAAAAAAGAAATATTGTAATATTTCTTTTAAATGTCCATGTGAGTATAGTGCCTGTGGAGGCTATAGACCACCTGGAGCTGCAGTTATAGGCAGTTGTGAGGTCACCTCCCCTCAGGGAGCTGAACTTGGTCCTCTGCAAGAACAGAAGGAACCCCCCCCGAGACAGGGTTTCTCTGTATTGTTTTGGAGGCTGTCCTGGAACTTGCTCTGTAGACCAGGCTGGTCTCGAACTCACAGACTTTGCCTGCCTCCGTTTCGGAGTGCTGGGATTAAAGGCGTGTGCCACCAACGCCAGGCCAGAAGGAACTCTTAACTGCTTAGCCATCTCTCTACCCTCCAACATGTCAAAAGTTGGCGTTCTTCTAGGACCCTGCAAAGAAACTATTTCCTCTTAATAGGTGTGGACTTTTGTGGGTTTGAGTTTTGTTTTATATAGAGGGAAATTCAATGTTGTAGAAATACAGTTAGCTTACTGATGCTCATATAAGAGCTGTAAGGCTGGGGTGGGTGGTTACTCAGTTATGCACTTTTCTTGTAAGCATGAGGACCGTAGTTGATACCCAGAACTCATGATGAAGTTTCTCATGCTTGTAATCCCAGCACTGGGGAGATAGAGACAGAGGATCTTTGGAGTTCACTGTAGCCTAATTAGTGTGCTCCAGTCCAATGGAGGTAGATGTTTCTGAGGATGACATCCAAGGTTGTTGTCTGGCATCCACATGCAAGTCACACACATACACATATATGTATATTTGTCCATACACAGGAACACATACTCGGCTTAAAAAATAAAATAGCAAGATTGAGAGCTAACACATTGTTTTGGAGTTGTGACTTTGTGACAACAGTGGAATTTTACAATCAGCTACTCACCTCTGCTTTTTCTGGCTTTTATCTTTCTTTTACAGAACTTAAATCATTCATATAGGTTCCTCCCTTGCCTGCATCCTCAGCTAGATGGAGAGGACCCTGATAACTGTAAAAAGGTCTATTGGCTTTTATTTGGAGTGGACTAGACTCATAGAACTTAGTTCTGCCTTTTGCTTCATTTGATGGGATGACCTATGGCTTTGGTACCTTAAATAAAATCAAATCGGAATGCTTTGGTTGACTGCTTTTCTCATTGGCTTGTGAAAGAAGAACAAGGACATATTAACATTTGTTTGTTCTATCTTACATTTGTTTTCTGAGGTTGTTAGCTGGCACTATTATTTTACAGTGTGTTTGGGTTTCATTTACCATAAATTCAGATGTGTTTAGTTGGTATTAAAAGCTTTTCCAATTTTAAATATTTAGTGTTCTCATATTTAGCTTAAAACAACTCAGTGTTTTTACATTTTGTTGTACTACATATGGAAGCTTGCTTTCAAGGTTCAGCCACTAGAAAGTAGTTTTCAAAAGTCCTTTTAAGGAAAAAAAATTAAGAGCCAGGCGTTGGTGGCGCACACCTTTAATCCCAGCACTCGGGAGGCAGAGGCAGGCGGATCTCTGTGAGTTCTAGGCCATCCTGGTCTCCAGAGCGAGTGCCAGGATAGGTTCCAAAGCTACACAGAGAAACCCTGTCTCGAAAAACCAAAAGAAAAAAAAAAAAAGGAAAAAATTTAAAAGCCCCTTTTTGATTTGCATTATTTAAATTTTAATGCAAGTGAAGCAGTTTTTACCTACCAGAAGTGGTGACCTATTATGTTCAGTTCCTTGTAGATAAGGCTAAGAAAAAAATCAACCTGCTTCTCCTTTTACTTTGGTGAGGTTTCAAAGTAGAGAATGGAGACAGGAATTATAGAAACCCTTTTTTACTGTTAGTTTCTTCCACAGACTAAAGTAAAACTATTGTTTGTTAGCTGTGGATTGAATACAGGGCTTTGTGCTTGCTGACCACTAAGTTATACCCACATTCTAAAACGTTGTTCTTTATATCTGAGTTTTGTTTTAGAGAGATAGATTGCACTGTCAGCTTAAGTTACCTGGTGTTTGGAATGCATGCCCTGTGCTCAACCTTAGGAGTAGTACCAAGGTTCCACACTGGATGAAGTTGAGGGGGAAATAACTTGATCAGTGCTGTTTGTACCTTGTGCTCTGGGTGGGTGTTGATGTTGGAGAGTGGGATTTGCATGGGATTTTGACAGTAAATGGCATGTCAGCAAAGTAATTATTACTCCAATAGACTAGTCTGAACAAAATCGAGGCTACAGAGGGTATATTGGGTACTCTGGGGAAGACACAGTAGAGTTTAGGGGTACATTGTTTATTGGATATGGCCACCAGCCCAAGCTTGTTTTCACTGTCTAGCTTTAGATGGTGAAAGTTATTTAAGTTTTCTGAACCTCAGTTCTGTCATCTGTAGAATGGCTAATTATGTCACAGAATCATTAAGATTAAGTGAGACTAAACCATTAATCCCAGCACTCAGGCAGGCAACTGAGTAGTAGGATTTCCGTGATTCATTTGAAGGCATTTGGGGCTACAGTGTGAGGCCGTGTCTAAAAAAAACCAAAACAAAACAAAAAACAAAACAAGAACAACTCTACCCTAAAATCCCCCAAAGATTGAAAGTATCAGATACCATCTCTCACACAGTTTAAGAAAAATCTTTGTAAAAATGCTTTTAATTGCCTGGCGGTGATGGCGCACACCTTTAATCCCAGCATTTGGGAGGCAGATTAGGTGGTTCTCAGTGAGTTTGAGGCCAGCCTGGCAACAAAGTGAGTTCCAGAACAGCCAGGACTGTTACACAGAGAAACCCTGTCTTGACCCCCACCTCCTCCCAAAAAACCTTTTAATTAAAATAGAATTACATCATTTTCTTTCCCCCAACCCCCCCCCCCCCAATGCGCCTTCCCAAGACAGGGTTTCTCCGTCTAGCCTTGGCTGGCCTTGAATTCACAGAGATCCACTTGCCTCTGCCTACCGAGTGCTGGGATTAAAGACATCAGCTACCACCATCTGGCTTAAAAAAAAAAAAAAAACAACTTTTAAACAATAAACTATATTATAAGGGGGGGGCATTGGTCAGGGCATGGTGGCACATGCTTTTAATCCCGGCACTTTGGAGGCAGAGGCAGATTGTGAGTTTGAGGCCAGCCTGGTCTACATAGTGAGCTCCAGGACAGCCAAGGCTATATAGTTCTCTCTTACTTGTTGTTGCATTGTTGGGTTTTACTGGTATTGGTGTTGATGGGCAGTGTTCTAGCCCTTGGGATGGTGGAAAGTGAGGACTGTGAGCCTTTGGAATCAGGGCTGAGCTGTCTTCATGCTGAGCAAATGATTAGGTTACAGGGTGAATGCACCAGACCTGTTCAGGAGGGATGCTGGGATGTTGAACTGAAGGGAAGGCTGCCCTTTTTAAAATGTTGATTATATACTCTTTTCTAAAATATTAACGTACGTGTGTGTGTGTGTGTGTGTGTGTGTGTGTGTGTGTGTGTGTGTGTGTGTGTGTGCGCGCGCGCGCACACACACACACACACATGTGGTTCTGAATCTTCTGACATGTGCCTTGGGAACTGAACCCAGGTCATCTGGAAGAGCAGTACTTAATTTTAACCTATATGTCATCTCCAGTCCTTTAATGGAAGTCATATAGCAGACCAACAAATATTTACTTTACTTGGCTACTGAGGTGGGAAAAGTGGGAAAGGAAGGACAATTAGAAGACCAGGCACCACATAATAGTGTATGGACTGGAACCTTGTCACATTTAGGTGATTAGGCAGGATCACTAAGCTGAACCTTTTCCTAGAGACTTCAGGACTGAGGCCAGATAATTTTAAAAGAATGGCTGCAATTTTTGGAGAAGGCTCCCTACAAACTTCAGGAGTGTAGACATGGAGTACACTGTTTATAGATAGTCATGGACTCGGATTGGTCAGTTGTGATTGGAAAGGAAAATGCCATTTCTCTGGCTAAACCTGTTACTTACATACTTTCATATGACTGTGATGTCATTATATTGCAATTATTTCTTTTGTAGATGTGAGCTTTTTCAGGACAGGACACTGCCCCTTAGTTTTTTTTGTTTTTTTGTTTGTTTGTTTGTTTTTCAAGGCCCAGTAACCATGTCAGCATATTATACTGATACTTAAAAACAACTAGATTTTGATGTTTATGGATGTTACAAACTTTATTCTGCCGTCCCCTCAAATCATGAGTTTAAGCCAGGCATAGCGGTGCACACCTATTCCCAGAACTCAAGAGGCAGAGGCAGGCAGATCTGTGAGTTTGAGGCCAGCCTAGTCTAAATAGTGAGCTCCAGGACAGCCAGAGCTACAGAGGACTCTCAGAAAAAAGAGGGGGTAGTGGGTTTTTTTGTTTTTTTTTGTTTTTTGATACAGGGTTTCTCTGTAGCTTTGGAGGCTGTCCTGGAACTCTCAGACCAGGCTGACCTCAAACTCAGAGATCTGACTGACTCTGCCTCCCCAGTGCTGTGATTGAAGACTTGCACCACCACTGCCTGTCATGAGGTGGTGGTTTTAAAATAAAATATTACCTCAACCCCATACTTTGTTGTTGAGTTTGATGTAGGCCCGTCACCTCTGTCCCTGGCATGTGCTTTCTTGCCGTCCCATAATTATTTATATATAGTTTTTTCTAATCATACTACATAACCCTTACTTACCTGCATGCTATACTTACTGTCACATTTGCCTGACTCTGATGACCATACTCCTTCCCATCTCTTCCCTCCTTTCCCCTCCTCTTCCTTCCCCTCCCCTTCCCTCCCCTCCCACAACAAACATACACCACCCCCCAAAAAACCCCCAAATCCCCACCACACCAAGTGACAGCCTTGTATTAGCACATATATGAAAATGAAACTTGTTTAATTAGTTTGTATACTTCATCTTTGTTTAATGGTATTTTGTTTCTTTAAATCCTTTTTTATAAAAAATAAAATATAGGGGCTGGAGAGATGACTCAGTGGTTAAGAGCGCTGTCTGCTCTTCCAAAGGTCCTGAGTTCAATTTCCAGCAACCACATGGTGGCTCACAACCATCTGTAGTGAAATCTGGTGCCCTCTTCTTGCCTGCAGACATACATGCAGGCAGAACACTGTGTACATAATAAATAAATACATCTTTAAAAAAAGATTTAAAAAAATATAATTACATTATTTTCTTGTTTCACTTTTCTTCCTTCAACCCTGCTCATGTATCCTTCCTTGTTCCCTCTTGAGTTCATGGCCTCTTTTTCTTTGTTACACACACAGACACACACAGAGACACACTCACAAACACAAACACACCTTCATATATAAGTACAACCTAATCAGTCTAATTAGTGTTTCTTTTATATATTATTTCAAGGGTGACTACTTGGTAATGGGTAACCAATTAGGGGCTCATCCCTGGGGAAGATTATTTCTTCCTCGCAGCATTCCTTGATTGCTTGTAGTTCTTTGTCTAGAGGTGGTGGTCTGTGAAGTTTCCACTTTTCCATGTTATCATATCTATTGGTGGTTTGCTTTTTCAGGTATTGTGTAGGCAGCCATGTTGTTGAGGTAGGGTGGGTGAAGCTTCCATATTATTTATAGGAGGCACAATCTCACAGCAGATTTCCTGGTCTTTTCCTTGGCTCTTAACAGTTCTTCTACCCCAGCCCCCATCCATGATGTTCGCTAAACCTTAGGTGCAGAAGTTATGCTGTAGATGGATTCATTGTGGCTGGGCACTCCATGGATGCTTGTTCTCTGTATTTTGATCACTTGTGGTTTTTTGCAATGGTCTCTCTGTTGCAAGGTTGTTTCTTTGATGGGGAGTGAGAGCTACTCTTACCTTTGATGAGGCATGTAAGGGTAACTATTTAGAATACAGTTAGGAATTTTGTAGTTTTAATCGAGTTGTAGAAATAGGTTCTTCTCTAAAAGTCTAAAACTTCACTTATCCTATGTAGTTAGCTAGGTTTCAAGTGATCGGCATAGTTTTCCTCCTATTGAATGGGCCTTCACTCCAATTAGACAGCTGTTACTACTGAGATAATGTGTGCCACTATTGTACCCTTAAAGTTATTGTGCTATGCTGATCATTGTTGTGGTTCACAGGTTTTGCAGTAGGAAAGTGCTCTTGGTTGCTTTCCTTACTTGGAAGCTGTCTTAGTTTGGGTTTCTATTGCTGTGAAGATATACCATGACCACGGCAACTCTGAATAAGGAAAATGTTTAATTGGGGCTGGCTTACAGGTCCAGAGGTTTAGTCCATTATCATCATCATGGTAGGAAGCATGGCAGGATGTAGGCAGACATGGTGCTGGAGAGGTAGTTGAGAATTCTACATCCCAATCAGCAGGCAGGAGAAAGAAAGAGACTGGGCCTAGCTTGAGCATTTGACATCTCAATGCCCACCCTAATGACACACTTCCAAGTCCACACCTATTCCAACAAGGCCAGACCTCCTAATAGTGCCACTCTCTATGAGCCTGTGCTGGTGGGGAGTGGGGGTGGAGGTGGGGGAGAAGGGGGGTGGGGGGTTATTATTCAAACTACCACAGAAGTACACATAGCACCTTCCTGTACTGTGAAAACTAGTCTGCAGGAAAATACTTTCAGGTCAGATTCAGATCTTATGGGTCCTGTGTCTAAAGTGCATGGTGCCTTTGACAAATAAGGACTTACCTTCAACTTCTGAAAGGCTACTAAGGGCAACAACAATAGCCTATATTGTTTTGGAAGTCTCTTAAATTCCCCTGAATGACAATTTGAAAGGTAATTTCTGATGCCTGGCCTTGGAGTTTTTGTTAGTGTTTTACCTTTTTCCTTTCCTCTCTCTGTCCCTTCTGTATTGACTTCCTTTTCCCTTATTAAAGCATTACCCCATTTTCCCTCTTCAAATCACTTAAAGATTTATTTTTTACTGTTTCTGATTTTATTATGTGTGTGTTTACAGATGCTTTGGGAGGCCACAGCATCAGACCCCCTTGCAGGCAGTTGTGGCTTATATATTAGGAATTGAGCTTGAGTCCTGTAAGAACAATGCATGCTCTTAAACACTGAGCTGTTTCTCCAGTTTTGTATACATTATCTTACTGTGAGCCATCAATTCTGTTTCCTCCCTCCCTCCCTCCCTCCCTCCCTCCCTCCCTCCCTCCCCTCCCTCCCTCCCTCCCTCCTTCCTTCCTTCCTTCCTTCCTTCCTTCCTTCCTTCCTTCCTTCCTTCGAGTGTAAGATCCTCTAAATTGATTTTCAACCTGCTTCAAGTGTTCTTATTCATTCCTTTGGCTTTGAATTCTCTGTGCTGCTGACTTTACCTTTACCCCATCCAGTCATGCCAACTGTCTATCTCTCCACTCAGATTTTCAGTGGGAATCTCAAAGGTGGCAGGCATGTCAGGCAAAACACCATTCCTATTGTGCTCCAGTCTTACCCTCTCTACAGTGGTGCACATTTTTGCAGTTTATTGTAGGAGATGGTTACTGGAGTACTGCTACACAGGCCCACTGCCAGGGCTCAGATTTGATAAACTAGTGTTGGGGCCTTGGTCAGTTATTTAATCTCTCTGCTTTATTGTCTTCATTTTAATAAACTGAGATTGTCAGCTGTGTCCACCTGGTATGATGGTACAGACTTGAGTTTTTACAATTTTCACCTGTAAAGGATGTAAAGCACTAGTGTTCCCTAGTATTGCTATGCTATATTTCTGATAAACTAGCAATTTCTGTTGTCCTTGAATTCAAAATACATTCTTTATTTGACCACGCCACTTCCACCAACACCACATTCATCTGTGCAGCCAACATCCCTTATCCAGATTACTAAAATAGCTTCTTTACTGAATCTGCTTCTGCTTCTGCTTCTGCTCCTCCCCTACTTGTTTTCCACAAAACAGTCAAGATATTTGAAAACTGAAACCAGAATGTGTCCCCAGGAGACTTCTAATAGATTCCACTTGTGGCCCATATTTCCTCAAGACCTTTCATCAGTCTTTGTTAAACAGAACCACACATGTGATTGCCTGATGAGCTGGTTAACATACAGAATATGATTCTTTAGGCCTCTGGTGCCTGAGATCCTGCCATGAAATTCCAGAGAACAAAAGTGCTTCCCATCCATGTACTGCACAGTTGCGGTCCACAGAATGGTGGAGTGTATCATTTGTTTTATCAGTGACAGACCAGAGGGTCATTTCTGTTCTATGCTTGAAGAAACTGAGACTTAAAAAGAGTGGGCAGGAGACTCTGGTTAGTCAGACAGTGAACATGGAAGGGAACTGGTATTCAGGACATGGGGGCAGCATGGGCATGGCCTACAGGTCTGAAGCCTGAGTATGAAAGACAGACCATGAGAGAAAAATGTGGAAATTTTGTTGATGGCAGAAGGTAAAAGATCTTGAGTTACATAAATTTTGCTGTTTTCTTAAACGGATTAGGTAGTGAACTATTTTTTAAACAAATATGTCAAACATACCAAAAAAAAAAAAAACAACCCAGGCCACCTCCCTCAAAGGTAGCATGTTATCACCACACTTATGAACCTAACAAATGTTACTATTATGTCCTGAATACCTTTTTCTTCCTTCCAAATACCAGGCCCCTTTTCATTTGCATTGCCACTGAGATTTATCCTTGTTCATACTTGCCTGGAGAGCTGGTTTCATAGATAGATCCCATTGTTAATTCAACCTGTTATAGTGTAAGTGTTTGCACCTGCACACACAAACACCCACCCACCCCCCACTGCACCTACTGTACCTGGTTCTATACAATGACAATTGCTTCCTGACACTTGTTGGCTCCATCTCAATCAGGTGGAAAAGCATACCCTGTCTTTGTGGCAGAGTGAAGTGTTACCTTGTACTTTGCCTGTTCCTTGGCAAATTAATCATTTTTCCCTAAGAATTCTAGGCTGTTTGGTATGACACAACAGGGAAAAACCCAAAATGGCTTGTGCTTTCATGAATTTTATGAATCTGAGCCAGGAAGATTGTAAGTTAGAGTCTGCCTGGGCTACTTCGCAAGACCTTTTCTTAGGCTGTGGTGGCATGTGCTTTTAATCCCCAGCACTTGGGAGGCAGAGGCAAGTGGTTTTCTTGGAATTTGAGGCCAGCCTGGTCTACAGAGTGAGTTTCAGGATGTCCAGGGCTACATAGAGAAACCCTGTCTTGAAAAGCCAAAACCAAACAAACAAAACAAACTGAACAAAACTGAGAATGTCAGTTTGATCCCAAAGATTAAATGTTTTTGTATTTTCTTTTAATTTTTTTCTTTTAATTAGGTGAGATCTAACAGTTATCCCCCCCCCCAGTGGCATGCTACCCCTTATTTTAATTATACTTAAAATTTTTGATATATTGTTAGGGCAAATGCTTCTCACCTTTTTATAGTTTTCCAAGTTTTCTTTACTATTCTTACATATTGTCTTAGGGTTTCTTTTGCTGTGAAGAGACACCATGACCACAGCAACTCTTACGAAAGAAGACATCTAATTGTGGTTCGCTTATAGTTCAGAGGTTTAGTCCATTATCATCATGGTGGGAAGCAAGGCAGCATGCAGGCAGACATGGTGCGGGGGAAGGAGCTTCTTGTTGTTACATGTTGATATGCAGGTAACAGGAAGTAGACTATGTCTCACTGGTTGCTGTTTGAGCATATATGAGACCTCAAAGCCCTCTCCACTGTGACACACTTCAACAAGATCATACCGACTCCAACAAAGCCACACCTCCTAATAATGCCACTCCTTTGGGGGCCATTTTCTTTCAAAGCACCACATATATTGTTTAGGTTTTTCTTTGGATGACTTTTGGGATTAATTTATCAAACTATAATGGAAGTGTGCTGCATAGATAGTAGGAAGTTCCATGGCTGAGGAGCTCGTAGGAGCAGGGTGCAAGAATGAGACAAATTCTTGGGAGATGGTTATCTTGAACAGAAGATGTAAACTGTGAGTATGCATTTGTTAAAGATTATGGGTACTAGGTTTCTTGTTGTATGAGAAAGGAATTAACAAGCATGGGAAGATGAAAATAACTCAAATGTTGGGCTGGAATTGGACTAATAAGTATGGTCTTTAACATGTAACTACATGTGTAAAAATAGTTACAAGAATGGTAACCATGCATAGCACTTTATAGCTAGAAGTACTGACATCATAGTTTCAGTCCTAGCAGCTAAATCTTTGTTGCTAAATCATCTTCCTTGAAGAGGAATTGCCTTTGGAGAAGTGAGTACTTCTAGGAGTTAGAGCAGGGAAAATACCAGATGAATTTGAAGCTTTTTTTGCCAGGAAGTGGGTGAGTTTTTCAAAGATCAGAAAATGGATGAAGAAGCAATGCTTTGCCTGTTGACAAATGTAGAAGGAATGATGGCTAGAGTATCACCACCGGGCAGGCATCATAGAGATGGGGATCATCTTGATGCTTACTGTGATTTGACATTTGACAAAGAACAAGTTATTGGCAGACCCTTAGAATTTTTGGAGCAAAGTGATTGTTTTGAAGAGGAAAATGATATGACTAGACATTGGCTTGACCAGATGGTTAACATCAGCAGTGTAGGGAT
This sequence comes from Cricetulus griseus, assembly GCF_003668045.3. Classification (NCBI taxonomy): domain Eukaryota; kingdom Metazoa; phylum Chordata; class Mammalia; order Rodentia; family Cricetidae; genus Cricetulus; species Cricetulus griseus. The sequence continues at coordinate 379,715,619 of NC_048595.1, read as the reverse complement.
GGGTTGCTGTTTGTTCTGTTTTATCCTGTGTGTTCTGTGTTGCTGCCCATGAAGAAATGTAGACCAGTCTGAGACTGAGGAGTGACCCCAGCAGGGACACACATAAGTCAGCAAAAGAATGAGGGACTAATGCAGATCAATAGACATCCCTAGAGAGATGACACTTGGATGAAGTGTTGGACCAGACGGGGAAAAATGTGGCCCTTGCCATAACTGAGGTTGGGCCTGTGGGCTGGTTTGCAAAGCAGTAGTAGTGTTGGCTTCCTGATGAGGAGGGTGTGTGCTGGCTCTACAGAAGAGTGTTTTTTTTTTTTTTTTTTTTTTTTTTTTTTTTTGTCTTTTAGATTTCTCAAAGTGATCAGAAAGAGACTTGTGGCTTTGAATATATGTAGAAAACTTAGCAGATGAGGTAAAGAACTGAGTTGGGCAATCTTGCTAAAAGGTGTATGTAAGCACTTAGAACTTTCTGTGTTTGAAATTACTTCAAAGTGAAACTTTATTTTATTAAACTACTCTGTTAGAGTCTTGCCTTCTGACACTGGCCCTTTTCATCTAGTTATACTATGTCTTCTTCCAGTTCATTTTAGTTTTGTTTTTAACATTTTGGTGTTTCTCAAAAAAGTTTGTAGTTTTCCTCATACAGCCTTTGCCCACTTCTGTTTTGAATTAGTCTTTTGACTCTTAATTCAAAATTATATTGAAAGAATTATAGAGTGAGACACATGGCCTTTAAGTGGCAGCACTGATTGCTGTTTGTTATCCTTTAGTCTGTACTGTACTATACTGTACTGTATTATTAACATTTAAATAGAAATTTTCAGTGCCATCCCAAAGTCTTGGGCTTCAGTAGGTGACAAAGACTTGAGAGGGAGATCTAGTTAACCCAAGGTGCCACTGGTCCTACTTTCCCGTCCCCTTTCTGATAACTGTTGAGCCATCATGCTCTCCCACGCAGCTATTTGAGTTGACTTTGGGATGCCCCTGTGTGAAAGATAGATAGCAATGCGGGTGGGCATGGAGCTAGGGTGTGAGCTGCAGGCATACCTCCAGGAGCTTCATTTTGTATAGGTAATTGATGGGATGCTTTGGGCTCTTGGGGATTATGTCTAAAAATAGGCCTGTCCATTGTGTATGTAATATATAGTGGGAAATCAGGGAATTGAGCTGTTTTTAAGGCTTATTTATCTTTTGCTTTTTGTGTGAAGTTTTGTTTTTGAGATAGGGTCTCTACATAGCCCCAGCTGTCCTGGAACTCATTATGTGGATCAGGCTGGCCTTGAACTCACAGAGATCCATCTGCCTCTGCTTCCTGAGTGCTGGGATTAAAGGTGTGCATCATCGTGCCTAGCTTTCAGACCCATTTCTTAGAAAAACAATAAAACAAAAATAAAGTTAAAAAAAAACCCAAACCTCTGAGTCAGTGATGTGCATACCTACTTGGGCACTGTGGTGTGTGAAAGGTATGTAGTATGTTGGCTTTGAGTTCCTGGGGCAGGGCACATCTGGTCATCCACCATGCCTCTGGGCTTGTGGGGTGTCTTGTGTCTCTTTCCCTTGAGCATAGAAATATTTTGCTGTCAGCTGAGATGATGGTAAAGTTCAGTAGTATACATTTTATTATTTGTATGTGAGGGTATATGAATCCTGCCCCTGTAGATGGACAAAAGCTTTTCATTTATCCGCATCATTTTCTTTGTCTTCTGTCTATAAGAATGTCCAATTTCCAAATGTAATTGTAGCACAGGTATGCAAATTATTGGCACTTTGTAGAATCTTCACAATTATTGATTTATATACTATTTAAGTAGTTATAATTTGCTTAATCATTTTCAAGTGATAAAAAGACATAGTTTGTTGGTAGTTTTTTTCTTACCAGATCCCACTGGAGCAGTCTTTTTAAAAATAACCCATTTATATCTAATTTCTAATTTGTAAGAATGTATGCTGCTTTTGTTGTGTTTGTTCTGCCCTCGGCTTAATCAGATGGGATACGATCTCTTAGTTTGTTATTGAGACAGGGTCTTACTATGTAGCCTTGGCTGGCCTGGAACTCCTCTGTAGACCAGGCTGGCCTCTAACTCACAGACATATGCCTACCTGCTTCTACCTCCCTGGGTGCTCAGACTAAAGGTGTGTGCCACCATGCCTGGCTCTCGTAAATTGTTTTGGAAAAAACTTGGGGTGGGTTTTTTGATATAGGGTCTCCTGTGTAGTTCAATGTCCTGTGTTGACCTCAGTTTATAATGATCCTCCTTCCTCAGCCTTCCAGGTGCTGTGATTAGAGGGGAATACCACCATTTCCTGGCTTTATTTTTAAAAAATTTAAAAGCTGTAGATTAGTCCCTTCTGTGTCATCATCATGGTTGCAGATATTTTTCACAGCTTTTATGGTTGATATTATGTACATTTTTTGACCCCAAAAGAGCCAACTTCTTATACCTACAGTATTCTAGTAGGTGTGTCCCCCCCCCCCCCCCAGATAACCAAAAAGCTTGTGAATTTGACTGTCTTGGTGTTCCATAAGATGTTTTCAGAGGGGCTAGAGAGATGGCTCAGTGGGTAAGAGCACTGACTGCTCTTCCAAAGGATCCAGGTTCAATTCCAGGCACTCACATGACAGTTTACAACTGTCTGTAACTCCAAGATCTGACAACTTCGCACAGAAATACACGTAGGCAAGACACCAATGTACATAAAATAAAAATAAATAAATTTAGAAAAAAAGATGTTTTTTTTTTTTAGAATCTGCTTTTGGGATTCCCTTGCCAGAGAACTACCAGTGGCATCAGCACTAATTGTACTGAGGTTCTTGTCAGTCCCCAAGGACAAGCTAGATTCTGTGTAAACTGGACGCAGAATAGGGAAAAACAACAACAACAACAACAATTCACTAGACAGATACACATTCCTAATCTGCTTAGTTTACATGCACATAAAGCAGATGAAACAGATATTACATCCAGGTTTAAGACAGGCAACTCAATTTGGCAGACTTGAAGATTCCTTTCTTAGTGATTCTCCTTTATGAATACAGCACCATTGTCTTCTGCTAGTTTGGGGAAGGTTCTTGCCAGAAGTGTAGACTGGATTCTGGAGTTGGTGTTTCATATCCTGTCTTTCTGTTTATGAGACACATGATTTATTTATGTAATTTCTAAGCCTTGGTTTATAAAAGGGAATACTGGCACATTATAGATATGGTAAGGAAAGAGTATATTATTATTTAAAGTGCCTAGTGGTGTGTGTAGCACATGTTAGGTATGCAGTAAATCAGCAATAGCCGCTGTTAATCCAGATCTGACCCAAATTGTTGGTCAGAATTCTCAAAAGAGAAAAACAAATGTGGATTTGGGATGTTTCTTGCTTAACATATGGTATAGTAAAAGGATCACGAGTTTTAGAATCAAAAGAATTTTAGTTAAAGCATCTGAATTCCCAACATGTCCTAGAAACAAAGGAAGTTTAGATGTTGATGGAATTGTTCTTGACAGTCCTAAAGATTGAAGGAAGTAGAGAACCAGCTAGAACAGCGTTGGAGCACTGAAGGGGTGTATGTTATAACCTTGTTTAAAAAAAAAAAGTCCTCTGTATAATGTAGTATGAAAAATGTGACCCGTGGGGCTGCCACACTGGGCTCTAATAAAGTTGATGAATTCTGTGCCTCAGTTTCATGATTTGTAAAATGCGGGTTCTGGTTTTGTGAGGATTGAGTTTAGTACATGTAATTGGTGAAACAGAGTCAAATATTGTATTAAACACCTAATAGATGTTCATAGTTGCCTAGAAGACTCATGGGAGAAATGGTGTCTATTGCAGAGGTATTGATGAGAAGTGGTTTCTTTCAGGTCCTGACATTTTTTTTTTTTTTTTTAAATAAGAACATTTAAAAGGATCGCTTTGAGTCATGTGACTATATGTAATTGGACTTAGTCCCATGTTTAGCTATTTCAGGTATAAGGTATTTTAAAAATGGGTCAGGAGCCAGGCATGGTGGTAGCACATGCCTCTTTAATCCCTACACTGAAGAGGCAGAGGCAGAGGGATCTCTGTGCTCTGAGTTTGAGGGAAGCCTGGTCTTTATTTTGATTGAGTTCCAGGACAGAGTTGCAGGACAGCCAGGGCCAAATAGAGAGACCCTGTCTCAAAAACAAAAGTCTCCATATCTTGGGACTAGAGAGATGACTCAGCAGTTAACGTTTGTTGCTATTCCAAAGGACCTGAGTTGGGTTCTCAGTACCCATCTTAGGCTGTTCATAATTGCCTGTAACTGTAGCTGGCTTCCAGGAGTACCCTCACACACATAGCATATACTTACACATATACACATAATTTAGCCCAACCATGGAAGACTTAACTGGGTCTCAGGAAGGGTAAGTGCACTGCTTGCCTCCCATAATTCCGGAGACAATCAGACATAGCAGGGAGACTTGTCAAGCAAGAACTCGTTTATTGCCCCACAGCAAGCATCTTTTAAAGGGAAAAACACAAAAGCAGGAAAACAGCCAGTCAATGGTTGTGGTGCCCAGTGCCACTACTATGACGGGAATATGGGGTGAAAGCCTGGAGATGTAGTCAGAAGCATAGACGTCCAGTCATTTGTGCTAGGATAATGTGTGTGCGGGTCTGTTTTCTTTTTCTTTTTTTTGCAGGGAGGGAGCAGCCTTATATACAGACTTACGACACAGTGGAAAAACCCCAGGTGTAAGAGCTCGTGTTTTTTATGCCAGTGGGGTATGGCCGGGGGGACTAGAAAACAGGATGGCACCTGTGATTATTGGCTGATAAGCAACTCACGGAGTTCCTGTGGTGGATGGGGCCCAACATCTCCCAACATCTCTCCCAACAGATGGTTTTAAAGGTCAGCCTATCATGAGCCTAGGCGCCCTATGCTTTACCTAGTGAACATGAGCTGTTCGTGCAGTGACCTCATCTGGTTCAATTTCGGTAACCAATCACCTTTTTTTGTAAACAACTCAGGACTCACCCATCTGACTTGCCCTTAGCACCATCTTTGACTGACTTGTGTGCCCTACAGATTCCCCCTTTTTGTTTTAGATTATGGCCCACCTCTTTTTGAAGTACAGGCCTCTTGGCACCTCTGCAGAGTTTCACCTCTAATAGCACTTTGTGTTCACTCAAAAGTGAGATAATCCTCAGGACTGAGTGTATCACAATGTACATGATGGGTCATCAGTTGGGTCTCTTGAGTTTTTGTTCTGATTAGTCTGACCATCGTATTGAAAAGGCAAGGCCCAAAGACACAAATTAAAGTTATTACTATCAAGGAACCCAGTGGGGTGGAGATTGCCTTATCCAAGAATCCATCCCCATTTTCTCACACCTCCATTGTGCATAGTAGAAGGCATCCACCCCACCACATTTGGATATGTCTGCTGCTGTTTGATTGTTCCCTGGGCATATGTAAAGTCAGTGTCCCTTAAGGCTGCCTTATTGGGAACATGTGAGCAGCCCGGGGATTGTGGGTCTGATACGTGGGGCAGGTGGCACCCCCACAACTCTCCACATTCAGACTGTCCTTAATGAAGAAAGGTCCAGTTTCCCATGTCCCAAGATCTTTGGACCAGGTCACAGAGGTCGAAAAAGAGCATAAGCCATCAGGTCTGGGGGACTGTCTCATTTGTGGTGCTGTTGAGGACATCTCTATTGGTGGCATCAATCACCATCCATGTCATCTTTTGGAGACAATGAGGGTTTTTGCTGGGTGGTCACTGGAGCAGTCAGCAGCAGCAGCAGGAGCATCAGAGTAGTCAGGTAGCATGACATCTGTGATTTTTAAAGAACACAAGAGTTTTTCAAGGGTCTGGTGCCCTTGGACATGGTTAGGTATCATTGTATTGGTCCTCTTACTTCGGAAGACGAGCCTTGACCACCACTGTCGCTTCCTTTCCTTGTTGGTCAACCTGTTTTTGGTCATCCTCCTGCATTGTGAAAGCAGGCAAGAATTTTAGATTTCTGGCCTAAAGCCCGATGGGCGCTTCTTCCCCTTTGGGGAAGATACATCCAAATCCTCTTCCCATTGTAATTAATGGGTCTGGGCCCCTCCATTGGGATGTTAGAGAGTCTTTCCATTTGACTTTAACTTGGGGATTAGGGTTTAGTGGTCCCAATGTTCCTGTAGTAAGTTTGATGCGCCATCGAAAAATTCTGCCATGGAATTACTGGCAAAGCAAGGAGCATTATCAATCAGTCTTAACCTGTGTGGGTAATCCTAGGGTTGTGAAACATTGGAGGAAATGTGCTCGAGCATGTTTGGTTTTTCTCCTGTATGTGCAGTGGCCCAACAGGCCCCTGAATAAGTATGTATGGAGACAAAAACATACTTCTGAAAAATGAGTTAACATCGATTTGCCAGAGGGTATTGGGCCATAGACATCTGGGGTTAACTCCTGGTGGAGATAGAGGGGGAACTCTTAGGTATGGTTGACATGATTTGTAGGTGTGAACTATCTGTTTTAGTTCTTTTATAGGAATCATCAGGAATCTATTATGTAGTCCCCTCCAATTGACACGGGTCATATCATGCAATTGAGTGGCTTCCTGTAGGGTTAGTGCCTCTGGGGCTGTCACCAGTCTATCTGTGCATTCATTGCCCTTAGTCAGGAACCCTGGGAGGCCGGAGTGCCCCCAAAGGTGTTGAAGGTGAATTGGTGCTTCTTGGCCCTCTAAAAGGGCCTTAAGAGCCACCATGAGGGGGGATAGAGGGTTATTATCTAACTGGTTATGTGCTTGTGTGATGTGGGGAAGCAAGTTAACCACATAGAGACTGAAAAAAGATTGCAGGGTTTGGAGATGCCCTGTAATGCCAGTGTCACGGCCAGCATTTCCTTTTATTGGGCAGAACCCTGGTAGGGTTGAAGTCTTTGGTGGCTTGGTGTTGCTTGGTATCCCCTAAAGCTAACATAGTCAGAGCCTCTCAGCCCCCCACCAGTGAAGATACAAATGGCTTCCTGGATGGGCTCGGATGGAAACAAGGAAAGAATCTTAATGGGGGAGTCTCTGAAAAAGAGGAGCCCATTTGGACGGCCCATAGTGGCAATCAATAAATCCTTCTAAGGTTAGAGCAAGGCGGGCCTTAGCCTGAGCAAGCCATTCAACATCCACCACTTGGAAGGGGAAGACAGTGGTATGGGGGTCTAGCCAATAGTGTTGCTGGGCCTGGGTCCTGCCCTTTATGATGGTGTGTGCAAGCTGATCTGCCTGAGAGTGGACCTGGGGTATTCCTCCCAAAGACATGTGGATCCATTTCAACGGCTCCCCATCCTGGGTTAGGACCACTGTAATCAGGAGGCTCCAGCAAACAGCCAGGGGGACAAAGGCCTAGTCACTGAATTCCTCCTTAGAGTTTGTCCAAGGCCTTCTGAAAGACAAGGAGCATCTTGGGGTGCTCCTTTGTCATGAGGTGTACAGGGGTACCAGGTCTTCAATGGGGATTCACACCCAGGGTCTCAGCCAATTAGTCTCCCCTAGTAAGCGATGGAGCTGGGTCAAGGTCATAAATTCAGGCACCTTCAGAACAGGCTTAAGCTGGCTAGCTTGTGTCAGCGTGAGGTACCACCCAAGTACTTTGAAGGGGGGTACCTTTTGGACCTTTTCTGGGGCAACAGTAAAGCCCCCCTTTTTTAAGAAGTTGGAGCACCTGTGTCACAAAGCCCTCCAGATATGCTGGATCCTGATGTCCCCAAATTAAATCATCCATATAAGCATATATTATTGAATCTTTTGACTTTAGCATAGGCCTTAAGAGAGTAGCAAGATACTGTTGACAGAAGGTTGGGCTATTAGCCATTCCCTGTGGTAGCACTGCCCATTCAAAACATTGATCTGGCTTGGAATAATTAAATAAGGAACAGAGAAGGCAAATTTATCACAGTCCTCTGGATATATCGGTATAGAAAAGAAGGAATCCTTAATATCAATTACCATAAATGTATATTCTGTGGGAATAGCAGGAGTCCAGGGCATGCCCCTTCAGGGGAGTCCACTAGTTCCATCCTTTCATTTATCTTGCACAAATCTTGGAGCATGCGACAAGCCCCAGACTCCTTTTGAATTACAAACACTGGGTGTTCCATGGGCTCATAGAAGAGCAGATATGTCCCAACCTTAATTGTTCGTCCACTAATTGGTGGAGTACTAGCAACTTAGGTTTAGTCAGTGGCCACTGCTCCACCCATATGGATTTTCCCAGTGCCCAACTGATAGGTGGCACTCGGGGGGGGGGGCGGCTGTGGCCCTTATGATTGGGGGTATGCCTGGATAGGCCTCAGGCTCCCCCCTGTAGTTGTGAAGGTTGAAAAAAATCCTCTGTTGTCCCCTTTTGGTCCTTTCCCACCCTTTGTGCCTCCTTTTCTTCCAGGACATCCTCAAAAAGCCTGATGATCTGTGGTCACAACAGCGTCCATTTGGCCTAGCATGTCCTGTCACAGCAAATTGGCAGTAAGGCCTCTACCACTAAGGGGTGTATCTTTCTTTGGTCCCCGTGTGGGCTCGTCCAGTGCATTAAGGCCACTGTTTCTCTTGATTGAGAGTTACCTCCCACCCCCAAAACTGAGGGCCCAGGTATGAGCTCCCAGGTGGAAGTTACTTCCCCCTCCTGGAGTACTGTCCTGTTTGCTCCTGTGTCTACCAAAGAGTGAAACTTATTGCCTAGAAAAGTGGTCATTTTTGGACGAAGTACTTCAATCAAGGGGACAGTCCAGTAGGCTTGAGTTGTTGGGGTGTGAGACCTTCCAATCCTACCTTTAGAGAGGCTTCTTTCCTTTTTTAACGGGGCTGGAGGCTGCCCCTCCAGGTCAAATTTTGATCAACAGTCCTTCCAATGGTATCCCTTCTTGCACTGAGAGCATGGGGTTGGGGAGGGGGGGCTTAGTCCCTCCTGGCTTGTTAGCCAGGGTGGCGAGGGGTGTTGAGGACAGTCTCTTTTAAAATGTTCCTCCTGCCCACATCTAAAGCATGTCCCTTTTCCTAGTGGCCTTGAGGACCCTTGACCCTGGGTTGCCAGGGCCTGGATGATGACCTCCATCATCTGTGCCTGTAAGGCCAGGGTAGAGACTGGGATTGGTGGTGTTGGGTACCTACATCTTGGGAGGCTACCACCCAACTGCTCAGAGAACTCTCTTTTAATCCTGTGCAGGCCATTTTATGGTCCCCATTTATCCCTTCTCATACCAGCAGTCTGATAAATTGTTCTCTAAGGTCTCCGGACGGCACCTTGCGCCATATGCTCTGTTGGACCTGGTCTATAAACTCTGGCAAAGGCTCACCGGGCTTCTGCCTCACCCCAGCTATGGGGGACTCAGTAGGCCTATCATCCAGTTTAGCCCAGGTGTTTAACCCAGTCTGCCTCACCTGATCCCGATATGGCCCTGGGATCCCTGCTTGCTGAACCCCAGTGGAGTAACCATCTCCTGTTCCTGACAGCATAGCATAGGTAATAGGGATGGGGGGGGGTTAGCTTGCTTATTTGCCTCAGCTCGTACCCTAATTCCTCCGTATAAAAGGCACAACCATTTAATAAATTGAGAACTAGGGAGGACTGCCTTAGCCACATCCAACCAGTCCTTAGGGATGCATGGATGGATGGTAGGTGATGTCCTGCAATAGGGACTGTGCCCAAGGGGAATTAGGGCCATCTTACGCATGGCCTTGCGTAGCTCTTTGAGATCCTTCACCTCCCAAGGATACCAGTCTAGAGGCCTGCCTGGCCCAGGAGCCAAGTTTACTGGGTAGGTTTGGGGGGCCCTAGTTGCATCTTCCTGTCCCTCCTTGATTGGGTAGGCCTCCGAATAAACAGGGTCTCTAGGTCTCGACCTGCGGTTGTCCAGTCACTCATAAGGGTCCAGGTCCCATAGATTTTTCCCTGAGGGCTATATAGGAGGACCCAACCTCCTTGCTCTTGGGAGCGTAAGGCAGGGGTCTGGAGTTATCTGGGGCAGATAGTTTGGCCCATTTCTCCTCTGCCACATTTTTGGCCAACTTCTCCGGTCCTTCCCCTTCTCCCTTCTTTCTGAAAATAGAGTTATCCATACTAAGGGTCTCACTTACCCTGAGAGACCACTTGGCCTCGGCCGAGATTTAGGTCCTCATGTTGGGCGCCAGATGCAGGGTCTTAGCCCAACCACAGAAAGCTGAGCTGGGTCTGAGGAAGGGTAAATGCGCTGCTCGGAGACAATCAGACGCAACAGGGAGTCTAGTCAAGCAGGAACTCATTTATTGTCTCACATGCCACATCTTTTAAAGGAAAAAACTGCAGAGCTGGAAAACAACCAACCAGTGGTTTTAAAGGTCAGCCTAACATGCACCTAGGTGATCTATGCTTTTATCTAATGAACATGAGCTGTTCGTGCAGTGACCTCATCTGGTTCGATAGGCAGCCAATCACCTTTTTTTTTTTTTTGTAAACAACTCAGGACTTGCCCATCTGACTTTCCCTCAGCACCATCTTTGACTGACTCATGTGCCTTACAATAATAAATCTTAAAACAACAACAACAACAACAAACAACAACAAAAATGGGTTGTTGGGTGGTGGTGGTACACATGACTTTAATCCCAGCACTTGGGAGGCAGAAAAAGGCGGATCTCTGAGTTTGAGGCCAGCCTGGTCTACAGAGTGAGTTCCAGGACAGCTAGGGCTACACAGAGAAACCCTCTGTGTGTTGAGGTGGGGTGGGGACAGGTTAAGCTTTCAGAGTTTAGGGTTGCTGCTCATCTGCTGTTATCTGTTTACTTTTGAAGTGTTCCCTTATATTTCTCATGTGCACCCAAGGTAAGTGGGTTTTTCTGAAGGACTGGACCCAAAGGATTTTACAGGTAGCTTTTGAGTGTCTTCTAGCTCTGCTTTTAGATTAATGATACTTCCTCTATTATCTCCTTAGCAGTGTCTCAGATTATGTGAGTTCTACCTTAGTTCTGTTAAGACCTAGTTTTTAAACCATGTCATTGTCCATGCAGATTGTCTGCTTCTGTTCCTTACTATTTGAATGACATTTAGGAACATTTTAGGTTGAAGGGAGCGATAAGACAGTAAACATTTTTTGCTTTAATTTATTAGATTGTGCTGCAGCTGTATTGGGAGTGAGGGAACAGAGTAGGGGAGGGAGGAGGAACAAAGGTGAAGGTATGAGGTAGCTGTTTTAAACAGGATGCCCAGCAGGCAGCCTTGCTAACTGGTAATGCCTGCCTGGAGACTGAAAAAAGGTAAAAAGGACAGGAAGGGGGTGGTGTTTGTATGGAAGAAAGCATGGTAAGCAGAGCAGAGTGTTGGTGGCCTAGCCCAGAGCAAGGAGATGGTGAATGTGATTAGTTGACTATATAGGCAGCTCCATTGTAACTTCCTGTAAGGGAGACTAAGAAAGTAGCTTCATAGACCATTGTGGGAAAAGTGTATTTCATAAACTTTCATAACTTCTTTTTTAAACAGTTTGTTTTAAAAGTCCTTTGAGAAAGCTTGACCCTTCCTCTCTGATTCTGAGGAAACAAGCCTAAGTAAAGGCAAAAATAAAATTAATTTAGGAGGCTGGAAAGATGGCTCTGTGGGTAAGAGCATATACTGCTCTTCCATTCCCAGCACCCGCTTCTGTTGACTCAACAACCACCTGTAACACTCCAGCTCCAAGGTTTCCAACATCCTCTTCTGGACTCCACAGGCCCCTGCACTCAAGTGCACATACCCATAAACACAAACTAAAAATAAGTATTGAAAAAATCCACTTAAATAAGAGGGTGATAACATTAGTATAGATGTGGCAGCTCAAGTCAGATAACTCTGGAAGTCTGGGTCCTGGTTGTACGTGTACACACATACATACATACATACATACACACACACACACACACACACACACAATTTTTATGTATGTGTGTATTACATGAATGATTGGTTAATTGATTGGTTTCATATTTATTTTACATATTAGAATGTTTTGCCTATGTGTATATATGTGTACTATGTGTGGGCTTGGTACCTTCGGAGGTCAGAAGAGGTCATCATATCCCCTGCAACGGGAGTTAGAGATGATTGTGAGCCACCATGTTGGTGCTGGGAATCAAACCCAGGTCCTCTGTGCAAAGAGCAACAAATGCTCTCTGTATATATGTGTGCTATATGTATGCCTGTACCCAAGGAGATCAGCACAGGGTGTCAGATTTCCTGGAACTGGAGTTACACATTCTTGTAAGTCAGTCACTAAACCCAGGTACTTTGAACCTGTGAACCATCTCTCCAGCCCTGGATATTCTTTTCAGCTCTTTATGTTTTGTTATTCTCTACCATAGGAATGATAGTAATAACTGAATATTAGATGGCAAATGGAAAGCCACATGGAAAATAGAGGTACTGAAACATCTTGGCACACCTCCCACCCCACCCCACAAAAAATGTTCGAAAGACAAGAAACTTATCTGGCCTATATCTAGCACTAAATACCTGGAAATCGGTGGTCAAGAATGGTCTTAGGACACAATTTTATGTCAAGAAGAGATCAGATCTAATGTTTATATGGGTGGCTACAATATATAAGGAATCCACAGTAGTAAAGAATTGAGTGTCCCAGAGAATAGTCATCATAGGCAGTTGGTAATTACATTCAGCCTGAAGTGGTATGCATTTGGATCTGAGGAACTAGCTTAGGTCTTAGGATAGTTCTGTTTCTCAGGTGTGGACAGCCCCTGGAACAACTGCCTCATCATTATTTGAGGCAGTCTAATGAATGAAATTAAAGAGATGAAAGTGGTTTTTATAAGCCTTCCCCACTGTAACTGAAGATTAATTAAGAAATGTGTTTTTATTTTTTGTAATACTATCCCAATATTTACCCCAGTTGAATTTGTAAGGCTTGTTTATCTAATAATGCAGTTTTTAAAAGACTGTATTGAATGTGTATACCTAGTGTTTTCTTTGTTGTGTTACAGATGCCTTCATTCTTTAGACATTTCTCTGCTTATTTGCATGATCAGAAATGGATACAATAAGGAAAAAGGAGATGAAATTTAAAGTACTCAGCTTTATCTGGCCATTGGGTTATATAGGCTTGGTTTTTGTTTGTACCAAGCAGATGTATGTCTCATGCTTTTCTTTCTTTTCCTTTTCTAGGAGGGCTGTTGGCCTGCTGCTGTGCTGCTGAACAGTATGCAGTCCTTTCGGGAGCAAAGCAGTTACCACGGAAACCAGCAGAGCTACCCACAGGAGGTACACAGCTCATCCCGTATAGAAGAGTTCAGCCCTCGTCAGGCCCATATGTTCCAGAATTTTGGGGGAGCAGGTGGTGGTAGTGGTGGCACTGGCAGCAATAGTAGTGGACGTCGAGGAACAGCAACTGCTGCCACAGCAATGGCTAGTGAGACCTCTGGCCATCAAGGCTACCAGGGTTTCAGGAAAGAAGCTGGGGATTTTTACTACATGACAGGCAACAAAGACCCCGTGGCAGCAGGAACCCCACAGCCTCCTCAGCGAAGGCCCTCTGGTCCTGTGCAGAGCTATGGACCGCCCCAGGGGAGCAGCTTTGGCAATCAGTATGGGAGTGAGGGTCATGTGAGCCAATTTCAAGCACAGCACTCTGCCCTTGGTGGTGTGTCTCATTATCAGCAGGATTACACAGGGCCTTTCTCTCCTGGGAGTGCTCAGTATCAACAGCAGGCCTCCAGCCAACAGCAGCAGCAACAGCAGCAACAGCAACAGCAGCAACAACAGCAAGTACAGCAGTTGAGACAACAGCTTTACCAATCCCATCAGCCTCTGTCCCAAGCCACTGGACAGTCAGCCTCTGGCTCATCCCATCTACAACCAATGCAGCGGCCTTCAACTCTGCCATCTTCTGCTGGTTATCAGTTAAGAGTAGGTCAATTTGGCCAACACTACCAGTCTTCTGCTTCTTCCTCCTCCTCCTCCTCCTTTCCTTCACCACAGCGTTTCAGTCAGTCTGGACAAAGCTATGATGGCAGTTATAGTGTAAATGCTGGATCTCAGTATGAAGGGCATAATGTGGGTTCCAATGCACAGGCTTATGGAACACAATCAAATTATAGCTATCAGTCTCAGTCTATGAAGAATTTTGAACAGACAAAGATTCCACCAGGAACCCAGCAGGGGCAGCAGCAGCAACAACAACAGCAACAGCCACAGTCTCAGCAGCAGCAGCAGCAACAGCAGCAGCAGCAGCAGCAGCAGCAACATCCCCCCCAGCATGTGATGCAGTACACTAATGCTGCCCCCAAGCTGCCCTTGCAAAGCCAGGTGGGGCAGTACAACCAGCCTGAGGTTCCTGTAAGGTCCCCTATGCAGTTTCATCAGAACTTCAGCCCTATTTCTAACCCTTCTCCAGCTGCTTCTGTGGTTCAGTCTCCAAGCTGTAGCTCTACCCCTTCTCCTCTCATGCAGAGTAGTGAGAATCTCCAATGTGGGCAAGGCAATGTGCCCATGAGTTCCAGAAACCGAATTTTACAGCTAATGCCCCAACTCAGTCCGACCCCATCAATGATGCCCAGTCCTAATTCTCATGCTGCAGGATTCAAGGGGTTTGGATTAGAAGGCGTCCCAGAAAAGCGGCTGACAGATCCTGGGTTGAGTAGTTTGAGTGCTCTGAGTACTCAAGTGGCCAATCTTCCTAATACTGTCCAGCACATGTTGCTTTCTGATGCCTTGACACCTCAGAAGAAGACTTCCAAGAGGCCCTCATCATCATCTAAGAAAGCAGATAGCTGTACAAACTCAGAAGGCTCACAGCCTGAAGAACAACTGAAGTCCCCTATGGCAGAGTCATTGGATGGAGGTTGCTCCAGTAGTTCAGAAGATCAAGGTGAGAGAGTGAGGCAACTAAGTGGCCAGAGCACTAGCTCTGACACCACCTACAAGTGTGGAGCTTCAGAGAAAGCTGGCTCTTCACCAACACAAGGTGCTCAGAATGAGGCCCCTAGGCTCAGTACCAGTCCTGCAGCTAGGGAAGAAGCTGCATCTCCAGGTGCTAAGGACACACCACTGTCTGAGGGGAACGCAAAAGTTAATGAGAAGACAGTTGGGGTGATTGTCTCTCGGGAAGCCATGACTGGTAGGGTAGAAAAATCTGGTGGACAAGATAAAGGATCCCAAGAGGAGGATCCTGCTGCCAGTCAGAGGCCACCTAGCAATAGTGGTATAAAGGAAGCCAGCCACACATCACTTCCACAGCCAGATCCTCCAGGAGGAGGGAGCAAAGGAAACAAGAATGGTGATAATAGCTCTAATCACAATGGAGAGGGGAATGGCCAGGGTAGCCACTCTGCAGTAGGCCCAAGTTTCACAGGCAGGACTGAGCCTAGCAAATCTCCTGGAAGTTTGCGCTACAGTTACAAAGAGAGTTTTGGGTCAGCTGTACCACGAAATGTAAGTGGTTTTCCTCAGTATCCTTCAGGACAAGAAAAGGGGGATTTTGCCAGCCACGGGGAACGAAAGGGTAGAAATGAGAAGTTCCCAAGTCTCCTACAGGAAGTGCTTCAGGGTTACCACCACCATCCTGACAGAAGGTATCCTAGGAGTGCTCAGGACCATCAAGGTATGACTAGTGGCCTGGAAGGAACTGCAAGGCCCAATATCTTAGTCAGTCAAGCCAATGAATTAGCCAGCAGGGGCATTCTGAACAAGAGCATTGGATCTCTGTTAGAAAATCCCCACTGGGGACCATGGGAAAGGAAGTCAAGCAGCACGGCTCCTGAAATGAAACAGATCAATTTATCTGACTATCCCATTCCCAGAAAGTTTGAGATAGAACCTGCATCATCAGCCCATGAGCCTGGGGGCTCCCTTTCTGAAAGGAGGTCAGTGATCTGTGATATTTCTCCACTAAGACAGATTGTCAGGGACCCAGGGGCTCACTCATTGGGACACATGGGTGCTGATGCCAGAATTGGGAGGAATGAGCGTCTCAACCCAAGTTTAAGTCAGTCAGTCATTCTTCCAGGTGGTTTGGTGTCCATGGAAACAAAACTGAAATCCCAGAGTGGGCAAATAAAAGAGGAAGACTTTGAACAGTCCAAATCTCAAGCTAGTTTCAACAAGAAATCTGGAGACCACTGCCATTCTACCAGCATCAAGCATGAGTCTTACCGTGGCAATGTCAGCCCTGGCGTAGCAGCCCATGATTCCATTTCAGACTACAGCTCACAAGATAGTAGGTCCACACCAATGCGGCGGGTCCCTGGTAGAGTTGGTAGCCGGGAGACTATGAGAGGTCGGTCCTCTTCTCAGTACCATGACTTTGCAGAAAAACTGAAGATGTCTCCAGGCAGGAGCAGAGGCCCAGGGGCAGACCCTCATCACATGAACCCACACATGACTTTTTCAGAGAGGGCCAACAGGAGTTCTTTACATGCTACTTTTTCTCCCAACTCAGAAAGTCTGGCCTCTGCTTACCACACAAACACCAGGGCTCATGCTTATGGGGACCCTAATGCTGGTTTGAATTCTCAGCTCCATTATAAGAGACAGATGTACCAACAGCAACAAGAGGAGTATAAAGATTGGACCAGCAGTTCTGCTCAGGGAGTGATTGCGGCTGCACAGCATAGGCAAGAAGGGCCACGGAAGAGCCCACGGCAGCAGCAGTTTCTTGACAGAGTACGGAGCCCCCTGAAAAATGACAAAGATGGTATGATGTATGGCCCACCAGTAGGGACATACCATGACCCAAGCACTCAGGAAGCTGGGCGCTGTCTCATGTCTAGTGATGGTCTGCCTGCTAAAGGCATGGAATTGAAACACAGCTCTCAGAAGTTACAAGAGTCTTGTTGGGATCTTTCTCGGCAGACTTCTCCAGGAAAAAGCAGTGGTCCTCCAGGAATGTCTAATCAGAAACGGTATGGGCCACCCCATGAGACAGATGGACATGTACTAACTGATTCTACACAGTCATCCAAACCTAGTAATGTAATGCTACGGCTACCAGGTCAAGAGGATCATTCTTCTCAAAATCCCTTAATCATGCGGAGGCGGGTTCGTTCTTTTATCTCTCCTATTCCCAGTAAAAGACAGTCACAAGATGTAAAAAACAGTAACACTGATGATAAAGGACGCCTCCACCCATCAAAAGAAGGTGCCGATAAGGCATACAATTCCTACACCCTTTCTCACAGTCAAGATATCAAATCTATCCCTAAGAGAGATGCCTCCAAGGACTTTGCAAACCCAGACAATAGAAACTGTCCTGCTGTTACCCTCACAAGCCCTGCTAAGACCAAAATACTGCCCCCACGGAAGGGACGGGGATTGAAATTGGAAGCTATAGTTCAGAAGATCACATCCCCAAATATTAGGAGGAGTGCATCCACAAATAGTACTGAGGCTGGGGGAGACACAGTCACACTGGATGATATACTGTCTCTGAAGAGTGGTCCTCCTGAAGGTGGGACTGTGGCTACTCAGGAGGCTGAGATGGAGAAGAGAAAAGGTGAGGTGGTATCTGACCTAGTCAGTGTAACTAATCAGGAATCAAATGTTGAGAAGCCTCTTCCAGGACCTTCAGAAGAGTGGCGTGGCAGTGGGGATGACAAAGTCAAGACAGAGGCACATGCAGAAACAGCTCCTACTGGAAAGGAACCTTCTGGTACTATGACATCCACAGCTTCACAGAAGTCTGGTGGTAACCAAGGGAGACCAGATGGTTCCCTGGGTGGGGCAGCACCACTAATCTTTCCTGACTCTAAGAATGTAGCTCCAGTGGGCATTTTGGCCCCTGAGGCAAACCCAAAGGCTGAAGAGAAAGAGAATGAAACAGTCATGATTTCACCCAAACAAGAAAGTTTTCCCCCTAAAGGGTATTTCCCATCAGGAAAGAAAAAGGGGAGACCGATTGGTAGTGTGAATAAGCAAAAGAAACAGCAGCAGCCACCACCTCCACCCCCTCAACCCCCTCAGATACCAGAAGGTTCTGCAGATGGAGAGCCAAAGCCAAAAAAGCAGAGGCAAAGGAGGGAGAGAAGGAAGCCTGGGGCCCAGCCAAGGAAGCGGAAAACCAAACAAGCAGTTCCCATCGTAGAACCTCAAGAACCAGAGATCAAGCTAAAGTATGCTACCCAGCCACTAGATAAAACAGATGCTAAGAACAAGTCTTTCTTCCCTTACATCCATGTAGTAAATAAGTGTGAACTTGGAGCTGTTTGTACAATCATCAATGCTGAAGAAGAAGAACAGACCAAATTGGTAAGGAGCAGGAAGGGCCAGAGATCTCTGACCCCTCCCCCCAGCAGCACAGAAAGCAAGGTGCTCCCAGCTTCATCCTTTATGCTGC
Source organism: Cricetulus griseus (assembly GCF_003668045.3). Taxonomy (NCBI): domain Eukaryota; kingdom Metazoa; phylum Chordata; class Mammalia; order Rodentia; family Cricetidae; genus Cricetulus; species Cricetulus griseus. The sequence goes on along the minus strand of NC_048595.1, from coordinate 379,697,341 downwards.
AGGGTCCTGTGGTAACAGAATCTTCTGTTATGGGGCACCTGGTTTGTTGTCTTTGTGGCAAGTGGGCCAGTTATCGGAACATGGGTGACCTCTTTGGACCCTTTTATCCCCAAGATTATGCAGCCACTCTTCCGAAGAATCCACCTCCTAAAAGATCCACAGAAATGCAGAGCAAGGTCAAGGTTCGGCACAAAAGCACTTCTAACGGTTCTAAAACAGACACTGAGGAGGAGGAGGAGCAGCAGCAGCAGCAGAAGGAGCAGAGGAGCCTGGCTGCTCACCCTAGGTTCAAGCGGCGCCACCGGTCAGAAGACTGTGGTGGAGGCCCTCGGTCCCTGTCCAGGGGACTCCCTTGTAAAAAAGCAGCCACTGAGGGCAGCTGTGAAAAGGCTGTTTTGGACACAAAGCCCTCTGTACCTACCACTTCAGAAGGTGGTCCTGAGCTGGAGTTACAAATCCCTGAACTACCTCTTGACAGCAATGAATTTTGGGTCCACGAGGGTTGTATTCTCTGGGCCAATGGAATCTACCTGGTCTGTGGCAGGCTCTATGGCCTGCAGGAAGCGCTGGAAATCGCCAGAGAGATGGTGAGTAGGAGAAACTCCTTACCCTCTTGGGTTCTGGTTACTTCACTTTGGCTTTGTTTCTTATGACTTAGTCTTTATTCTTATGTTTTTTTTTCTTGACCTAAATGACAAACACAAAAGGAAGTGTTTTGGAAAGGTATAGCTTATACATTTCATCAATAATGTATCTATAGATTCTAAACATATTTTTGGCTATGTAACTTTAAGGAAACAAGGGTCCCTGTTGTACCCCTTCTCAGCCTTGATTGCTCCTTATTAGGGGGCCATTCACTTTTAGCATTGTAGCTTTCATAAGCAGGTCAACTAGTTTCTGAGTAACATTTTACTACTATTCATTTAGTTAATTTTTATAAATCATTTTTCAACATATGGTACTCACAAATTACACTATGTTTATATTTTCTTTTTTTTCTAAAGCATTTCACTGCTTTTAGGTTTTGTTTAGTTTTATTTGATTTGGTAAAGGGTCTTACTTTGTAACCCAGGCTTCACAATCCTCTTGTTTTTCAGCTTTCTAAGTTCTAGGATTGCAGATGTGAGCCACCACACCTGGTATTTGCTCTAGGTTACTAACTGCTGTTTCTTTTGTTTTTTGAGACAGGGTCTTTTTCTGTAGTCCTGGCTGTCTTGGAAGTAGCTCTGTAGTTCAGAGATCCACTTGCTTCTGCCTCCCAAATGCTGGGATTAAAGGCACAAGCTACCAGAAAACTGGCCCGTTTTCTATTATTAGACTTTTATTTAGAGGAGCATCATCTGTTAGTAGTTTGTTTTTAAATGTATTTTAATGCATTTTAAAAGTTTTGTGGTGTTTTTCTTTATGACACACCCTGCCTCCTTCCCTCCCTCCCTCCCTCCCTCCCTCCCTCCCTCCCTCCCTCCCTCCCTTCCTCCCTCCCTTCCTCCCTCTGCATTGGTGTTATGCCATGGGTGTCAGGTCCCCTATAACTGGAATTACAGACAGTTGTGAGCTGCCATGTGGGTACTAGCAGTTGAATCTGGGTTCTCTGGAAGAGCAACCAGTGCTCTTAATCACTGAGCCATCTGTCTAACCCTGGTGGCTGTTTTTATAAACTAAAAATAAAAAAAATCTTTTGTTTCTTTCCTTATTTATGTCTTATGTGAATTGGTGTTTTTCCTGTTATGTATCTGTGTGAGAGTGTCAGATCTTGCAGTTATTCGAGCTGCCATGTGGGTGCTGGGAAATGAATCTGGGCCCTTTGGAAGAGCAGTCAGTGCTCTTAACCGCTGAGCCATCTCTCCAGCCCATTTCCTTCCTTTCTTGTTAGAGATTATTTAAAATGTCTAGCTGTTTGTGATTGTCCAATCAGGAGGAAATGATGCTAAGAAATGATTATTTAGAAGTCTCTATTACAGATTAGACAAAGCATTTACTGTATAGACCTTGACATCTTTCTACTTGTTATCAATTACTATATGTTTCCTTATGGAGGACAGTTTTAATTAAATTGAGTTGAGTTAGGGAATTTTACTTCCTCCCTCAGACTTTGATCTAGTATCCCTTTTTCCAGCCCCGCCTCACATACAGCTTTTTCTTTTCTTTTTTTTTAAAAGATTTTATTTATTATGTTTATAACATTCTACCTCCATGTATGCCTGCACACCAGAAGAGGGCAACAGTTGTCATTATAGATGGTCATGAGTCACCATGTGGTTGCTGGGAATTGAACTCAGGTCCTCTGGAAGAACATTCAGTACTCTTACCTCTGAGCCATCACCCCAGCCCCCCATACATCCTTTTCTAAGTAAGCACCTGGGCCTTCTTAGATTCTGTGATACAAAATCATTTGTCTTCGAGTTGGTCCTTTTGTTGTTTGTTTTACTTTTTTCACTTTTTTCACGACAGGGTTTCTCTGTGTAACAGCAGCTCTGGCTGTCCTGGAACTCGCCTTGTAGACTAGGCTAGCCTGGAATCACAGAGATCTGCCTGCCTCTGCCTCTCTGGTAATAGAATTAAAATTGTGCACCACCACACCTTTCTTGTTGATTCTCTTTTATTCTTTGCTCTCTGCTTCCTCTGAGCCCACTGGATCACCTCTTAATCCAATTTCCAACTTTCAGAATTTGTATCTTTCCTTATATTCTTCACATCCTCATTAGCCTCATGTCTTAGTTAGAGTTTCTATTGCTGTGATAAAACACCTAGACCAAAAGCATCATCTGGGGAAATCAGAGTAGGAACTCAAGATAGGAACCTGCAGGTGGGAACTGATGCAGAGGCCACAGAGGAATACTGGTTACTAGCTTGCTCAGAGTATTTGCTTATAAAATTCATGACCTCTGGCTTCAGTGGTGACATCACCTGCAATGGGTCTAGCCTTCCCACATCAATGACTAATTAAAAAAACACACTACAGGCTTGACTGTAGGCCAATCTGGTAGAGGCATTTTATCAATTGAGGTTATCTTCCCAAATGATTCTACCCAAGTCAAGTTGACATAAAAAGTAGCAGTATGTATACCTGGTGAGTTTATCCACTTGCCTTTGTGGGAAGAGATCATATGTATAAACATATTTCAGCCTACTATATTTAACCGGATTATTGGTTATCAATAATTAGGCTGAATCCCTACTCTTCGAGTAAATCTCTAGTCAGTGTGTTACAGTGTTACATAATACATGATGCAGCTACCTTAAATAACAATTAGCTCCTTTCTCTAAGGGGTGAACAGTGAACAGCATTTAAGTGAAAACATTAAAATTGCTACTCAGAATGTTAGCTTACTACTTGTCAAATTTGATTCTAAAATAAAATCTGGAATGTTATAATTGGAACAGATAAAACAAATATGGTAATGTCTTTTCTAATCCCCGTCCTTTCACAACTTAGTGACTGGATGGTTAAAAAAACAAAACAACAATACCACCAACAAACCCTGAGCATTTCAGGGTCCATGAGATGGTTCAGCAGTAATGGTCATTGGTGTCAAACCTGAGTTCAATCCCTGGGATCTACATGGTGGAATTTTTTTTTTTAGAACTAGAGTTGCAGTCACAACTGTTTCAGGCGTGTTTTAATTTTATTCTTTGAAGGATAGAAATCTGAAATGCTTCATTTAAGGAGAATGGTATAAAGAAGGTCATTTGTAGTAGATTTGAACTGAAGTTCTGTTTTTATATGTGCATGTCTCTGCCACTGCTCCATTAGGGCTGCACATCTCATTCTGAGACAGCACCAGCTTATTTCCTAGTCCTTCTCCTCATCTCACTTTAATACTGGAATGCTAGCTTTATATAATATACTTAACATCTGTGTTCTTGGTCAGCTACCCAGAAAAATGGGAAGAGAAAGAGAAAATGTTATTTTATTGTACTTAAAAAGTCAACTTAATTGACTTTCATGCTAATGCTTCTTTCTTTCCTCTCTTTATTGGAACAAGATCTATATAGCATGGGCTGTCCTTGAATTCCTGTTTCTCCTGCCTCAACTTCTTAACTGCATTTAAGCATTCACTACCATTACTGACTGACTTTTTTTCTTTATTTTGGCGGAATCAAGTGGATCTGAGTTTGAAGCTAGTTTGGTCCACATAGTGAGTTTCAGGTCTGCCATGGTAGTAACACCCTGTCTGAAAAAACAAACAAATATGGCTGGGTGTGGTGATACACTTTAATTCCAGCACTCAGAAGGCAGAGGCAGGCAGATCTTTGTGAGTTTGAGGCCAGCCTGGTCTACAAAGTGAGTTCTAACATAGCTAGGGCTGTTATACAGGGAAACCCTGTCTTGAAAAACAACAAAATCAACCAAAATTTGATGAAGCCATTAATCTCTGTGTAAGTTCAAGTTCAAGTGGTGGTGAATTTAAATTTTCTGCTTGACCTCATCTATAATCTCTTAGGATGTACCTCTTTGAGTGTTTCTGTGAGGAGTTTTCAGTGAGGTTTAACTAAGGAGGTTTAACTTGCTATGCAAGTACTTTACCACTGAGCTATATGCCTAGTCCATAATAGATTTTTTGTTTTGTTTTTTGAAACAGATCTTTCTACATAGCCCTGGCTGTCCTGGAACTCATTATAGATAGTAGACTAGGTGGGCCTCAAACTCACAGAATCCTCTTGCCTCTTTGCATCCTCAGTGCTAGAATTAAAGGTGTGTACTTCTCCCTCCAGCCCTGTTTGTTTTTAAAGTAAACTTTTTCAAAATGCTAGCATTATAATGGAGACCCAAACTAATTAAGAGTATGTGGCATATGCATGGACTACTTCAGAGCAAACACCTCTCTACCACTTTCTAATCCCTGCCCCTCCCTCAGTTAATGAAATGTGAACTCTGGAGGGTGCAGTGTGCTTTAAGGTAATTCTAATGGCTTTCAATTAGTGGACATTTCTAGACCCCTAGAGAGATTTATAAATATAGGAACTGTATGGCCAGGTTTGTGTGTTATGAAGTTCAGGAAAGAGGATGGAAGAAGTGAGCAGCAAGTAGAACAGTTGGAATGTGCACAGTAGCTGATACCATCTGAACATGAAGGAGAAAAGGAAATCAGAAGGGATGTACTATAGAAATGTTTTAGGATTTATGGTTGGTAGATTTTATACTAACTAAATAGGGCAGTTAAACTTAAGGGATCCAGGTTATAATAAATGTGAAAATAATAAACTTTAAAAATTAAAATTTTCTCTTAGAGAAAGGAGGTGACATGACACTCCTGGGGAGTTCAGAGGAGCAGGAGTTGTTTTTCTACCACATAGGTCCCAGGCATTGAACTCAGGTCATCAGGCTTGACAATAAGTGCCTTTATCGTACTGAACCATCTCACCAGCACCAAAATGTAAACTTTTAAATCTAAGTCAAAAAAAAAATAGGAAATCATAAGGTCTGTATGGGTATAAATGTCTCCATAGAGAAAGCCTTGAAAAGTGAGCAAAGAACTTGTTATTCTGATTATCTTATAAACTACACTATAATGTAGTTGGAAGAGGGAAATAGGAAGGGCAATTTATTGTTTTCTAGCTAAGCATTGTGTCACATACTCTGCACTTGGTAGGAGGATCAGAAGTTCAGGACCATCCTTGGCTATATAGCCAGCTTGAAGTTAGTGTTGGCAATATGATAAACAGTTTCAAAATAAAACTATGGCTGTTGGTTTTTTTTTTTTTTTTTTTTTGGTAACTTTCTGGCTCTAAGCATAGTATTAGGAAACTAAGGTTACATTTAATTATGCTGAGAACTGAAGTGAAACAATCATTTTACTGACCTAAAAACCCCTCTCTGTTTTACATAGTAGCAACCATTTCCCAGGGTTGCTAGAACACCACTCAAGGCCTTTGAACATTGAATTGGAACTAGACAAAGTGCGTTACTTTACTGTTTAGACAAATGGGCTTTGAAGTAGAAATTGATGCTATGAATGCATGTTTTCTCTTAACAGCCGACATAGATAGTTCCACTTACAGGAAAAAGGAGGGAGATACAAGGAAGAGAAGGCAGGACTGCATCTGATACAGTAATGGCCTTAGGGTCATATTACCCTGATTCATGAAGGAAGGCCAGGTTTGATAGAGTTATTTCCACTGTATACACTTAGGATCTGATGCTTAATTAGAAAATCGTTGGCACATACTGTCAAGAAATGAATAAGGAAAACTTATAAACTGCCTCATAGTTTGTGCAGTTGGACAAATTTCCAACCCAACTTGAATCGAGGTAGATAAAAATTCCTTGGATAGTAGCGGGACCCACCACTACTGGTGTTTGTTTTGCTAAAAGGGCAAAGGGAAGTAGATCCTAATAGAAGAAGAAGGAAGGGCTTTCTGGTTATATGCTATTTGTTTAACAAGTTTCAGGCATGGCCTTTTGTAACTGATTTGTGGATGTGTCTGGGCATTTTTAATTTTAGACTTTGAAAACTATGAAATTTTGGTTCAGATATCAGGCCCCTGTTTTGAGTAAAAATTACTCTATATACAGAATTATTTTAAAGTGCTTTAACAGGGTAATAATTCGAAGTAAAATAATGATTGATTCCCTTTGTTGAATTCAGTAGAGTTTTCAGTTGTGGAAATAAGCATATATTAATACTGTGAAAGGACAGCCTCATTGAAAGAATCTGTTTACTGGTTTGAGACTTTGTACCTCCCATGTCAGAAAAGTGGGCCTGGATGCTTAAGTTCACCTTTATTCTTGAAAGCACATTGAAGGTGAAGCATGGTGTAATCCTAGCACCTGGCAGACTAAGACAAGAGAGTCTTCATTTTGAGGTTATCTTGAGCTACATAGTGATATTTTGTCTTAAAAAAATCAGTAGACCTACCAAAACCAAGCATATTGACCTTAAAATCAGCTCATCTGGTACTCTGTCCCCAGTTCATGGCAGTAAGTGCTGTTTGGAACTCATATTTTATCAATACCTGGTACACATATACTTCATTCTTACTCTTCTGTCTAAATCACTGCAGTAGCCACAGGCTTGGTCTGCAATGGGACTGCACAGATCAGGTCTTTTGAGGCCTTTCCTGTCAGATTGAATTTCTTAGTGCATTTACAGATTTACAGCACACAGGGACCACAGCATTTAAATGGTGCTAATGTAAGATAAGTTGAAGCCATTCTTCAAGATTTTTATACATAATTATTTTTTGTGTATGTGCCTTTGTGAATGTATGCCACATGTGCCATATATATATATCCAAGGAAGCCAGAAGAGAGTGTACTGGAGCTAGAGATAGAGGCAGTTGTGAGTTTTCTGACAAGGGTGCTGGGAACTGAACTTAGATCCTCTGGGAAAGCAGCAAGTGCTCTTCCATCTCTCCAACCCTAGAGCCACGTTAGAGATAGAAAGATGTGTTTTGATAATGATACTGTAAATGGAGATATATAGATACAGTCAGTCATCATGGAAAATAATGCAAAAGAGTTGGACAACCAGTGGTAATCTTAACTCCTTGTTCTTGTGTTTGTTTTTGAAGTGTAGTATGTCAGGGACCGTCATATAAGTTCTGCTTCTGTGCAAGGTTTTATTCATATGTTTTAGTGTTTGCTTTTTGGGGAACATTTGAGCCCTAAGCTAGTGATGATGGTGGCAGCAGACTGCCATGTTAAGAGGGTGTTTCCTGTGTAAAAGTATGACCCCATGACACTCTGAACTCAAGGTCCTCCAGTCCAGCTTTTAAAGCCTTGCAACCAGAACATACAGGTGCTAGTGTACCATACCTTGTTTCTTACCCCATCATCTATAAGTCTGGAAACTGTCTTAGACTCCTCTCTTATCCAGACAGTAAGTTCTGTTTCCTAAATAACCCAAACCTTTCTATCTCACGTCTCCAGTTACTCCCTTGGCTCAAGCCTTCATCCTTCTATGAGAATGACCTCTTTACTGGTTCCTTATATTGTCATTTGACTGCATCAGTCCATTCTCTAGGCTGAGCAGAACTTTCTTCTCTCTCTCTCTCTCTCTCTCTCTCTCTCTCTCTCTCTCTCTCTCTCTGAGAAAGAGAGGGGTCGTGTATACAGGTATCTAAGTCTATAATTGTTAGGTATCCTTTTTCTTTTTACTTTATGCCTGTTTCTCTGAGTCAGGGTCTTTTCTTGAACTTGGGGCTTGTGTTTTGGCTAGGTTGGAAGCCAGCCAGTTCTATTGATCCTCTTGTCTCCGTCATCCTTGGCACTAGGGATATAGGCATTTGTGGGGTTCACCCAGCTTACTATGTGGTACTAGGATCCAAACTCCAGCCTCCATGTACGCAAAGAAGTACTTTTAACTGCTGAGCCCTCTCTGTGGCCTCTGAGGTGATCTTTCTGAAACCTAGGTGTGCATGCTCATCTCATCTTAGTACCCTGCTTCATAAGCACAAAAAATTCATCCACTCGGCATCTAATCAGTATCCATTATGTGCTAGGAATAAATCAGTTCAAATAAGTGAAATGAAGCCATGTGATGAAGACCAGGTGGCTGCTTTAGATTAGGACCAGGTAAAGGTTTTCTGAGAAATTTGAGAGGATGATAAAAAGAGTCAGTCTTGGAATCAGAGAACACTTTTAAGTAGAGGGAATGACTGGTACAGCAGGCCACCAGGAGGCACTAAGCTTGGTGGATTAGGCAATAGAGGAAATGGCGTTGGTGTAGCAGAGGTAGTTGGAATAAGAGCACAGTGAGATTGGAAAGATAGACAAGAACCAATGCCTCTGGCCTTGAGGTCAAGGAATGGAAACGGTCCACCAGTAAGCAGCACCATTTCATAAGGCAGGAAGTCCTGGAGAAAGGACAGCTGGAAAGGAAACACAGATTTATATCTTATCTCTGTTCAAAGATACTTCTTATTTATGTTGAAAGCCTGACCATTTCCAGTTAAAGGGTTCTTAATGGGTGGTTTCCTAATTTCTTTTTAGTCAAGTGGCATTGTAGGTTAGCATATGTCAGCACCTGTGTAAATGCTATAAAACCATGGTCCCTGAATAGTGTGAGTTTGTGTAAGCACCAAGAAGCTTACACTTGAGTCTATGGGGCTATTCTTAGTCAAACTACTAGACTCATCAAATGCTTCTCAGTAATGGTGATTGTGGCATTCTATTCTTCCAGATTATATTATCCTACTGCTTTGAAAAAAAAAAAAAGTGGGTAGGGCACTATTTAGTGTGAATATAGACAAGGTGTTTACTTTTCAATTCTAGAAGACAGTGTTCAAGCCATTTAGCTCTCGACAACTCCAGACAGAAACTGTCTAAACATACACTTTGTGGTACTTCCTACCTGTAAGCACCAAGTATAGCCCCTTGGCTCCTTGAATTTGGATTTTATCCTGTCTTTTTTTCTTTTTAATCTCACTTATAAAAGAAAACTCATACAATGGCACCATGTTATTGACTCTGCTTCCTAGGACCAGAAGGAGGGAGCATAAAGGCCCTGGAATTTACTTAACAGTTTTTGAAGACACTAGAGGAGTTTTTAGCAGTGAGTGATTATAGAACCTTAGAGAGCTCAGGTTAATTTTAATACACACAGTCTTCTAGGAATTAGTCTCTTGAAAAATGATAATGTCATATGGCCTCTCAGCCTACCTCTTACCCAGAAAAATAGTACAAAAATAGGTTATTGGATGAATGAGATTTGTCTCAACAGTCAATAGACACTTAACAATTGAGCATGGGAGTCAGGCATGGTGGCATATACTTATAATCCTAGAACTTGAACTGATACAAAAAAATCATGGTGAATGTCAGGCTAGCCTGGGATATATTGAGTTCTAGGCCAGCCTGAGCTACAAGTGAGGCCTATTTCAAAAATAAAACAAACAAAAAAATCACCAGGCTGGCTCAGTGAAATGCTTGCTATACAACATAGCATGAGGACTTGAGTTTGAATCTCCAGCACCCACATAAAAAGCTGGGTACAGCAGTGTGTGCCTGTAATCCCAATGCTGGGGAAGTAGAAACAGGCTGATGTCAGGGGCTTTCCGGCCAGCCAGTCTAGCAGAATTAGTAAGCTCCAGGTTCAGTGAGTTATATTTAAAAATCAGGTAAAGAAGGGCTAGAGAGATAGCTCAGTGGTTTAAAGTCCTGGCTACTTTTCCAGAGAACCCACATTGATTCTCACATGGCTGTACACAGGTATCTGCAACTGCACTGTCTGGGGATCAGACCCCCCCAAAAAAAAAAAAAAAGATGGAGAAAAAGACACTGGATGTCGACCTCTAGCCTAATACATGTATATGAGTGCAAACAAACAGGCATGTACCATACATACAAATGAAAGAAACAAAACAAATGGAGACAGGAGAGAAACATTTTAATCATTTTGAGTTTCTAACCTTGTCAATTACTTGGAAATTTCCATTTTCTTCACCTGTTGAAGTACCCTTGGCCTTTTTCTTACTCTCTTCCTCTTGGGAGAATCTAAAACAGAATGGAGTGTAATGGATTGAACTTGTAATCATTACCCTTGGAGCTGTGCAGTCTCCAAGTGTTATATTCTTAGTCTGCATTTATAACACCCCTTTCACTTTAGGCATGGTAGCTACAGTTGACAAAATCATACTTTGAGAAAAACTGAGATGTCATTTCAGAGAGCATACATACTGTTGGTGAGGTGGTCACAGACTTGAGCACCAAGTTGCTCTTGAAGATCTGGACTGAGCTTTTGCCTTCCAATACAGGTTACTAGGAATAAAAGGGTCTGGGGTAAAAATGCCTGTGAGTGTCAGAGTGACCTGAAATGTGCTGAATGTGCGTCACATTATCACACACAATCAAGTGACCTTTCCTAAGGCCTGACTCGGAGACTGGGGGCAATGGTTAACCTTGGAGGGTTGGAACCATGATAAATAGGCAGTTTTATTGTCAGTAGCTTAAATATGCTACCATTTCCATATGGTAGAGTGGCCCCCAACATCTCAGTGTTGAAATGTAATTCCAGCTGTGAAGTATGGGGAGGATGGAAATTCATTCCTCATGTATTATTTAACTCATATGTTACTTAAGGGTGGGACTTTTAGGAGATGATTATAAAGTCTTAGTTATTCAGATGAAAGTTTACAGAGATGAGAGTTTTGGGGAGACAGACAGAGGTCTGGGTAAAAAAAAGGGGGGCAAGGGGAAATTATATTTGCATTTAAGTGTGCAGAGAATAAAAAATAAAGGCTTTTAGTGCAGAAAGTTGGGATCATCTTTGGAGATTTGTGTTCCAATAGTATCATCTTCACAGGTTAGAAATCTTATTACAGGTGTCTGATTGTGGCAGATAGTATGTCAAATCATAAACATTTTTATTTGGGTGCCTCACAGATAAGCAGTTGAGTAATTGGTTTTCTGGGCATGTGTTTTGAGCTCACAGGTGGGTTGAGCCCTAGAGAGAAGCAGTACTATAGTCACTTCCCTGATTAGTGATTTCAGGCAAAGGATTTTTTTTTAGCTTCACAAAGCACAAAATGTAACCATTCTTTTTACCCAGCCAGTACACTGTTTGCACAAAGGGTAAAAGAAAAACATGTAGCTTAGAATTCAAGATTTTTAATCTCTGTCTGTAAGATGCATTTCTACACTTAGAAGATGCTGTTCTCTCTTCATCATTCATGGGGCTGCTGCTGGTTCCTGCTCCTGCTGGATTCAGCCTTTTCTCAGGTTTGCAGAGGAAAAGTGCTAATTACTGCCTTAAGCCTAGTCCTGCCTCTGAGAGCCCTTCCTTTCTAACCTCTTAACATGGGGAAAAAAACTTACTTACACAAAACATTTTCAGAGAAGTTGTGTGATTTTTCTCCTTGGACTGTAAATGAAACCCTATGTGTTAAAATTATTTTTAACAAAGTGTATATACCTGAGGGTAAGATAAAATAGAAACCAACTGAAAAGCAAGCTAACTGGGTAGTCCCCGAAACATCACTAGTGAAGCCTGTATTGACATGTAATAATCATGTTTCTGACAGTGTATTGGTATAACAATATGGGTATACTTTGTGCAAGAGAAACACTATTAAACCAAATCTTGTCTTAATACTTAGAATAATTTACATTATTGCGAATTCATGCATTTTGTTTGTGAAATTGCTTTAGATTGCTTTTGTTTTGCCTTCTTAAATTATCATTGCTGACTCTGAAGACTACCAACTACAGAGAGTTGGAGTTAGGGGGTTGCAGAGCATTTAAAACCCACAGCAAGTGGCCAGTACCTGTGTCTGCTATAATGGCAGTTAAAGTTGAGCTCTTATGTGATAATTGTCAGCTTTCTCTTTTAGGGACAACTTGTTAGGAATAATTATTGGTACTGGCCATAATCTCATGTATTTGTTTATCATCATTCTTAGTGTTCGCACTAAAGCAAGATGACTGAGCCATAGGTAAAGGTATTGTGCATGACCTGCAAAAATATTTAGCACCAACAAAGGAGTGTGTTATGGGACAGCACGACTGGGGTTAGCCTAGTCACTAGAAGTAGTTTACTTTGCAAACTACCTATCCTTCCTCCCAACCTGGTCTCTAGCTGCTAGAATGGAAAGTAGCAGAAAATGACTAGAAATACTACTGTTAGTTTTTGTTAACCAGTGTCTATATAACAAAAGATTCCCCCTTCACTTTTCTCAGTTGGGTATTTGTCTCCATGTTACTGACTTAAAGACAGTCAGACAGACACGTACAAACATACCAGGCTCACAAAGTTAGTGAAAGGCAAGGCCAAGTGTTAGTCCCTCTGGAGAAGTTCAGCTCCCCATCTCAATATGTACTTCTGATAACTATGATTTGATTTCTATTATTACCTTTTGAGAAACTCTCCCTTTGTAGCCTTAGCTATAACCAGGGTGGCCTCAAACTCAGATAATCTGCCTTCTGAGTGATGGGATTTAAGCATGTGCCACCACACCCAGCACTTTATCTATTCAGACTCTTTTAAGGTATCAGCACATGTATGGAAGGCACATGTAGGAATTCCGGCTTAAACTAACTGAAATGCTTCTTTCATGGAATTTGTATCTTCCCTCGTAGCACTTGCCAACAAAGATTTAATTAGTTACTTTAAAAAATAGGGTCTCCTGTGAGTTCAAGGCCAGCCTGGTCTCCAGAGCGAGTGCCAGGATAGGCTGCAAAGCTACACAGAGAAACCCTGTCTCGAAAAACCAAAAAAAAAAAGGGGGTCTCACTCTGTAACATAGTCAGATTTAGAACTCAGTGTGTATCTTAGGCTTGTCCTGTGGTGATCCTCTTGCCTCAGCCTCCCAAGTGCTGAGATTATAGATGTGAGTCCCCAAGAATGGCTGTAGATTTATTTTAAAAAGCAAGTTTTAGGTTATACCTTGGAGTCACTTGGATGAAGCCTGTTCTCTTGCAATAATATTCTTACTATAGAGTCTATATATGGCAACAGAAGACAATCGTTTTAATTAAAAACATTTAAGCTATATTCTCCAACAGGAAAATAGACCGTGTTTGTAGCTTTGCTTTCAGTTACCCAGAAAGACTCATTAGAGGTTTAACTCATTCCTCACTCTCACTGAGATTTTACTTCCAAATCCAAATTGCCCTGGTTGGTAATGCAATCTTTCTTGAGAAAGAAGTGTCCAGACCAGGTGGTGTGTGTGAGCTGTCTCTTCAATATCCTGCTGCACTAATACCTCAAGGGGTTCCCTTGTACTTGTGCTGACTTATACCACCAATATACAGTGGAATGCCTCAGGGCTCACCACTGTAGCAGGCCTATCTTTTAGGCCACCAACCAGCTCACAAATCATGACATGGAGACTTATTAGTTATGAATGCCCAGCCTTAGCTTAGGCTTGTTTCTTGTTAGCTCTTATGTTGTTAACCTGTTTCTCTTCTACGTTTTGCCTTTGGGCTTTTTACCTTTCTCAGGCTTCTGGCCCCACGTGTGTCCTTCTCTTTCTTCCTCTATCTCTTTCTTCTTCCCCTTCTCTCCTATTTATTCTGTCTGCCCAACAGTCCCGCCTATCCCTCTATTGCCTAGCTATTAGCTGTTCAGCTTTTTATTAGACCAGTCAGGTGCCTTAGGCAGGCAAGGTGAATCAAATACAACACATCTTTACATAATTATTTATTTTAAATCATTTAATGCTCCTCTTGTGAGCATGTCCAACTCCAATATCAGTACTCTTCCCCCATCCCAAATCCAACAACTGTCTTTGTTGGTCCTTGTTCCTACACTGATTTTTTTCTTTCAAAGATGATGGTTAGACTGAAACTGGTGTGCAAGTGTACTGTCCTTTGTTAATCATTGTGGGAAGCAGATGGCTTTGAGGAGGCAGAAAGGTAGATAGATTCCTGATTGTGTGTAGTGCATTTGATCCTTTGGCCCCTATAGCATCAGGGTCTCCAGCAGCTGTAGATGATGCATGATTAGTCTAACATTAGTGAGTAGTGCTGTATGACAAGAGTGAGGCTAGATGGAGACTTATGGCCGGGAGCAGTAACAGGGCACTGGTGCCTGCAGCAGGATTGTTTATCACTCAACACTCAGGTACAGATGACTAGAACTCAGGTTGCCCAAACTGAGCTCAGTAAACCCTTTTTAGGTAGTTTTCAATGTTTTTGAACGCCTGTTAATTGTTTTTATTATGTATTCAAGTATATGTCTGTTTAAACATATTCAAACGCAAAATGCTTCAAGAAACTTTAAAAACATCTTAATATGGATTGGTCAATCACAGAAGAACTGACAGAGGAAGTCCAGTGAAAGTAAACAGTAGCTAGGAATGCGAATGAAGCTGGCAGGAGCTGACTGTTCTTGCCCTTAGAAAGGTGAAATGCTGAACTTATAAAAAGGCTGTAACAAACATGACAGGCCCCCATAGTCTGCTTATTTTAGGCACTGGTCTAAGTGGAAGAAATAAGTTAATAAATTAACTTAGTTTCTCTTACTTTGAGAGACTAGTAGATGTATACTATACCTGATTTTGACATCAATTAGTGCCAGTAAGACTCCTGTACAAAGATATATTTTATGTATTTTATAAATCAAAACAATTACATTCCTTTGTAGCTATAAGATCCTTTTACAGTGATTTCATACAACTTCACGAGGAAGGTAAAGCAAATTCCTATTTTTGCAAAAGAAAGGTTAATATGATAGATTTTGGCCTTTGTTCACTAGACCTTACTGACTTGAACCTGGATAATAGACACATTAGACCAACCGTGTTTATTCTAAAATGCCAGTCAAATCTGGAAACTTGTATTAAATACAAAAGTAGCCTTTAACCAGTGAATGCTGCTAATATGACTGGTAGCTGATTTCAGAACTTATTAAGGTGTGCATTTAATGAGTTCAGGTTCTGAAATTGATACCTGTACAACAGCTGTGAGACATGAATACGTCTAGTACATCTCTGCATCTCTTGTACTAAATAAATGATCCTGGAAAGAACTCTGGCTTCCTTGGCCCTCTTGAGTTGGCTCTGATATACCAATTCAGGGTATGGTTCTAGGGCTGGCACAAGTGCCATCTTCCAAGACTTAGTGAGCATGACAAAACAGTGTGCTCCCAAGTGAGAGCTTTGATGGAGAAACCTAAGGAGAGTGTCTTGCTCCAAGGGAGCAAAGACTAAAACATAAATTGTCCTGGCCAACACTTTGTAACCCTCTGGAAAGAAAATTGATCTGATGAAGAGTTGAATCAAAGGAAGATGCTGCTATTACCATAATAGATATTGTACTGCTTTGGATGGAGACCATGTTGCAGTCATTTAGTAGGAGTGCATCATGAGATCAACAGATGTTTTTGCCCTAGTTGTAGGAGGTATAATTAAAAGAGTTTTCTTCTTATTGGTAGCCAAAAAATAAATACTTTTCTACATTTCTCCAAGCTTCAGCTTTTTAACTAATATCAAAAGAGCCAACTTGATTAGTTTGTTCCAAGTCTCTAATGTGTCAGACCTTGCCTGTATTTTCAGTGTGTCTGGTCCAGGAGGTGCTAGTATTTACTCCCAGTAAATACTGTATGTATGAACAAAAGAATGCAGTGGTGGCTGAACACTGCTGTAGGATACAGTGGGACAGAGTGCAGTCTGCAGGGTTTGTGCAGAATTGATCAGCATTGATGCACTAATAATGCTCTGACCTAATTGCTGTAACTCTCTAGGCTGCTTAAAGATGTTCATTAAGCAGCATGATTATTCAAGTTGCTGTTACATCTCAGAGGGAAGTGCTGTTCTGGGAATGAAGAGTCATGCAGTATTCTTCCTTTGCAGCCTCCCTTAAAGGAGAGTTAGATGGCTCCTAGTTGATTCAGTCTCTGTAGTTTGCCATTTTAAGTCACCAGACCCTGCCCCCCTAGATAGTGAGTGACAAGCACTTGTGAAAGGTCAGGCTGAATGAATGTCTGTTTAAATCTGTCTAGAAACTAAGACATTTTGTAATTTATTTACAAGTTATAGTGTCCAGAAATACAAGGGTTTTATGTTTGTTTGTTTTTGTCAGGGTTGCTTGAAAACAATTTTTACTTTTTGTATTAAAAGAAATTTCCCTTCCTTCATCAGTGTGCCCCCCCCCCCAAGGTTTCTCTGTGGCTTTGGAGGCTGTCCTGTAATTAGCTCTTATAGACCAGGCTGGTCTCAAACTCACAGAGATCCACCTGCCTCTGCCTCCCAAGTGCTGCCTCCCGGCTCCTTCATCAGTTTAAGCTTCTGGGTGTGGTAACAACATACCTGTAATCATAGTACTTGGGAGATGCAGGTGGACCTTTATGAGTGTGAATCCAGCTTGGCCCACATAGCAAGTTCCAGGCCAGCCAAAGCTACAAAGTGAGGCCCTGTCTCAAAAAAAGAAAAGAGGGCCAGGTGGTGGTGGTGGCACACACCTTTAATCCCATCACTTGAGAGGCAGAGGCAGACAGATCTCTGTGAGTTTGAGGTCGGCAAGCTCCAGAACAGAACAGCCAGGGCTACACAGAGAAACCCTGTCTCCAGAAAAAAAAAAAAGAAAAGAAAAGAAAAGAAAAGAAAAGAAGGAAAGAATTTAAGGCTAGCCTGAGCTGCATGAGACCCTGTCTTTAAAAACAAAAACAAAACAGAAAAGATACTGTGTGCTCATCTCCCCTAAGTCAAGGACATTTGCTATTCGGGGACTTTAAATAATTACAGTATGGGAGAATGAGGTAAGTTTTTCTTTCAGGCAAAACATAAAGAATAAAAATATAATTGAAAATTATGCTGACTAAAGAATAGGTTTGGGTATAGAGTGAACAAATTGAGATTTTGTAGAGATGGGTTTTTATATTTTGTCTTTGACAGTAGGCATATAGGAGGTACTTTTATTTATTAATTTTCTAATACTTACATCTGGAGTTTCTTTTTTGAGTGTTTTGCTTTGTTATGTAGACTAGGCTGTCCTGGAACACAGTGCTCCACCATGCTGCCTCATGAATGCTGGGATTAAAGGTGGGAGGTACTTGTAAAATGTGGGATGGTTAAATAAATGAAGGGGAACTAAAAGGAGCAAGGCAGAGTGAGGAGTGTTGAACTTGTGATTAGTAGATAAAAAGCTACAGTTCTAAGTTCATTGCTCCCTGGCTATGTGATCTTAGCGGTTCCCTTTGCTTTAGCTTCTGCTTCTTCAACTAGGAGGAAAACACTGGAAACAGACCCAGTGTGCCTCCTTTGGGGACCTTGTGATAACAAAACTGACTTTATGAAAAAGGAAAGGAAATTGTAGTTTTTCCCATGAGGAAGAAATTGGTATATTAGAGAATGTAACAGAAAAGTGAGCAGTCACTTCTGTCACTATGAGCATCTCAGGAACTCCTGTGTACTTGGCATGACACATCATGTACCTGTTATTTTACAGCTCTGCAGATTAGAAGCCCAATGAAGTCCCACTCTCTGGGATTCAGTTGTTATCTGGAAGCTCGGGATATTTTGTGTGTTTGCCTTTTTTGAGCTATAACTACTTTCATTCTTTGGCTTGTGGCTCTTTATTCCATCTTCAAAGTCAGCGTATGACCCCGATCCCCTTTCCACATCTCCCTGAAGCCTACAGCTCTGCCCCACTCTGAAAGAGAATCTTTGTTTTTATAATGTTTGTGTGTTGAAAATAGATTCATCCCCAGATAATTAGCACATTCCCCCCTTCTACCACCTCTGCAAAGTATTAAAGGTCTCTGATTCTAGGGATTCAGATGAACATCATTGGAGGCCTCAATTCTGCCTTCACACCCATAGTCTTCAGATTGCTATATCGAGTACAGAAGTGTAGTAAACACTAAATGGCTCTCAGGAAACGGATTCTAGTCAGTCATTGTATCTCTGTGGGTCTATGTTACAAGAGAAGGAGTTGATTAATGGTTCTGAGTCTGCATTGTGTGCTATAATCGAATAGAGGGCTCTTTGGAACATGGGTTGAGAATTTGTTCTTTCAGTTCCTGCTGCTGGTCTCCAGACCACACTTGCAGGACCAATGAACTAAACCATTTATAAGGTGCTTTCTCTGAGGTCCTAATAACTTCTGCAGGAGATCTTTTTTGGGTATGATATAGTCAGCTTATTGTGCTTTTTAAATTTTATTTTATTATGGGGCGTTGGTGTCACACACCTTTTTAATCCCAGA
This sequence comes from Cricetulus griseus, assembly GCF_003668045.3. Classification (NCBI taxonomy): domain Eukaryota; kingdom Metazoa; phylum Chordata; class Mammalia; order Rodentia; family Cricetidae; genus Cricetulus; species Cricetulus griseus. The sequence goes on along the minus strand of NC_048595.1, from coordinate 379,678,755 downwards.
ACTCAAGAGGCAGAGGCAGGCAGATCTCTGTGAGTTCGAGGCAAGTCTGGTCTCCAGAGCGAGTACCAGGAATAGGCTCCAAAGCTACACAGAGAAACCCTGTCTCAACAAAACAAAACCAAAAAAAAAAAAAAAAATTATTTATGCAAGTGTTTTGGCTACATGTTTGTATGTGCACCATGTTAGAGTGTCTGGTGCCCCAGAAAGTCAGAAGAAGATATTGCTACTCTGGATCTGGTATTAGAGATGGTTTTGAGCCACTATAAGCTTGCTTGGAACGAAACTGGGAGTCTATGGAATACTAACAAATGCTCTTGACCAGTGATCAATCTTTCCAGCTCCATATCATACTTTTAGTTGAAAGGAGCAAATACCATTTTACTGCTGCAATTTCCTCGTGAGTGAGGAGTTCTCTGTCTTCATGGAAAAAGATACATATGTAGTGTGGACTGTTTGGGAACAGGTTGCTTTGCGAGGTCCTGCAAGGGATGGAGCAACTGGTGTTGAAGTAGGAAGGGAACAGACATCCATGTCCCAGCGCCTTGTCTTCTCTGTCCTCATCTGTAAATGAGTAGTAACAACACCACTCTGTGGGTGATTGTTCAATTTTTGGTGTTTAGGACATGTAGTGTATCTCTGGCCTGTAGTCATCTTGGGTGACACCACGGCAGTTCTGGTCCAGCAATATTCTAAGTCTGGATTAGTGCATTCAACGCTCAACATTTCTGCAAAGTGAGCACTGTTAGTATTCTCTTTGAAGATGGACCGAACAAAGGTTAGGAAATTGGCTGATAAGACATAGTGAGGCAGTGGAAGAATTACTAACAAAGTTGTTATTTAGATTGTAGAGTCTGTGCACCTAACCCTTCCTTGCCCAGCTTCACCTCAGATAATAGGCTCTTTCTGTATCAATTAGGATATGTTGACTATAAGTTGTAAAATTTATTGAAAAAAAACAGAAGAGTATGTCTGTGTTGTCCTATCACAAGTCTGGAGATGGGCCTCTCATTTTTCCACTCTGCTGCTTCCGAAGATGGGCCTTGTCAGGACTGTCTTCTTGTGATGATTAGGTGACTGTCACAGATCCTGTTGTCCTGTACTCAAGAGAGGCTGAGCACAATTGTCTGGTTTTCTGTTTGGTTGTTTGTTTTGAGGTTAAATACCCAGAGGGACAGGTCTCACTGTGTAGCTCTAGCTGTTCTGAAACTCACTCTGTAGACCATGATGGCCTGAAATTCACAGAAATCTGCCTGCCTCTGCCTCCAGAACGCTGCTGTTTTCCAGCTTGTCCATATTTAAGAGCAAAAAAGAGCATGTTTGCTTGCAGACTTTCAAAAGTACTTAATATACCCATTCATCAGTGGCTACCATGAACTGAGGTTCATCCTCCAAGATGGAGAGGCCTGAAGCTCAAAACCTCTGGATAAATGAATGCTTGGGTACTTCAAATAAAAAGGTTGATAGGAGGAAAAGCTGCCAGTTTTGCACTGACAGATTGGCCATTTTCTGTTTCTTTGGTTTGGTGATGAGGCCTTTTATCCTGAAAGAGACATAGAACCTGGAGATTCTTCCAAGTGTTCTTTAACTGTCCTTGGTTTACCCTAGGCTAAATGATCTTTGCTTTCTTCTCATAGGTATTAAGGATACATGGTAAACATTTATTGATTATTGGCACCTAAAAGGATCTTGGTCTTCTGAGAGGGAGGTATAAGGTCCTACACCATTTGTCTCCGGGAGACATTCTTAGCTCTGACCTAATGCTAGGTCTTGCCCTCTGGTACTTTGCTTATCCAGACTGTACAGTGAACTCATGCAGATCCTACCAGATGAATGCATTGTCAATGTTCATAGCTATCCCATCTTGAGACATGGTGAACATTTAGGTTCTACAGCTGCCATGTTCTGGGAACTTAGTCACCTCAGATGTGAGGATTTAAGAAGCACACACATTTTATTTTTCATAGAATCAGGAACAAGTGTGTGTCTTCTGGTTAGCTTTCCTGTGTGGATCATAGCCACACCCAGGAAGGATAACTAATCTGCATATTTTCCTCAGTAGGGCCTTTGGTGATGATGTTGATGGGATTGACAGGATTAGTACTCACAGCAGCCACATCAAAGTGACAATAGAGATGTGCCCTGCTTTAAGAAAATCTGACCATATAAGGAGGAGCATTGCAATTAGAGAATAGTGTCTCACTTAGCCAGAAATTCATGGCAAGTTTCCTAGTACATTTAAAATAAGATTCATGTATAAAAATACCATTTGCTTACAGAAACCCATATTTTCTGGAAAGAAAAATATACTTGTATTGGGCATTTGGGATAAGTAAATCAAAATTAAAAATAAAATCTTACAAATATAAGAACTAGAAACCAAATTCTACTTTAATTGTAAAAGGTTTCTCTCTCTCTCTCTCTCTCTCTCTCTCTCTCTCTCTCTCTCTCTCTCTCTCTTTCTCCTCTCTCTCTCTCTCTGTGTGTGTGTGTGTGTGTGTGTGTGTGTGTGTGTGTGTGTGTGTGTCAGAAATAGAAGCAGGATCTATAGGCAGTGAATAATAGTAGAGAGGCATTTACCAATAGAGCATGGGAGTATGTAAAACAGGCAGGTCTGGGTGCTACACCCATTGATATGTCTACCACATGTAATATAATGTCACTCACTTGCCCTGGTGTGTTCTGTTTGACTTAAAGGTATTCATTAGGCTTGGGCTTAAAACAATCTGCTGGATCTCTTCCCATGGTGTGATCAGCGAGTGGTGGTTGAGAGATCAACCAGTCTCTCCTACCACCACAGATTTCTCCAACCACAAAGGCCATGCTGAAGTCTAGCAGATGAGGTAAAGAGAAGCCTGCAAGAGAGGGGCAGGTCTGGAGTTACTGACATGCTCATTTCTTCCTTTCAGAAATGCTCCCACTGCCAGGAGGCTGGCGCTACGTTGGGCTGCTACAACAAAGGCTGCTCCTTCCGATACCATTACCCATGTGCCATTGATGCAGGTAAGCTGGGACCACACACCCTTTTGATTTCTAAGGTTTATCTATGTTGTGGCATGTGTTAGGTACTTCATTTATTTTCACTTCCAAACTGTTTATTGTAAAGGACCTACTGTGTTGGATTTACCTTTCATCAGTTAATGGACATGGAGTTTGTTTCTTTTTTACTATATATCATGTTGCCACAGAACAGTCTCATACAAATCTTTGTATAGTAGTCATAGGATTTCAATTCTCTTTGCATGTTAATTCCATGTTTAACTTTTGGGAGAACGGCCATATGGTTTTCCAAAGTATATACACATTTACATTTCCATCAGCAATGTATTAGGGTTCCAATTTCCCAATATCCTTACCAACCATACTTAGGTGTTCTTATTATCACTGTAGACATCCCAGTGTTGTGAAATGCTGTAGTTTGGTTTTATATTTCTCTAGTAATATTAAGCATCTATGTGCTTATTGGCCATTTGTACAGTTATTATGGAGAAGTGTCTATTCCAGTTCATTGCCCATTGTTAAATTATTTTACTTATTTTGTCTTTTTGTTGTGAAGTATTAAGAATTCTAAGCCCCCCGACCCAGATATGTGAATTGCAAATATTTTCTTCCATTCTTTGAGCTTTCTTTCACTCTTCTGAAGGTGTTCTTTCTTTTTCTTTTTCTTTTTCTTTTTTTTTTTTTTGAGACAAGATCTCATATAGCCCAAGTATCTTCAGACTGACTTGCTTATGTAGTCAAGGATGATCTTGAATTCCTGATTTCCTGCCTCTCCTTCCCTAGTGCTGAGATTACAGGTGTACACCAACATGCCTAATTTACATAATATTGAGGATGGAACCCAGGAGATTATGCACTCCAGACAAGCACTCGAGATAGTATCCTCAGTTTGCTTTTGAGAAGTCTAATTTATCTTATTTTTTTCTTTTGGTGTCATCTTAAAGTAATAAACACCTAATCCAAAGTGGGTTTTGCTTTTTTTTTTTTTTCTCTAAGCATTTTAAAGTTTTAGGTCTCTTATTTTAGTCTTTGACTATTTTGTGGAGTAGCAATTCAGATCTGTTCTTTTGTAAGTGGTTATCTAGTTGCCCTATCTCCATTTACAGAATGACCCTTCTTCTGTCATTGAATGATAGGATTCTGGCACTTTGTTGAAAATCAGTTGACCACTATGCATGGACTTATTTCTTGCCTCTATGCAATATTCCATTATCATGATTACTATAGCTTTGCAGGTTTTGAAATTGGGAATGGTAGAATGCTTACTTTAGCACATGCAAGGCCCTGGGTTTAGTCTCAAAGTATGTCCCCCTGCTTCCCAAAAAAATGGAACAAGAAATTTGGAAAATTTCTGTCTCCCTCCCGCCAAGATTGTTTTCACTATTCTGGGTCCCTCTTTGTTCCTTATGAAATTCATGGTCAACTTGCACATTTCTGTGAATAAAAGACTATTAAAATTTTGATAGGGATTTCACTAAATCTGTAGATGAATTGGAAACACTCTTACAGAAAAGTAGACGGAACGGGAAACTGTATTGAGTAAAGTAACTCAGACTTAGACTAAGACCACATATTTTCTCTCATTTAGATGTTAGATTCTAATTTATATAGTGTGTGTGCATGCCTGTGTATGAGGGAGGGTATGAATGTAGGTCACTAAATTAAAGGAGGGACTGTGAATGGAGAAGTGTAGGGAAAAGAAATTATACTGTGACATGAAAGTGGAGCACTGGTTACTGTGGGGAGACATAAAACAGATGGGGCGGAGGGACGGGGAAGGCTAACAAAAATAGTGGTGGGGGCAGGAGAGATGGCTCAGAGGGTTAGAACACTGGCTGCTTTTCCAGAGGACCCCAGTTCAATTCCTAGCATTCACATGGCAGCTCAAAACTGTAACTACAGTTCCAGAAGTCCTGACACCCTCACCCAGACATGTATGCAGGCAAAACACCAATGCACATAAAATACAAATAATAAATTATTTTTTAAAAAAGAAAGTAAGTGCTATAATGGAGCCTGTTTGTTTTAGGGAGAGTTGTGGTACATGTGGGTGTACTAGGGTGGCAGGTTGCTCTCATCTATTACATTCCACTTCATTCCCTTGAGACAGGGTCTCACTGAACTTGGAGCTCACCAATTGGTTGTTTGGTTTGAGCAGGGCTGGCTGCTAGCAAGCCCCAGTTTCCTCTGGTCTCTGTTTCCCATACCCCCAGCAGTGGGATTACATGCTTGGTATCCTAGTTAGGCTTCTCTATTGCTGTGACAACACTGACCAAAAACAACAACCTGGGGGAGGAAAGGGTTTATTTATTTCACTTTATAGCCCTCAGGTCATGGGCCATTGCTAAGGAAGGTCAGGACAGGAACCTAGAGGCTCCACAGAAGAATTTTGCTTACTGGTTTGCTTTTAATGACTTGCTCAGCTTTCTTTTTCTTTCTTTCTTTTCCTTTTCAACCTATTTCGTTATTTTATATGTATGTGTGTTTGCATGTCTGTGCATCATGTGCTTACCTTGTGTCCTCAGAGATCAGAAGAATGTATTGGATCCCTGTAACTGGAGTTACAGATGGTTGTAAGCCACTATGTGGTTGCTGGATATTACAGCCAGTGCTCTTAACTACAGAGCCATCTCTCCTCCTTAACTTGCTTTCTTACACAACCCAGGACCACTTGCCCAGGAGTGGCACTGTCTACAATGGGTTGGGCCCTTCAAAATCAGGCATTAGTCAAGAAAATGCTCCTCAGACATACCTAGAGTCCAGTCTTATGAGTCAGTCTCTCTAGGTTTCCCCTTCCCAGGTGACTGTGTTTAGTCGACATCTTCCATATCCTTTTTTTCCTTCTAATGTTTTCTCTCCAAGTTTCTGTTAGAGGAACTAAAAAGAACAAAAATTGTACAGGAAGTTTTTTTTTTGGGGGGGGGTTGAGACAGGGTTTCTCTGTGTAGCTTTAGAGCCTATCCTGGCACTCGCTCTGGAGACCAGGCTGGCCTCGAACTCACAGAGATCCGCCTGCCTCTGCCTCCCGAGTGCTGGGATTAAAGGCGTGCACCACCAACGCCTGGCGCACAGGAAGATTTTTTTAAAGTGTTGTATATAGGGATTTGTGTGCAATTGCTGTAGAGCTGCTTTATAGGCAAGGCACTGGCTATGGGGATAGGTAAGAAGGAAGTAAAGAGCCTTGAACCATTGTTTCATGGGATTTGGATTTTGGACTATTGTTTTCCTTTCTCCCTTCTTATACCTCTACTTCTAATTATTTTCCTCTCTTCTCCCTACTTGTTTTTTTTTTTTTTTTTTTTTTTTTTTTTTTTTTTTTTTTTTGAGATACAGTCTCATGTGTCCCATGCTTGTTTCAGATTCACTATATGACTCAAGATAACCTTGAACTGATGCTCCTGTCTGCTCCTAAGTGCTGAGGTTGTAAGGCATGCACCTCTACACTTAGCCTCATTCTCCCTACTGATAAGTTTTCATATTGTCTGAGCTGTTCACCCTAGCTTGTACTCAGGGTATTAAATCTTTTTTAGTCAGACAGTTGCTTTTCTTCATTGTTCATTATGTTGCTTGTAGAACATCTGGCTTCCTTCACTTGAAGCTTCTCTTAAATGGGGATTCCCAAGTGTTAAGTTTGGGGGGGTTCTTTTGAATTGGGGGTTATGCAATCATTGACTGTCCCAGCCAGTGCCTGGGTGAGCAGTGTTCATACACAGAGACTGTTCAGCAACAGAAGCTTGTACACCTAGACAGGTTAACTACTTAGACTCCAGGCATACCCCACGTGTACTCTCAAGTATCAGCTGTGTTGATAGCCAGGTTTGTAACAGCAAGGTCCCTGGGGTGCTACTCCAGCTCCCAGTCTATTTCCATATATTTCCTGGTACAGTTTCTCAGGTGTAAAGCCATTGGAATGTTCCACAGTAATGGAAATGCTTTAGACCTCTCTGCTCCAGGATGGTAGCTGTAGCCATATGTGACCATTGAGTACTTAAAACGTGGATAGTGGGTCTGAGGAAAGTGGGGATGTGTGGTTTTTCAAGACAGAGTTTCTCTGTGTAGCCCTAACCATTCTGAAACTCACTCTGTAGACCATATTGCCTTCCACTTAAGAGATCTGCCTGCCTGTGCTTCCCGAGTGCTAGGATTAAAGGTGTGTGCCACCAACAACTGATGGAACTTAAAATGAAATAGCTGTGTATTGCTCATGACAGACATAGAGCAATAAAGCTCAAGGTGGGGTTTTTAGGAGAGGGCAGTGGGAACACCTTTTTATAATGGAAGCTTGCCAAACCACCTCATCAAAAGCAAGGCCTCCTTCATTGAGAGTAAGTAAACAATGCCTGCCACTTTCTGCTCCTGTCTATCGTGTGTCCCTACCCAAACCCATCACCCCTACATCCATCAAGCCCATAAGTCTCTAACAAACGTAGCCAAGTTTCCAGCAAGAGAGAGGGTCTGGTTGAGAGGTCTGGTTTGAACCGTGGTCCTCTAGCTTTGCTGCCACAACTGCACTCTGCTCTTCGTGAGTGCAGAGCTGGTGTCAAAGATGCATGCAGCTTTATAAGCTACAGACACGTCAGTCTTTTTTGACGATCCAAGTTGTAATGACCTAGAGTCCTGCACTGCCCATTAGGCATGGATTTTGTGCTTAATCCATGGTCTCTTCAAGAGCTCTGTTCTATGTAATAGTCTTATATGTAGGGAAGGTGTGTTCATTGACCCTGACTGGTTTTCTATTCATATCAAGGTAAGTAACTCTTTTTAAGAGGCTCTAATTTATTGGTGGAGTAAGGAACAGTATAACATTTTCATCTCTGCCTTGCTGCCAGCAGCCAAATCTTTAAAAAACTCTTGATGCCTCTGGAAGAACTTTTATTGTTTGGTTGTCTCCATGGAAATGGAATCTTTGTTTCAGGTTCTGCAACTCCTGTAACTCCCCCACCTAATGTTGTCCCATATTTCTGATACCATCATTAGATTTTCTGTGTTGGTTGTTAATGTTACAGGAGAGTTTGGCTTTATATAGAGGATACAGTAATAAGAATATGATTTGATTTTGATTCTAGGAAAATGTTTAATGTATTAATACAAAGAACACAACAATTAAGACAAGAAGTAAGTCTGTGGTAGCTCATTGGTAATTCCACTGTGCATAAAGAAACTTGGCTGGAGGGGATTTTTCTTTAAGTCTCATGAAGAAGCACAGCCGGAAATTTCACTCTCTGCTGAAGACTTTGAATAGTGGGGTCAGAGTCTGGGGTGGGTTGTGACAAAACACAAAGATCTGTCCTCTCCTGGGAGGGGCTCTATCAGCATCAAGGATTTATTTCTAGGGCGTATTATTCCCCTCCCTGTGCTTCAGGAGTGGCCATAGGACTGTATTGTCCATCTATACTAGTATGAGGATGACAGTTCTGTGAGGTAAATTGCACCTCATCTGGTGACTGTGTCTAGTAACAAGGAACCTAAAGGACATGTTAGACCCCCTCTAGTTTTTCCTACCTTATCCTTGAGATCACCATCTTCATTCAACCTGAATTCTGTATGGATGATACACTTGAGTTTTATGGAGCTTGTTATGACCCACTCAGCAAAGCCACCCTGGTCTTTATGCTTTATACCTCTCCTAGGGGTACTATGGAGGTGGTATTTGTTTCTGGAAGCTGTCTTGTTGACTGTTCTACCTTGTGAATCTTTTCTAGCTCATGTGGTGAGCTGATGAGTTGTTGCTTTGGTTTCTACCCTATAGGAATTCTGACCAGGCCCTGTGGACAGCAAGGTAGTGCCAGGGTCTGAGAAAATGCAAATCAGGTGACTTGTCACTGGCTGACCAAGAGAGGATTAGGTACCCGCCAGAGTCCTCAGTTGGGATTTCACTGCACTTTGTACTCTTTGCTCTTATCTTGGTAGCGCTGGGGTATTAGATAGCATAATCTCTTCTGTACTTTTCCACCTTCTGAGCTTTCTGCCTATAAAGTACCATGACTTTTGCTAAGAATGCAATTACAGTTCCTGATGATTTGCAGATTTGTATGAGAAGAGAAAAGAGCATTTGTCTTTACAGTGTGCTGCAAGGGCAGAGGGGGGCAGTCTGTAAGACTTTTTAGGAGAACTCCATCTCCAGAAGTGTAATATATATTTACAGTGTTTTATTTGTGACTTGTTTTTTCTTTTAACTCAGGAAAAAAAAAAGTCTTCTAACTTTAAGAAACATTTTATTAGTGGTCTGTCACAGCAGGTCACACTGTTCTGTCACTCTGAGGGTGAATGAACTCACCTGTGCGTTTCTGATGGTGCCTTTTGCAATTGACATTGTCCCTATTCCAGATGATTTTGTAAATCCTCTGGCATGTTTGACTGTGCCTGGAGACTAGTGGCATAGCGCCACTGGAGAATCCAGGTGAAGAGAAAGTACTTCCCTGAGCTCCAGTAGTCTGCCTCCTACTGTTCATAAACTCACTGGCAGATTGGAGCAGCAGGAATCTTGGTCATGCTATGAACTTGTGGGTTTAAATTAACACAGTTCACTTACTGCTATGCTTGTTGCATGCTGGAGGGAGGGGCCTGGCATCTAGTGATAACTGGCTGAGTTCTTGGGCCTTGATCTGAGAAAGCTGATAGCCCACCTTGAGTGTCTTAACTGATTTCTTCAGGATACTGAGGACCTGAGAAGGTATCATTTGTGTGTTCCTCTGCTTCTTACATACTCTTCTATTACATTTGAAATCTGTGGCTATATAGACTACTAATCTGGATTTCATTTTAAACTGGTTAAATAGTGAACTTACTAAGGTAAATGCCATGGCTGCCTCTTGCTGTGGTGGTGCCTGAGAGCTCTCTCAGAGTGTGTGATCAATGTTAACATTCTGCCATCACATTCTGCACCAGTGACCTGGCTGTCTGTCTGTCAGAGCTGTGATGTACAGAATAAACTCATTAGTTAGGTTTATCTGCCTTGCTCCACACACTGCCCTGTTCCTTAAAGCTGGACTTACCTGAAGGTACATGTATTCTTGGCTGCCTTCAGGCATGTTGCCACCGTGTTAAAAGCTGAAATACATCATATGTTTTTTCCTCCAGGGAGTAAAACCACCCTTATGGGATTTTGATTTCCCTCTGAAATGTTCAGTTCGGATTGTGTGATCATGTCAGGAATGTCTTCCTGTGTCTCTAGGGGCTGTGGTATGCAAGTGACAGCCCGGCTTAAAGGGCTGGTCGCCGTTCTATCTTGAAACCGGGCTGTCTTGAATAGAGGCAGAAGGGGGGGTCACTGTATTTTGTGTGTGTGTGTGTGTGTGTGTGTGTGTGTGTGTGTGTGTGTGTGTGTGTGTGTGTGTGTGAAGGGCAGGCTTTGCATTCTGTGTGGATCCTGTGGGGAGAGAGATTATCTTCAATTGTTAAGCATTGTCATTGTGGAAATACACAGAGAGAAGGGTTTTTTTGAAATCAAACTTTTTCCTACAAGAAGGTACTGATACATTTTGGAAGTTTCATTTCAGTGCTTTGTTTTGAATGTATGTAAAATTGTAATGAAATTTAAATTAGTTAGACATTTATATATCCTGGTTATGGAGTGATTTTTGTATAACAATACAATGGTTGTTTACACTTATCATCAATCACTTTAAAATACTAGTCTTTTGTGGCTGATTCCATGTCATTACCATAGATTATTTTGGATGTCACTGATGTTTTCTTATTAGGAACTATAGGGTGGTCAAAGAATAAGAGAAAAACAATTGTGTGTCTAAGGTGCAGATCTGAATGATGTTAACATTTTGAATGTTTAATGACTTGAAAATCCAGGCAGACCAAAAGCTTCTGGAAATCCTTTATCTGAGAGGGTAGGAAAGATAGCAGGACAGGGTCTAGACTCCAGCAGCCATGTGAGCACCCTATGGCAGTTCTCTGGATAACCCACTAAAAACGTAACAAAGCTGGGAAAAAGTGTATGTGTCCCTTGGCATCTGGCTTTTCCACAAATAGGGTCAGTTTTTTCATATTAAATAAAGAATATTGCATATATACATTCAGAAGTAAGAAATGAAATAAATCGGTATCGAGGCCTCTTAGGTTCGTGTCTGTCAGTCCAACCAGTATGGCCATACTTTGGTTAAGCATGCACAGGCTCATCTGACTGTCTCCTTTGTTTTGTAGATTGTTTGCTACATGAGGAGAACTTCTCGGTGAGGTGCCCCAAGCACAAGGTGAGTCATAGACCCCTTCACTCTGAGTGGGGCTGGCTGTGTAGCTGGAGATTAGGGGTAGCCCCCTTGAAAGATTTAAAGCCCCAGGCATTGGAAAGACTTCAACCATGCCTTTCCCAACATGTACCTCTAGCTGAAGCCTTCTAGCCCTTGGAAGGTAAAGGGGCACAGAGCCGAAGAAATCCCTGGAGAATGGGGCCAACACCCTTCATGGTAGGATGGGACGAGGTATGCTGTTTTGAGGGGGGGGGGGTGATAACTGTTCATTATGAGAAATTAGAAGATCAGACTCAATGAAACTATTACTGTTTTCTACTTGAGTTTTGTAAACTCTATCCAGTTATGGATCAATTCATAATGAGTGGGTGCAAGGTCTGGTATAGAAACATTTCTTGGACTAAGAAATAGAGCCAACTCCAGAGCTGGGGGAAGCTCTCGTTCTCTCCCAGGTAGTGCAGCAGAAGCAACCCAACAAGGTATAGGTGATGGGCTGCTACTGGCCCATTTGCCGTTGTGTTTAAGTGATGCTTTTAATAGTCATTTCATTTAGGAAAGGTGGAAAGATGAGGCTAGAAACTCATTTCTGAGGTACCACAGAAGGTGGGATGGGGTGAAAGAGGAGGGTCAGGGTGGAGAGCTCTGCTGCCCATGTCTCCTGCACTTGCTCCTGTCTAGCTAAGTTCACACTGACACCTGGTGGTCATTGACCACTCAGTCTCCAAATAGGGCTGTCCTCAGACTGTTCCTGGCAGATTCATATGCTTTTCTTTTAAGAATACTTTTCAGAGGGGGTTCTTATGATCAGACAGTATTCTCTTTATTTTTACTTATGATCACATTTTTTGCCTCAGAAAGCCAAGTCTGGGTGTCTCCTGTTTGTCATTCAGTACTGACTCTGCTTTTTTTTATTTCCTTTTCCATGTGCCATTCCTGTCCTTACCACTACCCTCCCTGGTTTCCACACTATATTTTCTGTTCTGTCCTTTTGTCTTGTCTCCCCTTGGCTTTGGCTGGCATCAGCCTCCCCTTCCGTGCCCTCTCCCCCCCTTGCAGAACAAGACCGCGAAAGGCAGCCTCAGCACAGAGCAGTCGGAGCGGGGGTGAGGGGGGCAGTGTGCACGTGGGAATGGACAGCAAGCACAGGTGAGTTGGGGCCTGCTGGGCTCCCACCACCTCCTCACAAAGCTCCATGTGAGTCCTGGCCTCAGGCTTCTTATGGGCCACATGCTGCACCATCAACATTTAGTCTTGTGGATTAATAAAACCAGAAAAAAAATAGTTTCTCATTTGTTATTTAACTTCCTGAATGTCTACAGGAAGATGGTAGAGACATCAAAACTGTCCACTGCCAATTGGAATCAAAAGGGACAACTTTTCCTGAAGTTAGCCCTTTAGTGAAGAGTTGACAAATGGGCCCATGATTGATAGTCCTAAAGGCAGAACCTCTAGGACAACCCTACAAGTGGGAATCATCTGCCAGCAGCCTGCTCTTTTGACTTTGTCTTAGAGGAGTTTAACCAGAGGTCACTTAAAAAAAGACATTTCAGTAAGGCTTATATACTATGTTTTCTTTGGGGAAAAAAAAAAAAAACAGAATAAGCCAGGCGTTGGTGGTGCACGCCTTTAATCCCAGCACTCGGGAGGCAGAGGCAGGCAGATCTCTGTGAGCCTGGTCTCCAGAGCGAGTGCCAAGATAAGCTCCAAAACTACACAGAGAAACCCTATCTCAAAAAACCAAAAAAAAAAAGAAAGAAAGAAAGAAAACGGACCAAAATATTCTCCAAATTTTATTATTTGTAATCCCACCCAGTACTGTGGAGAATTCCTTTGTTAAAAGCACAAAGAGAAGGAAAATTGTTTTAGTGGGTTTTGTCATCCAGTTTAGTTACATTTTTAACAGTGTCAAGGGATTAAACTCATTGTGCAACCATGAGAATGCAGTTTAGAGGACATGGTCTCTGGAAGCGTGGTTCAGCCTTCCTGCTCTGTCACTGACAGGTGAAAAAAGTTGAGTGTAAAGAGAACAGAGTTGTCATGACGTGGGCCTTGCTGTATGGAGATATGGTGTCTGTGGGATCATTCTTTAAATGGGGCTCTTCTGCTCCCACAGACACAGCAGACCTATTCTCTGTGGTGTGTGCCCTCTCCCTGGTTACAACTGGGAGGTTTTTGCCGCTTTCTGGAAAAACCATTGATAATTTGAAGAACAGTTGAATTCATTTTAGCATATGTGGTTTTCCTCTAAGAAAATGCTTGTTTAATTGGTGGTTCAGGTACTAACTTCAGAGGAAGCAGCTTGCACCCCGCTGTGGGATAAGTCTAGATCAGATGTGGGCTCCCCAGGATTCCCTGGTGGGGATGCTGAGTGCTTTGCTGTAGTGCCTTTTCTCCCTGCCTGCCTCTTGCAGGGAATAGGGCTGGCAATGCCTAGAGCAGAACAGTTTGAAAGGTGAATGTGAGCCATTTTACTTGTTCTTGGGGCACAAGACCCAAACATGAGAAGACTGTGGACTGACAAAAAGGCTCTGTACTTGTAGAAGCTACTGGGGTATATACAGGCTGTGCACAGTCCTGGAATAGTGATGTGACCCTCAGGACAGAGTGGTGGGGAGATAAATATGGGTTTGGAGAACTGTTTGTATTGGCCTTCAGTGGAACTCATGATCTTGTATGCCACCTTGTCTAACTAGGCTCTGCAGTCTCTGTAAGTGCCTCTGTATTGGCCCTGATGGTTAGAGTCAAATTCCAAGGGGACCACGTGATAGATTCCTGAAGTAAGTGTGTCCTAGAAGGCTAGGCTGAGGTAAAAATGAGATCATTTGGAATTTGGTTTTGTCCTGAATTCAGGCTTGAGTTTTAGAAAATCTGGGCCTTGGGGACCTTGGTAATCATCCCTACTCATTCTTAGACTCTTCCATTTCTGGACTAGAAGCAGAATGGACTTTGAGCAGAATGATGGATTTTACCTCCACCCTTCCTGAGCTTGTATCTGGCCATAATAGACCTGACCCTTATGTGGGGATGAACCTCAAGTCTATTGAGGTTGTAGCAGTCACCTGTTGAGTAAAAAACAGACCCCGTGTCTGGTTTTAATATCTGGAATATTCTCTTTGTAAACTTCCCACAATGAAAAATTTATTTCTAGGTTTGTCTATTCAGTTGTTACACTGAGGTCAGTCAGTGTCCTTTAAAGGCCAAACAGTTGTTGAAGCCTCAGTGGTCAGGGACAGAAACAAACTACTGTCCTCAAGGAACAGTTGTGCTCAGGATAGAAAGTCACCATTAATGGGGAACTACACAAAAGAAGGGACAGTAAGTGTGCATGTGTCCTGACCTACTGGTACCCCACTTTCTCATACAAAATGATGGGGAAGGGGCTGTGTGACTGAGGTTAAAGCCATTAGTATCTCTATGTTTTTGTTTCCTATGTAACGAAAGAAATATCAGCCAGGCATTGGTGGCACACGCCTTTAATCCCAGCCCTTGGGAGGCAGAGGCAGAGGCAGAGGCAGGCGGATCTCTGTGAGTTTGAGACCAGCCTAGTCTACAAGAGCTAGTTCCAGGACAGTATCCAAAGCCACAGAGAAACCCTGTCTAAAAAAAAAAAAAAGAAAAGAAATATCAGTGATGAACTAAGGAGGATTTGACAAGGCCTTGGCAAGTCAGAGCACACTGGCCACTGCATGCTACCTAGCTGTGTGTTTCTGAGAGCTGCAACTGCTCTATCTAGCAAAAAATACTCAGTGCTAGGTGCTAGAAGATGTTGCTCCAACATCTTCGGGTTTGTGTACTTGTCCCCACCAGGCTAAGAATGCAAGAGAGGCAAAGTCTTAGTAGGCCACAGTAGGCCATGCCCCATCCATTTCTGAGGACAAGAAAGTCTCCTACCATGATAGGCCTTTGATATTAAGATTGTTATACTAGCCAGGCAGTGGTGCTGCACACCTTAATTCCAGCACTTGGGAGGCAGAGGCAGGTGGATCTCTGGGAGTTTGGGATCAGCCTGATCTACAAAGCTAGTTCTAGTACAGCCTTATCTATAGAGCCTGTTCTAGTACAGCGAAGGGTACACAAAGAAACCCCATCCAAAAACAAACAAATACTGATACTCTCTGGCTTCATTACAGGTTTTGACAGAAGGATTCCTGAACATGGCTTCCCTGTTTGGCCCTGAGATGTAGTAGACAGGGAACAGAAACCATCATTTGAAGAGATGTTCTATCCTGGGTGCTAGGAATGCCACCTACCCATATATATGCCTTGCGTAGAACAGCCATGGAAAGAAAGGGATGGCATCCTCTCTGCTCCTTTTGAGTAGCATGCAGTCATCCACAGATGAATAAGTACCACCCTAACTCTAAGTTCTTCGAGGGAAGTGCTGCTTTTGTTAAAACCTCCAAAAGGAGACCCTTAGTCCATCACATCTCCCTTATACTGTAATTAAATACCGAGTCAGAATTCAGTCCCTCCTCAGGTAGGGATCATATGTACTTCAGAGAAGAAGTCTCTGAATCCTGGCATAGTTGAACTGAGTGAGTGGTGCCTGCTGCAGCTGCGAGTATGTCTTATAGTTGGGTGGAGAAGGATACAAAGGAAGCCCTCTCAGGTTCAGGTCACAGGGTAGGTTAGGGAGTCTAAAGAGAGCCCTGTGCTTTACCTGATGAACATCAAGGTGCTTAATGTTTTGTGCTTGTGGAGATAGAGCCCTAGTCCCACATAAGAGTTCTGCTACTAAGCTACCCTCATCACATCCTCATTCTTAGTAATAGTCATTTTGGTTTTTCAAAATCCCCTTCCCTTATTCCTCCAACTGCTATGATTATAGATGGTAGCCACATTCCCAGTGAGATTTAAAGAGAATATTGGCCATCTTCAGATTGGAATGGCAGAAAACTCACCTAAAGCCTAGTTACCTCTTCTCAGCCATGTCTCATGCAATGAAACACAATCCCTGGAACCGGGATAGCAAAGGATTAGGTAGCTGTAAACCCAAATCCTATATTGAACTAGCCACGTGCCTTGGGTGCAAGTGTCACTTCTCTGAACTTGAGCTTCTTCATCTTGTAGTGCCATGATAAAACTCCTGCATTCCCAGAATTGGAGTCTTGGGCTGCGATATACTGCTGTCTTGGCAAAGTGCCTTCTTCCTTCCTAGACTTTTTGTAAAGCATTTAGCAAGGGCAGGTGTGATTATGTGTTCATATGAACAGTGCATTCTTAGGTCCTACACACATATCAGCCTTCTTAGTGTTGCAAATTGGTCAGCTTCGTGAGGGCAGGTATGAGACGGTGAGCCTGGTTTTTCCTGAAGTTTATCTGTTGGTGGTGAGACAGGAGAGACTTGAGGAAGAGACAAACAGGAATCCCAAGAGACACAGATTCGAAGAGTGCAGTGATTGGCAGAAAGCAAGGATGAGAGTGCTTGCTTCTGGTGTAATTTTCCTGGACTAAGTCCTTGGAAACTATTATGTCTCTGGGAGCTTCTCACATAAGGCACTCCTCCAAGTCCCCTGAAAAATCCATTTGCCCTACATGGGTTGTAAGAACAACCTCTGAAATCTGAAATGGTAGAAGAGAGAAGCCCAGGGTTCTTAAGTACCTCAGGTTCCTGAGGAGTTACAGAATTAAAGCCTCCAGCTCTGTACTAGCTCTAGAAAATGGACTAGGGCTTGTCTCACCTCCCCATCAGAGGCTCTGAGAAGTGTTCTCTATTTGCATGAAGAGCAGACAGATGAGACATAGTTGTGAGATGATCCTTTTGCAATTTGAGTGGGTGCTCTACATTTCAGGGACAACAGGATACTGTCAGTCACTTTTATGAGGACTGAGCTTTGCCACAAGAGTTGAGCCAGCCACAGGACCTCAGCGCTTAGTATGCTGGCAAAGAATCACACACCACACTCTCAAACATGGCCCAGCCATGGAGGTCAAGGAATCTTGTTTTTTGGTCCCTTCCATGCAAGACCCATTAGCTGATGCCTTTCCCCATGTTTGGTTCAAAGTGCCCGATAGTGCTGGCATTGATCTTGGATGTGTTCAAAATTAGCAGACATCTATACAAAGGTCTGAGTGTAAGATCCTTATTGAAAGCCATATCCTTGTATTGCTACCATAGCTGTGCTGAGACCGTATAGACCTTCCCAGTACCCAGTGTCTACTGCTTGTTTTCCAGGTGAGACTGTGGAGATAAGAAGGTGGTGGACACACGTGATGGAATGGAATCCTCCTGCTGTACAACCACACCCTCACCCTACCCTACCCTGCACCCCCACTGCGCCTGCCCATGCCAGCACTTCCTTCCCATGTTTTCACATCACACTCAAACTGGTGACACCACAGGAGAGAAAGACACAGATGTTGGAATGGCTGTTTCCATGGACACAATCTCCATAGTGACAATATGGGGGAGGGGGGAGGGGTGGGTTAGGGGGGAGGGGGATAAAAGGGAGGGATAAAAAATATATATATATAAATCTATTTTTAGTCTGGAAAGACTTTGTTTAAATGAAAGGTGCGCTATCCCTTTTGATTCTATTTTAAAATTATCTAGTTAACTCAAAATTTGTTCCAATGACAATGAAATTTAAATGTGAAATTGAACTGAACAAACTCATCTCATAAAGGATGGGGTGTGGCTTTGATCTTTAGCCTGTCTCACAAGAATTCAGTGAACACTAGACCCAGGACTGAAAGAGCAGACCAATGACAACCACCTTTCCTCTGGTCAGTCTGTCTCACAGGGGAAGTTTTGGGGGAGGGCAGAATGGGGATGGTCATTTTCAAAAGTGGGGGAATGATGTTTAAACACAAAAATAAATTTTTTTTCCTTTCCAGAAACACTATTTATTTATTTTTAATTTTTTTTCTTTTTTTTAGGGGGGGTGGAATTGGTAGATGCTCCAAGGTCATGCTGTGTCCTGGATCTCTGTGGCCCCACCAAGTAGGTAGAGTAGCCCCACAGCAACAGGTATACTTAAGGAATGGCTTACCTCTGGCGCCCTCTTTCCTTGACAAATTTTATGTAACTGGGACCCATCAGGACCCACAGGATCCATGGAACCCATGGAGGCCCAGGCCTCTGCTGCTGAAATAGGCCAGGTCTGGGGGAGAAGAGCGTAGGAGCCATGTGGGTGGGTGAAGCTGACCAGAACCACCCACTTGAACACTTTTTTTGCTTTCATTTTTATAATGGAAAAAGGGGGCTTGTCAGATGTGTGGCCTCATGCTACATGAATCTTTATGTTGTATTGTTTTGTTTTGTAAATTGTATAATTTTTAAATATATGAGTTTTAAAAAAAGAAAAAAGTACAAAAAAAAAATCTTGTTAAGGCCTTAAGAAGGGATATGTGCATCTTTCAGGGGTCACTCTGCCGTGGGGATAAAATAGCTGTTTTACAAACAGTTTTATTTAAAAAAACAAAAATCAAAAAAAAAAAACCAACAAAACCATAATAAACTTCATTTTAACCTTGTGTCCTTTTTCATTTACTCTAAGTGAATGTGTCTGTCTTTTCCTTCTCCAAGATCAACCTCCCAAAGGAGACCTTGATTCTATTCCCCAGGAGGCCACCATCAGCCCTTTGTTCCCTGGCTTCTTGAAGTCTAGGTAGTCCTTGGCAGCAGAGCCTGAAACCAAACCTAGGGTTCTTTTCTGCCTCTGACTTTTTGAAGTTGACATGAGGAAATATTCCCAGTCAGCATTAATTTTAAGGATTATAAAACTATAATGCAATGTTAATGGACTTTGTTTTTTTAAAAAAGAGAGCAGAAGAAATACTTTAAATAGTGTTTTGAGTTGGAAGTAATCAATTATAAATGAGTTCTAGTGTGCCCATGAATTTGGGGCTGCAGAAATGGCAGATTAATTTTGCTTTAATGGCTGTAACAAGCAGTGTGGTCCATTTCTCATCTCACCTTTCTGGATGGTGCTGAGTGTGAATGAAGTGCTTTGTCAGCCATGGGATCATGCTCAGCCAGCTGGACAAGACCTGAATAGAAATGAGGGCTATTGAGCTGGATGGCATCTCTTGTTGGTTACCTGTATTAACACAGTTAAAATGCAATTGATAGATTTCAGGTGTCAAGGACTAAGCCATAAAACTTGAAGAATAGTTATCTTGAGGAAAATATTTTACTGATAGCAGGTGTTTGTCACTTTGCCTTTTGTTCTTTTGTCCCCTTTCCATTTTATGATGATCCCTGAGCACTGCTTCAGTCATGATTGTTCTACATCTTTCTTTAAATTGGGATTCAGAAGTGATTCTTCCAGTGGACAGTGGCCCTGTTCAGTTCCTCTTGATGACAGTTTCCTGATGTCTGCAGTGCCTTAGCTGACTGTGCTTTTGAGCTTCTGCAGTTTCTAAGGTCAGTGCATGCGTGTTGTCGTAGATTTTTTTAAAAGCAGTTTTTGGTTCACTGTAGTATTGAACAGACGGTAATCAATCTCCTATGTACATTCATCCTCCAGATATATATGTGCAGCCTGTCCCATTGGCTGTGCCCCCACCAGAGTCGCACATTGGTTGTGGGTGATGAACCTACATGATCCCTTATACCCACCCATCATGTCTGCAGTTTACATTAGGATTTGCTCCTGGTGCTGTACATTTCATGGGTTTGTACAAATTTATGACGCTTGTGTACCCCATTACAGTCTCTTAGAGGACAGTTTGCTACCTTAAAACAGCTGTGCCAACTGCTCCTCCCCTTCCTTCCAAAAGCTGACAGCCAGTGATCTTGTCATCTTCATACTTTTTCCTTTTCTAGTGTGTCATATAGTTAGAAACATACAGTATATAGCCATTTCAGATTGGCTGCTTCCAATTTAGTGATACACATTTATGGTTTCTTCATGTATTTATGGCTACACAGCTCATTTCTTTGCTGCTGCCAAAAAGATACTCCATTGTCTAGATATGCCCAGTTTTGCCAGCTTCCTGTTTGCCAAAGGACATCTTGATTGCTTCCAATTTGGGCAATTATGAGTAGAACTGCCATAAATACTGTGTGTGTTCCTGTGTAGGCATAAATTTTCAGATTAATGTGTCGTGTGTTAGGGTATGTTTTGTTGTAAGCAACTACTAAACTGCTTTTCAAATGAATATACCATTTTGTATTTTTATAACCCATGAATGGGAGTTCCTGTTGGTTTACATCCTCACCAGCATCTGGAGGTATCCTTTATGTTGACTATGCTGATAGGTATGTAGTAGATACGCTTTTAAAACACTTAATTTTGTGTATATGGAAGTTTTGCCTGCATGTACGATTGCATTCCACTTGTGTGCCTAGTACCTGTGGAGGCCAGAAGTGGGCAGAAGATCCTCTGGAACTGGAATTACAGGCTGTTGTGAGCTGATAATGTAGATACTGGGAACTGAACCTAAGTCCTCTAGATCAGTGAGTGCTCTTTGCGATTGAGCCATCTCTCTAGTTCCTCTTTTAAATACGTACTAAAATTTTAGACTTCTGGTGTTTTTAGAGGTATGTACGTCCTAATTATGGTTTATATATGTCTCATGTTCTGCAGCTAATATCTACATTTTTTCCACCTTACAAAACAGAAACTGTCCATTAAATAATTCCCTATGAGTTTGGTCCTACGTTGCAGGTTTCTCTTTCTAGTGTTCCACTGCCTTTAATCTCTGGCTCCCCCCAGTGATAGTTCTTGGGACTGCAGCCCAAGAGGCTGCCCATCTTACCTTTAGCACTCTTGGGGGAAATGAGCTGTGAGTTGGAAATTTCTTCACAATGACATAGCTGTGCCTGACAAAGAGAGGAAGAAATGTCAGAAAAATGCTCAAACCTTTCTCCTCTTAATGGACCTATGCTGGCTGGCTACAACAGCTCTAAATAATGGGTTTCTAAAATTTCTCACAAAAAAGTTTGGGTCTTATAGAGGCATATAGGACTCAGGTATTGACTTAACCCATCTTATTGCTACAGTATTTTGAAATTCAATCTCTCATGGCAGTGTTCAGAGGGCCCACCAGTACATTGTGCATTTTACCCCTTAACGTAGGTCCCAGATCATGGGCAGCTTGGATGTTTTCTAAAACAGTAAGTCTATACTGGCCATCAATAGACTATCATGTCCAAGCAGTGCAGAGCTGAAGCTCAGAGCAAGTACTATTGCAGTGTAGTGTGACATCACTTCTGCTCTTGTAGCATGAAAACTCCTGCCTCTGGGGACCCTGGGGCGGGCTAATGAGTTGGTATGTGCAATGGGAACAGCAATGCGTGGCACATAACCCTTGGAAGACACAAGGCTCCTTTAATTTTCCATGTGGCTGGCCCATCTTAACCACAGGCCTCTGGCATAAGGGGAATACCATTCTCCATACCCCCATTAAAGTGACTTTGTGGTGGGCTTGACACAAAAGAAGTAAAGGTAAATGAAGAAAGTGGTCTCCATTTGAAAAACTCCTGGATCATCACGTAGATCTCACCAAGTTCTCTGATAACCGACACGTTTCCCAGCCTTTGTTTCCAGATCTTAGAAGTCTCCAGGTTGTGTGTCTTGCTTCGCTAATCAACTGAGTGGCTTGTAGACTTGTTCTAAAGATACCATAGGCTTCAGCTACTTTACTCCCACTGCCCTTTGCTTGCCCACACAGACCATTCAAGTGTCACTTCCTGACATAACTAGGTATATTAGCCTTTACTTCCCCACAGTTTCTGTGTAAATAGGAGGGGCCACAGGTGCTTGGGCCATGGAGGCTAATCTGCCCAACCTGTTCTTCCCTCCTTCTACCTTCACCCTTTATCATGACAGTTAACAGTTTGTCTCAACACCAGAGAACAAAGGGCAGTCTTGGCTGCCTTATAAGGAACAAAGTGCCTAGGTGATAATTATCATTTCCTTCTTTATCCTAGGTGGCTGGGCTGAGGGCCAGTCAGTGTTCCCAGAGAATCCAGGAAGCAGTCATGGCCTATAGACAGGGTTGTGCCTCCGGCTGGATTCACACCCCTGTTTCTGCTGCTGCTGGACTTAATTGATAAACTGGTACTAGCACTGAACTATCCCACTACCCTCCAAGCTTTGTGCCACTTCTGAGCTGGGCTGCCTGCTGCAAGTAGAGTTTGAGAACATACCTTATAGCTAGCACAAAGTAGGGGAGTTGGTAGTAGAAGGCAGCAGAGGCCATGGTACCCTTAGTAGCACACAATGAATCCACAAACATCTCCCAAGAAAAAGGGATTACAGGACCTGAGGACAGTCTAAACTTTCCAAGAGCAGAAGTATATATATATGGACAAAGACCAACACGGACAAACTGTGCTTCTGATTTGGGATCCATTCACACAGAAGACATCATGAAGGCCCAAGTCCTTGGTCCCATCAAAGGACAAGGGTCTTGGTGGAGAGATGTCAGTCTAGATCAGTATTTTAGTCGGGAAACAGTGGGAAGAGGTGATAGTGGCTGGTCAAATCTCTTAATGTTCTATAGGTCTTGTACCTCAAGGAACTGAGGACAGGTGTACTGGTTCTGGCAAGGTCACTGCTGGGTAATCACATCTAATATCAGCCCTTTGCTGAACTTAGATGATGTATTTCCCAGCCACATGGCAACAGATATCAGGCTGGGGAAGCTGCTCAGTAATAGAACATTTGCTTTGCATACTGAGGCTCTGGGCTCAGTAATAAGGCAACACACAGCAAAGCTCATGTGTCAGGTCTGGTCCTTAAGGTCTGAGTCTGCTAGGGATCTTCACTTTGTAAGTTTTATGATCTTCCACTTTAGCTGCAGCAGTGCTTCAGAGAGATGACCAGCCTACAGGTAGCCTGGAAGCCAGTGGCTGTGATCAACAGACAGAAACCATGCAGGAGGTGCAGATAAATGTGGAAGACCACCTGTTCCCATCCAAAGGCAAGGGGCAGCAAAGATGCCACAGAAGGGTCAATGACCAGAACAGAGACTAATGGAGCTCCTGGTAGAGTCAAGCAAATATAATAAAAGCCATTGGATTCTACAGTGGAGCCTACAAAAGAGATGTGATATGTGAAAGGAACAAGGGCGGGTGGTGATGGTGCTGAACCCAGAGGAGGAGAGAGAGATGTTGAGAGTTCAGTGCACTGCCATGAATCCTTGCTTATATGCACACCACATGTAGTTACCTGCTTTAGGGTTTCTATTGCTGTGAAGAGACACCATGACTATGGCAACTCCTACAAAGGAATACATTTAATTTGGGCTGGCTCACAGTTCAGAGATTCAGTCCATTATCATGGTGGGAAGCATGTCAGTGTGCTGCTAGACGTGGTGTTGGAGAGGTAGCCGAGAGCTCTACATCGATCCACAGGCAGCAGGAAGAAAGAGACACACTGGGCCTAGCTTGAGCATCTGAAATCTCAAAGCTGGTCCTTGGTGGCACACATTTCCTTCAAGACCACACCAACAACAAGGTCATACCTAATAGTGCCACTCCCTATGGACTTCTGGGGGACATTTTCTTTCAAACCATTACATATCCCATGGACCAGAAGTGATGTGTTGACCCTGTACAACTTCAGCCTTGACAACAAATCACTGGAGCTGTGGATGACTGAGAAGGCCCACTACTTCAATACTAGCTGACAGGCCAGTGGTTGATGGACTAAAGGACACAAGAAGGGGAGGGAGAAGTACCAGAGTTAACCCATATCCTCACTGCCAGGACACTCATTCAGTCCTAACACAATCCTAAGTCAAACTGCAATGTGTTTGTCTATTTTTTAGAGTTTGCTGATATTTCTTTAGGCTGCTGGATCTGCTAGAAGAAAATATGGAGGTAGAGGTTCACTTCATTTGCAAGATACCATACTCACTGGCGTCTTATACAGAGCCAGCTCCATGCACCTAGAACCCCTTCAGAAGTGAAGGTTCATGCAAGAGGGATGGTGTGGATCTGCACAGGCAACAGGAAGGAGAGGAGAGTCTAAGGTTCCAAAAAGCATGAACATTTGTATTTCCATGTGATGGCCACATTAGCCTTTGAGATTTGCAGGCTAGAATAAGTACTATTGACAACCCAAGACTGTAAGGGACCCTAAAGGCTAGAACCAGCAATGGGTTGGAGAAAACGGAGATGGGTTAATACTGGACTAAACTGGGAGCTGAGACATGTCCAGGTGACCAGTGAACACAGGAGCACCCACACTGTTTCTGGATGTCACAGGTGCTGAATACATTCCTGATGGTTCTGCACCTCCAGGGCTGCTTGGTAAGGTCTTCCTAGGCAGAAGGCACTCCTGGCCCCTGCTGAATGAGCTAATGGCAAGCACAGGATGGCCTGAGATCCTGAATAGCAACTTTAAGACCCTACTGATGTCTTCCTGGCTGAGATGGAAAAAGTGAGGGACTGTGGACATCAGTGCTGGTGGGTTATAGGCCTGTTTATGTAGCCAGTAATGTGGCACCTGGGCTGCCTGAAAACAATAAAACAATTAGGGAACTTCTTATGTCCCTGAGCCCACTGTCTGCCTTGCCCAGGACAGGAGGAACCCCAAGAGCAACTTCAGTGATAATCTGTTTGTGGTTGCTGACCTGTGAAGCAGGAATCGTAGCCACCTGACCCTGCTAGCTTAGATATGTGGTGTAAGGCTGGGGTTAGAGGTAAGAGTATGGTTACAGTCCCAGAGTTGTGTGACACATGTGGCTCCTAACAACTGGCTTGATCCAGATTTCTACAGAAGTGATGGGCATCTTTCTCACATGGATCAGCCCTCAACACAGAGATAAAAGAATGTTGGGTGAAGACTTTACTACTATGTTGAGGGAATATGCTCTCCAAGCCATGTACAAAAGGAGACTGGTGGTATCATGGGGCAGGTGTGGTCTCCACACATGACATACCAGGCTGGCATGCTCTTTACTACTGCTATAATCCATAAGTGCAGCACTTTGGAGGTAGAATACCAGTGAATTTGTCCCATCTGTCATCTTATGAAATTGAAGTATAGGGCTTCCTCATCCCCAAATTAGGCATGGACTCTCCTCCCCAGCATAGGCACACCAAATAAAGGCTACCTGGTTCTGGATTCCCGGCATTCTGATATGAGTGCATCTACACTGTAGCCATTGCTGACAGAGTCTCCAGGAAGTGAGACGACAAAGCAAGTGATGGATGATTGTAGAAAGCACACAGGGCTGGGCAAGAACTACAGGGCTCTTCTAAGGTGGCAAGATGCCTTTAGGGGCAGAATGTATGCATATGAACTTGGCAGCTAGGATCTTGGTATTCCCATCGGCCTCAGGTTCATACCCTGTGTCTCCTGCTGGGACATAATCACCAACATGTCAGTGGTGCTGAACACTTCGGGGATCCCAGGGCCACTTTATGAGGCACAGCCTTCATGTCACTCTTAGCAGGTGTCTGTGATGTGCCTGTATCGCTGTGCCTTTTCCAGGGTGTCTTGGAGGATGGAGCCAGATTCTAGGGTGATTGAGCCCTACACTCACTCCCAGGCTGGCTTCGCATGCCTTGGGGAGCTCCTGTCTAACATGAAGCCCTTCCTTTAGTTTTTTGGTACCCTTTGGATAGCCCCAGCATAGTGACAATGGCATCTTCACATTTCCCGTTAGCCCAAGCCCCCTCTAGCTCTGTACAATTGTACACTAGCAGGGATACTAATTTCAGATTGATGTACAATAAACAAGTCTTAAGATGGCCATTTGATCTGGACTGTAGCCATTGCTACAGTGGTGGTGGTATATGCCTTTATCCCAGTACTCAGGAGGCAGAGGCAGACCGATCTCTGAGTTCAAGGCTATCCTGGTCTACAGAGTTCCAGGACAGGCTCAAAAGCTACAGAGAAACCCTGTCTCAAAAAAAAAAAAAAAAATTGGTTTCTTGATCTGAACTCAGTCCTTGTCTACTGTGTTCTCAGACAACAAGCTACAACCAACCCTTACCAACTATGTCATCCCCCTACAACTGTGTGGATGCTATGAAAAAGAGTACTAAGGCATACTCATGCACATTCAGCAGAATACTCTAAGTGCTAATGGCAGATGTATAAAGAATTCAACAACAACCTGCATGTCAATGACAATAACATAAAAATAAAAGGAGGAAGGAAAAATAGAAAGGGATACCTGTGCTGATGTTCAGCAAGTGCCAGCTAAACCCGTATCACACATAGACACCCATCAGTGGCTGCTGGGTTAGTGAGCAATGGCTACAGGCAGAAGTCAAGACTAGGCAAAACAAAGTAGTTTGTGTGTGTGTGTGGGCGCATGCGTGCTTGTGTGTGCAGTTTCTGTTTGGATGACAGATATTGTTGGTGGTAGTCCCTAAGACCCTGAGATGTCACAAATTGCTGAAAGGACTCACAATTACAAAACTTGCTGTCCTTAAGGGTAAAGAGGAAAATCTGCAGCAGTAAAAGTTGACAAGACAACAGAGAGATGGCACGTTCCTTGCTGTCCTGACTGAAGATATCTATCTAGACAGGAGCATGCTTCCAGCAACCCATGTGACAGTAGTAAGAGTCACTGGGAAGTTCAAAAGTCTTAAGAGTCCTGAAAGTTTGGGGTTTGGTAGGGATAGGAATAGGGAGGACATTTCTGGAGATATGGAGCACTCCACAGGGCTAACTTTGGTCTCCTTACCCTCTGAGGTCAGACTTCACCATCCCAAGACTGTGTCCTAAACATAATACCATGACTCACAGCTCAGACTTTTTTTTTTTTAATTCTTACCTCCTGGACACAAGTAAAGGTTAGACATCTCACCATAGTGGTACCTCAAGAATCAGACATATCAGACATTTATTTTGGAATGTGCAGGATCAACTCCCCAAGCTGAGTTAACTGTCTTGTGTGGACCACCCTCCTTGCTTCCTGTAGGAGTAATAACATAATTTTGGCTTCTGTCTTCTTCCCCTATTTTCTGGTGCTGGAACCAAGTCCTCTGCAGCAGGATCCTACCAGTGAACTGACCTCCCAGGCTCACTGTGTTAGTTTTGGGGAGTTCTGACCAAAATGCTTGAAAGAACAACTCAAGTAGGGAAAGATTTGTACATCATCACTCTAATGCATTTGCTTGGACAGGACACCAAAAATAGCCAGAGCATATGCATCAGGAGACTGTTCAAAATGTGCAGGACAGGAATTTAGACCCAATGCTGTCAAGTCCATTGGTAATATGCAATCACTCTCACTATCGATCCACAGATTCCATCTTCAGCACTGAAGCTCTAGGTCAGAGAGGTGGCTCAGCCAGTAATGACACTTGTTGCACAAGACTGGAGACCTGAGTTTGATCCCAGAACTCATGTAATGGTAGCAAGAAAGAACCAACTTCGTGAAATTATTCTCTGAACACCACATGTGTTCACAAGTGAAGCACACACACAATGTAAAAGGAAAATTTTAAAGCTCTATTCATAGACAATAGCACTCTACCAAGCTGCTAACAACCACAGTGTTTCTATAAATTTGCATAGTGGTATCCCACATTTTTCATTTGTATGGATGGCTTATTTCAACCTGGGTTCATTTATGCTGTATGTAGCTGATGTTTGGCAGCATTTGTGATCTCTATATTCCATATGAATTTTGTGAATTTTGGAATCTTGTAGGAATCCTATTAGATCCTATTGAATAACAGACCCCTTCCCAGAATTTCTGTCCAAGGCATGATCAATAAAGCAAACCTTCCTGTTTTAATGTTCTCTTTAAATTTTTATTTCTTGCCAGGGATGGTGGCACATGCCTTTAATCCCACTAATTGGGAGAGAAAGGCAGGCAGATTTGTGGATTCTAGGCCAGCATAGTCTACAGAGCAAGTTTCAGGACAGCCAGAGCTACAGAGAAAAACTGTCTCACTCCTGCAAGCGTCCCCCCCCCAAACAAAGCCAACACAAGAACAAAAATAAATTTTACTTCTTCGGTGCATTACATTTATATATTATCCAGTCAATTCTGATGATTCTTACAGGTTACTATACATATATTTTATTCTCTCTGTCTCTGTCTCTTTCTCTCTCTCTCTCTCTCTCTCTCTCTCTCTCTCTCTCTCTGTGTGTGTGTGTGCACGTGTGTGTGTGTGTGTGTGTGTGTGTGTGTGTGTGTCTACTTCAGAAGGGAACAAATGCACGTGTATGCAATTACTCATTTCCTCTGGCAAAAGCCAGAGGTCAAAGCTGAATGTCTTCTTCAGTTCTCCTCCATCTTATTTATTGAGACAGTGTTTCCCTGATTTGGAACCTACTCATTGAGCTAGACTGGCTGGCCAGCAACTGAGCACCCTGCCTCTTCTGCCTCCCTAGCACTGGGATTGTCCAAGTGGTTGGCAAGTCCAGATGATTGGGAATGAATGCATGTCCTCATGCTTACATGGCAAGCACCATACTGTGAGAGCCACTGCCCTGCCCTAAAATACTTAGTCTTTTGTTGCTATTTTATACATAATACTGCTTCTCATTTGATTCTCAGATGGTTCATCATTAAAGAACAAACCAGTGGTTTTCATGTGTTAACTTGGTATCTTTGCTGAATTTCATGTTCTCTTATGATATTGTGAAACCTTCCCTATTTCCTATATACACAACTAAATAATGTGTGATCAAGGATTATGGTCCTTCCTCCTACCTGGGATGCACAGTCTCAAGTGAGTGAGCTGTGACAAAAGTCTCACAGACATGCCCACACTTCTACTATACTCAGAACCAAGAGCCTCAATTGTGCCCACCATATTCCATTTGAGTTCATGTTTTCATGAGACTGATGACCCTGCCCCACCCACATAGGAAACAACAACACAGGAGAACATGATTCATTGGCTGCTGGCCTTTGGCCTACACCCTGCCCTCTTGAACTCTAGTTTTTGTGACCAGAAATCATGGATATATCTAGGTTCCAGAACAGTTTCATCCCACTGATAACTACCTCTACATCTTGGGAAGTTGAAATTGTGGTTGGTTCAGTGTCATGATCTAGCTCAACAGTCTCCTTTGTTTTCATTTTTGGAATAAACATCATATATCATCCAGGAATTATATATGAGGTTGGTTCTTAGTATTTTACATATGTCAAGCATAGGTTCTGTGGTTTGTGATTCCATAGGTAACATTCTATCAACCATAAGGGGTGAAGTAACCATCTGGGTATGAGAGCCTCACCAACACCAAACAATGCCAGGCCTTCCTTTGCACAAATAAACTTTCCCAAGACAGCACTCTCCGAGTCACAGTCACCCCAGTGAGCCACATCACTCTTAACAAACTGACTGGATTTGTTCATCACACCATGGCTAGGGAAAGAAAGCACAGACCTAGGAATGGCTCCAGACTCACTGTTGGTCTTCACTTCAAGGAACCCAGGCAGTTGAAGCCAGGAAAGGTAAATGGCACACAGGACAGAGTCCAGGAGAAACATGCCCAGGTTCCATTTGGCCTCTTCCAGTGGAGTCCAAAGGACAGTGATTATCTGTTGACATGTGTACAGAGAATTGCAAATCTGGAAACACCCATGAGTCCTGATGACCAGGGACTCTGTTCCAGCTTGCTGTTGCAGACATGGCACACCTGTGCAGCTGACATGAATACCAAGACCCCAGTCTCCCAGGAAGCCACACTGATCCTGACAGGGCACAATTGTTCACATGGCTGAGGAGGCTTGGACTGAGGATGAAGGGAAGCAAACAGTGCTAGTAGGCAGATGTTTACCAGAGCATCCAGGTTATCTCCCAAGAGCTGGTGACAGACCAGGGAACACTTTACAACATACAGTGTGTGACATCTAGTACCTGTTCAGTGCACTTACCTCGCGGGTCCTCACTTGGCCTGAAGCAGGAAAATCATGCTTGGGTTGACCCATCCCACTCTGGGGCCAGCACCCAATCAGCACAATTACTTCTCTTTAATGATGTCATACATGACACACAGGAGAGAGGTGGAGACCTGAAGAATAGCAGAAAGTGTGACACCTAACATCCAGGTTTAACATGGCTTCAGAAGTTACCCTGGGAGGGTCTTGGGGGTAAATCAGGAGAAAGCCACCAGCTTGAGCCAATCAGTAACCAGAGCACAGTTGTGTCTGTCCCTCCACTCCTGACTGTAATGCAAACTGGTGCCCTGACTCCCATTCAGGCCTGCATCCAGGCCAAGTTGGAACTAGAGAAAGACCCTTGTCTGTGCCGCAACATAAGGTGCCATCGTATGTAAATGGGTTGGAGAGGACCAAGAGCCAGGAACAGGAACAGGGAGCAGACTTGAGGCCTTCAAGCCAGCTATAAGCATGGAATCCCCATGGGCTCTGGTGACATAGACGTGAGTGGCAGGGCAGCTGAGAGGAGGAGACCCAGTGTCTAGTCCTTGCTGAGATGCTGCAAACAGTGCTAGAGATGGACTCAGCTCATCTCTAGCTGAGCTCCTGCCTCCCTTCTGCCACACTGGATGGTACTGCAAAGAGTCCCAGCCTGCATTCCACTGGGATTTCTGAGACTTTGCTCTTCAGAAGTCTGGATCCCCAACAAGGACAGGGACTGTGCCTTTGCTGACGCTAGAGAGTTGGCATGTGCAGTCTGACCAGCAGTGCCCACCATAATAGTACCCTTTGTTGAGAGGCTCAGGAGTAATCTTTCCATTTTCCTCATGGCTACCCATGCTAACCACAGGCCTCTGGAATGAGGAGGACACTGCTTACATACCTCATGTGGAAGATTGTTGCAGAAGAGATTGGTCCACCAGGAAACAAATGATGAATGAAAGACTGAGACCACCATGTGACAGTCCCCAACCTAACCTCATAGCCTCCACTCTCTGACAGTTGTTAACACTTTCTCAGCTTTCTCAGATCTGATGGACGACATGCACAAGTTCTGAGTCTGCCTTCCATATCAACTTGCCTACCTCAAACCTGTCCACAAGACTCCACAGGCTGCAGCCAAAAAACTAATCAGTGGCACTTGCTGTCACAGTCAGCTGGTATATCCTGCAGTTTCTGGAAGGTTCTTGTGCCCTGCCACCTAAATGGTCCTTGAGTCTACAGGTCAGTCTTACCCCAGTGTGTGGCAATGTTCACAAGTCCCTCAAAACTCTGCTTGTGTAGCATGAGAAAGACACCCTCTCCATCCCTACTATGATAGATGTAGACCCAGGGCTCCACCCACCAAGAAGCAAAGAGAAAATGAAATCAGACACAAGGGCCTCCCTGTGACAAGCACCTGGGCATCCTGCTGGCCTCCCCAGGATGCTCTTGACACTTGTAGACAGTTTTTCTGCTTTCTCAGATCAGAGCTAAGAGGTGCCCAGGCTGGGAGGTTGGCCTTCCTTGTGAGTAAGTGACTTCACACCTGTACTCTTAGCTTCCAAGGATAGACCTGCCTTCCCCACACTGCCTCTCACTCACCATCATTGGTTAGCCACTCAAGCCACTTCAGTGGCCCTTGCTGCACAGTGATAGTGCCTGCAAAGCCAGTCACACCTCAAGTCCTACTAGCCAAGTGTTCAACAGAGCCTCAACAACTTTAGATCAATTCTGAGTCAATGTCCTTAGGCCCCTCAGAGCTCTGCCTATGTGGCATATTGCTGACTGACTTCTCTATACCTTGTGATCCTTCACCTTGAGGCAGGGTTCACTGGTCATCTGCCCACTGTGTTCACAGTGCCCAAACATACATGACCACTGTATTCAGCTCCCTGTGGAGAAACTGAGCATCTCCCATGGATAAGCACCCGAGGAAAGAAGAAAGTGTGGAAACCTATGAGACTGATTTTCCCTGTCCTTTTTTCACCCCTCCCTGCACACCCTGGCTGAACAGTAAACACAGCTACTTGGCTCAAAGCAGAGAACAAAGTGCAGCCTTCTCCCTTTCATAAGGGATCAGGTGCCCAGTGTGTCCTCAGAGTGACTTTCCTGATTTTGGGTGTCTAGAGCAGGTGTCCCCCAAACAGTCTGGAAAGCAGTGGGGCAGCCATGGCACTGCTGATTGGAGATGGCCTGTGGTCTGTGGTCATATTCACGACCATCTTCCTGCTTCTGGTGGACCTGATGCACCGACGCAAGTTCTGGGCTGCCCGCTACCCTCCAGGTCCTGTGCCACTTCCTGGGCTGGGCAACCTGCTGCAGTTGGACTTTGAGAACTTGCCATACAGTTTTTACAAGGTGAGAGATGGTGGTGGGGGACAGTAGATGTCATGATGCCCCTACCAGCACATTGTGGTACTGAAGCCACAGGGTAGACAGGAAGATGGCCCCCAAGAGGAAGGAGGTTCAATGGTTTCCTCACGGCAGCTACTCCTGTGCCTGAGGACACTGTGGACTAAGAGCAGAGGCACAGTGTGGAAAGACCATGGAGACAGGCATGGAGTATGGTTGGACTACAGGGCATAAGTCAGGGAGGCCAGCTCAGGTCCCATGAGATCCCATCAGTGGATGCGGTCTCAGGAACAGGGACGTGGGGTGGGCATCAGAGTCCAGTGTAGCCTGTCAGTCAGCAAAGCAGAGCTGGGAGAGCGGCTGTGTGAGCTATAATCTCTTGCTGCTGGGTGGTCTCAGGCCTTGCTGCCCATCTTGGGAACCTGAATTCCCTCTTGTATGGAGAGGTATGAAGGGGACAAGGACCTTGCTCTGGCAAGGCCACCGCTGAATGACCATATCTACTATGAAATCTTTGATGGATTTAGAGGATGGCATTGACATCACAAGGTCCCATACCTCAGTTACAGATGTATGTCAGTGATAGAGCATTTGACCAGCATA
Source organism: Cricetulus griseus (assembly GCF_003668045.3). Taxonomy (NCBI): domain Eukaryota; kingdom Metazoa; phylum Chordata; class Mammalia; order Rodentia; family Cricetidae; genus Cricetulus; species Cricetulus griseus. Next base: position 379,645,861 of record NC_048595.1, on the reverse strand, counting down.
GGGCAGGACCAAGGCTCAATAATGAATACCATAAAAAGGAACATATGTTTGTACACACACACACACACACACACACACACACACACACACGTTGAGGTTGGATCTTTCATTCTGCAGGGAACCTCTACTTCCTAAGTGCTCTATCTCTCTACTTCAGCTTCGACAGCGCTATGGAGATGTGTTCAGCCTACAGATGGCCTGGAAGCCTGTGGTCGTGGTCAATGGACTGAAGGCGGTGCGGGAAGTGCTGGTGAACTGTGGAGAGGACACTGCTGACCGCCCTCCAATGCCCATCTTAAAACACCTGGGCTATGGGAACAAATCAAAAGGCAAAGAGCTTTAGTGGGGACAAGGCAGAGAGAATAGGGCTTGAGGAGCAGTGAACAGAAGATAGACAGGGCCTAACGGAGGGGGTGTGGTCACGCAATGGAAGGACAGTCACTGAAATGGAGGGTGGAGCCTCCAAAATGGCAAGTACTCATATGTGGTAGCAAAGTGCTGGGCACTGATGGCTAAGACTGACCACAGGGAAATACTGGGAGAAGAGGAGACAGCATACCCAAGTATCCTTGGTTACACAAGATGTCCCTGAAGGTGTGGCATTAGCACCTGATGGACCCGAGTGGAGAGAGCAGCGTCGATTCTCTGTGTCTACCATGCGAGACTTCGGCATGGGCAAGAAATCACTGGAGCAGTGGGTGACAGAGGAGGCTGGTCACCTCTGTGATGCCTTCACCCAGGAGGCAGGTAGGTGACGGGTGAGAGATGGAGATGGGGCAGGCACTTATGAGCAATATCATGACTTGCTTGCATCTCTGCTCCTAGGACATCCCTTTAATCCCATCACCCTCCTGAATAAAGGTGTATGCAATGTGATTTCATCCCTCATTTTTGCCCATCGCTTCGACTATGGAGACCCTTTCTTCAAGAGGCTGCTCAAGACATTACAGGAAAGTTTTGGAGAGGACACTGGCTTCATTGCTGAGGTGTGAGGATCAGGGCAGTGTTTATGGCAACTGCTGTGCTGTAAAGGCCATCAGATGAAAGTGCATTCAGGGTGCATAGGGAGAGGGCCTTGTGTGAGAGTCAAATGCAGGGGGAAAGGCCTGGACCTTGGCAAACCTCAGATAACAGGAGGGGAGGGGTGGACGAAGGCCAAGGGCTCTAGAAATGGGGTGAACCTCTACCCATTATCTACACACAAACTACACAAGCCTGTTAGATTTACAGATAGAAAAGTCATTTTGTTCACCCTGGGCAATAAGACAACCTACAGGCTGGAACTGAGGAAGAAGCAGGTTATGGGAGAGGCAGTCTATGAGTCCTTTGTGGAAGAGGCTGGGATCTAAGACTGGTCCATGTGAAGTTGATGCAGCAGTTACTGCATCCAGGGACAAGAGAGATAGATGGTCTATGTGTAAATGAGCTTTCCAAGCAAGCCTGGGACCCATGTAGGAGACAGATCTTACTGTAAAAGTTGTTCTCTGACTATCAAACAGGAGCCATTGTTAATGTGTGAGAGTGCACATGCAGGCATGCACAGACAGACTTCCGGACACACACCCCCAAATTAATTTTAATTAGGAATAAAAGCTACTACACCTACTCTGTTTCTTTCATAGGTACTCAACACAGTCCCAGTGCTCCTCAGCATTCCTGGGATATCGGACAAAGCCTTCCCCAAGCAGAAGGCATTCATGGAGTCCCTGGATAAGATGTTGGTTGAGCACAAGACAACCTGGGATCCTGCACAGCCACCACGACACCTGACAGATGCCTTCCTGTCTGAAGTGGAGAAGGTGAGGACAGCCATAAAGGAGGGGGTCAGGTCCTTTGGGCTGCATTGGACTATGAGTTGTGATGCCTGGCCAGTTGTGTTTATATGTCACCCATGGACTCAACACCTAGGGTGCATGAACACAATGGTACACAATTTTGTCCTTACTCCCCGTGTCCCTGAGCCTAACATTTTTGTCTGACACAGGCCAAGGGGAACCCTGAGAGCAGCTTCAATGATGAGAACCTGCGCATGGTGGTGGTTGACCTGTTCACTGCGGGGATAGTGACCACGTCAACCACACTGTCCTGGGCCCTGCTCCTCATGATCCTGCACCCGGATGTGCAGAGTGAGCCTGGCTGGGGCTGGGAGGGAGCATGAGGAAAGAAAGATAGAAGTCCCTGAGAAGCTGGTGGCTCCAGCATCAGCTTGACCCAGACTCCCACAATTCTGATGGGAGTCCTAACTCATGGATTAACACAAGGAAGGTTATGGAAGAGTCACCAAGGAACTGCTTCACTGAGGAGATGCTGTCTCTCCAGGCCGTGTTCAACAGGAGATTGATGATGTCATAGGGAAGGTACGGCATCCAGAGATGGCAGACCAGGCCCGCATGCCCTACACAAATGCTGTCATTCATGAGGTGCAGCGATTTGGAGATATTGTCCCAGTGAATTTACCACATATGACGTCCCGTGATGTTGAAGTACAGGGCTTCCTCATCCCCAAGGTATGCATGGGCACCCTTGTCACAGGATCACAACCAGGCAAACAAAGGCTGTAAGACCAAGACCACCACATCCTGAATTTCCACATGGTGAAGGGAACAACTTAAGTGTTAGTACATCACAGCCATTACCCAGGATTCCCCAATGAGGAGGGATGTCAAGTGAAATAAGCCTCAGTGTATTTCAGGGAACACTGCAGGTTCTATTTGGGTACTTATGGTAGTTTTCTCACAGGGCCTTGAATGGTTCCAGAAAAGGCACTGAGAGGCTCTGAGTTTGAGGTGAATAAAAGAATCCTGTGTGTGCAGGAAGAGTTTGTGTATGTGGTCATGGTAACCAGGGTATTGGCAGCCCCACCCAAGTCTATGTTCACACATGTGCCTCCTGCCAGGGGACGACCCTCCTCACCAACCTGTCCTCAGTGCTGAAGGATGAGACTGTCTGGGAGAAACCCTTCCACTTCCATCCTGAACACTTCCTGGATGCCCAGGGCTGCTTTGTGAAGCATGAGGCCTTCATGCCATTCTCAGCAGGTGCTGTGGGGTGCCTGGCTCCATGTCTCTTCCCAGGGTGCCTTGGGGGGTGGAGCATCAACCAGGCCCCAGACTGACTAAGCTTCTTTCCCACCCACAGGCCGCAGAGTATGCCTGGGGGAGCCCCTGGCCCGCATGGAGCTCTTCCTCTTCTTCACCTGCCTCCTGCAGCGCTTTAGCTTCTCGGTGCCTGATGGACAGCCGAGGCCCAGCACCCAAAGCATCTTCACATTGCCAGCTATCCCAGTCCCCTACGAGCTCTGTGCAGTCATGCGCTAGCAAGGACAGCAGCTCCATCCTTCTCCCCAGCTTGTGCTGCATGATGTCCAATAAACCAGACCTGTGGCTGCCACTCAGATTCCTGGACCTCCCCCATCCTTGTCTCCACTGTGTCCCAAGACCACAGTCTACAACCAGTCTTTCCCCTCCTCCTCAGACCTCCCCTATGAGCAACTCAGTGCTGTGAGGAAAGTGTTTACTGAGCCAAGAACAGTGGCACAGGCCTGCAGTATAGTTTGGGAGAGGCTGAGGCAAGAAGATTTCAAGTTCAAGGCCAGCCTGGGCTATATAACCTGATTACTCAAGGAGATCCTTTCTCAAACAAAGGTGTTGAGTGCAGGTTGTCAGGAGGTGATGAAGAGACCCAGGAGGGAAGGAAAGGGACAATGAGAGGGGGAAGCATTGTGACAAAGTAGGAAGAGAGGTGGCTGTGCTGGTGTTCAGTGATTGACCCTAGGTCACACAGAAAAACCCATGGATGGATGCTGGCTTAGGGACAAACCACAGACAGAAGTCAAGACTCACTGGTTCTTGAGGAAATGTGAATGGTTTGAACTGGAAATCAGCACAATTCTTGTTTTGGGGACAGATGTTGGTCTAGGTCCCCAAGACCCTGGAGTGCCACAAATGGTAAAGAGGCTCAGGCTTGCTGCAGTGAAAGGATGCAAGAGAAAATCTACTGTATCAAAGGTGATGATTCAGAATCCAGGAGGGTGGGCAGGATCCTGCTGTCCTGTCTGGGGCCATCTCTCTAGACCAAGGAGATTGCTCCCGGCAAGCACTGGGACAGATACAATGGGTATTACTCACTAGCAATGTTCAAGAATCTTGGAGTCTTGAAAATTTGCAGGCTTATTGGAGTCAAGCAGACTGTTCTGCAGGCATGGAACACATCTCCAGGCTCATCTCAGTCTCTATATAATCAGATGCCAGACAGCAGCATCTGAAGACCTCAACCTTCATAGTATGCCTTGAGACACAGTTGTGTACAGACACTCATTTTGGTTTTGGTTTGTAACAAAGAAAATGTTCTTCCATTGAGTCTCTGTCATAGGAACATTTGAGAAGCTCCCCACAGCCCTCCAGCAGTAGACCTTTACTTTTGGGATGTACAGGATCAGTCACCAAGCTGGAGTCACCACTTCACTGATGCCTTCCTTGCTACCTACAGGAATAACCACATCATTTTCCCAGTGTCTCCTCTTCTTCTCCCCCTCCCTTTATTTTTATTGCATATGCATGGACACTTGTCTACATGTGTGCAGTGCCCAAAGATGATGGGAAAGGGTATGGGATCTCCAGGAACTTGCATTGGAGTTAGCTGTAAATCTCCTATGGGTGCTGGGAATTAAGCCTGTGTCTGTAGGAAGAGACCCAGCTCTTCACTGTTCAGCCATCTCTATAACCCTCCTTCCCACTTTTAATGGTGCTGGAAGGTCTTCCTCTCGCCTGAGGCAATGTCCTGTAGTTCCCTTGTGTGACCTGTCACATGAGTGACTTTCCTAGGACCCTGGAATCAGGCCTAACTAGACATCTGTGCCCCATGCTACGTTCTTAGCCTAGCATAGTACAGTGCCTGTGGTGTTGGCTCCCACATCCCAATGCCCTCCACTGAGTAAGCACCTGGGGAGGGAAGAAGAGGTGGGACGGACGCAAACCTTCCTAGATTGCTCTGGCCCCTCATGACACTCTGACTGAAGAGAAAGCACAGGAGCTCAATCAAGGCCGAGGACAAAGGACAGACAGCCTTGCTTACTTTATTTAGGAGCAGATGCTAGGTTTCAGGAAGAGGTCTCCTTGCTGATCTTAGGTGGCTGTGGTGGTTGATGTAGGGTGTTTCAGAAAGCCCTGGAACAGTGATGCGCCCATTAGTCAGCTGACTGGAGATGAACTGTGGCCTCTGGTCATATTCATGGCCATCTTCCATTACTGGTGGACCTGATGCATTGATGCAAGTTCTGGAATTCCAGCTACTTTCCGGGCCCTGTGCCACAACTGGGCATGGTCTTGCAGAACATGGGGTACCGTACACACACACACACGCACACACGCACGCACACACGCACGCACACAAGCACGCACGCACGCACGCACGCACACATGCATGCGCATTGCAATTAAGGGCAACAGAGATCACAGCACCTCTAGCAACACACAGTGATCCCTCAGGGAGCTGGGGTCCCACGAAGCAGACTTTGTAGCTTCCTGGCAACAGGTCTGTGGGGTCTGAGGACACTTCGAACTTTCTTAGTGCAAGGTGTGAATGAAAGTCTGGAAGGTGGAGCAGGACATGGGAGTTGGTAGGTGGTATGTAAAAGAGTCAGAAATAATTGGAATTTTCTTTGGGCCGATCTCCAGCACCCAAATAAAGACATGGAGACTTATTATTCATTATGAATGCTTCACCTTACCTTATGCTTGTCCCACTAGCTCTTTTTTTTTTAAAAAAAACTTAACTCTGTTTCTATAGCCACATCTATGCTCTCCATGCTCCCACAGGAAGCTGTGTGTCAAGGCTGTGGGAGAGGCCCTCTGGGAGTCAACTTCAGGAGGAAAAGCCTCCAGCATGACAATCCTGTGAGAGCAGCAGGGGAGAAGTAGACCAAGGTCAGGTTTCTAGAAAGGGAAAGAACCTATGTCCTCTGTCTAAGTGGAAGTCACTCAATTCTGTGAGATTGTTTTATTTTTTCACCCTGGGCTGCAAAAAGCCTAAAGGCTGGAACTGAAGAGGAGGCAGGTGAAGAATTAATCCAATTAATCTTAATCAATAAAAAATTAAGATTCAAATATTGGGATAAAAACCCGGAAGATGAGAGAACCAATAACAGCCACCAGTGACTTCCTACCTCTGCGATTCCTCTGACCAAAAGGCTCAAAACCCTTTCTCTGCTCCACCTTACTGTCTCCTGTGTCCTCTCAATAGCCCTCCAAACCTCTATGTGTAACTAGTGGCTGCTTCCTCCCTGTGACTCCAAGCTAGCTTTATTTGTCAGAACACAATCAAAATATCATACATCATTTCTCTCTTTTGTCTAAATAAAAAGTGAAAGTTTTAACTAACAGTAAAACTATATACAACAAGCACGATAATTATATAAAAATGCATACAAGTGAGAATTACATTACCAGTGTCTAGCCCATTTGCATTTGAAAAATTCTGAGAAAATACTCCATTATCTATTCTATCTTGGTGAGTTCAAAGTGTTGTACCTAATTCACTTTCTATCCTAATTTGCATTACCAACCCAAAACAATCTTTTTATGTCCTAGCTGGCACCCACATTCTGAGGGCTTGGTTTGATCCAATGCTGGTTACCCAGATTTACAACTGGGGTCTGTGTGCTCTCACTTGGTCAGGTCAGCTTTTTCTGTGGGCTTCTACAGCACGGTCTTGACCCCTTTGCTCATCCCTCCTCCCTCTCTATAACTTGATTCCAGGAGTATGGCTCAGTGTTTAGCTGTGAATCTCTGCTTCTGCTTCCATCAGCTACTGGATGAAGGCTCTAGGATGGCATTTAAGGTAGTCATCAATCTCATTATAGGAGAAAGGTATTTAAGGTAGCCTCTCCACTATTGCTTAGATTCTTAGTTGGGATCATCCTTGTGGATCTCTGAACATTTCCCTAGTGCCATATTTCTCTTTAAACCCACAATGGCTCCCTCTATTATGATATCTCTTGTCTTGCTCTCCTCTATTCTTCCCCCAACTCAATCTTCCTCATGTCTTCCTCTCCCCTCCTTTTATCTCCTTCTCTTCTTCCTACCTCTCTCCCCCTCCCTCCATGCTTCCAATTTGCTCAGGAGATCTTGTTCCTTTCACGTTCTCCAGGGGACCATGTATGTCTCTCTCAGGGTCCTTCTTGTTTCCTAGCTTTTCTAGAGGTGTGGATTGTAGGCCGGCAGTCCTTTGCTCTATGTCTAATATCCATATATTAGTGAGTACATACCATGCTTGTATTTCTGTGACTGAGCTACCTTACTCAGGATGATTTCTTCCAGTTCTACCCATTTGCTTGCGAATTTCAAGATTTCATTTTTTTTTCTCCCACTGAGTAATACTCCACTGTGTAAATGTACTACATTTTCTCTATCCATTCTTCAGTTGAGGGGCATCTAGGTTGCTTCCAGATTCTGGCTATTACAAACAACGCTGCTATGAACATAGTTGGACAGATATCCTTGTTGTATGAATGTGTATCCTTTGGTTCTATGCCCAAGGGTGGAATTGCTGGATCTTGAGGTAGACTGGTTCCCATTTTCCTGAATAACCACCATACTGATTTCCAAAGTGGCTGCAAAAGTTTGCACTCCTACCAGCGATGGAGTAGTGTTCCTCTTTCTCCACATCCTCTCCAGCATAAACTGTCATTGGTGTTTTTGATTTTAACCATTCTGGCAGGTTGTAAGATGGTGTCTCAGGGTTGTTTTGATTTGTATTTCCCTGATGGCTAAGGATGTTGAGCAATTTCTTAAGCGTCTTTCAGCCATTTTAGATCCTATATTGAGAATTCTGTATTTAGTTCTGTACCCCACTTTTTAATTGGATTATTTTATGTTTTGGTGACTAGCTTCTCGAGTTCTTTGTATATTTTGGAGATCAGCCCTCTGTCAGATGTGGGGTTGGTGAATATCTTTTCCCATTCTGTGGGCTGCCGTTTTGTCTTGTTGACTGTGTCCTATGTCTTACAGAAGCTTCTCAGTTTCATGAGGGTCACATTCATTAATTGTTGATCTCAGTGTCTCTGCTATTGGAGTTATGTTCAAGAAGTGATGTCCTGTACCAATTTATTCAAGGGTACCTCCTATTTTCTCTTCTAAGAGGTTCATTGTGGCTGTATTTATGTTGAGGTCTTTGATTTATTTGGACTTAAGTTTTCTGCATGGTGATAGATACGGATCATTCTGTAGTCTTCTACATGCCAGCATCCAGTTATACCAGCACCATTTGTTGAAGATTCTTTCTTTTTTCCATTGTATAGTTTTAGTTTCTTTGTCATAGAAACTATCGTGTTTAGATATGTTCCTGTTATCCCTGACCACTCAAAGACTTTATCATGAAGGGGTGTTGGATTTTTGTGGAATGCTTTTTTGACATCTAGTGAGATGATCATGTGAGGTTTCTCTTTCAGTTTGTTTATATGGTGGATTACATTGATGGATTTTCATATGTTGAACCATCCCTGCATCCCTGGGATGAAGCCTACTTGATCATGGTGGATGATTTCTCTGATGTTACTTGGATTGATTTGCTAGTATTTTATAGAGTATTTTTGCTTCAATATTTGTGAGGGAGATTGGTCTGTAGTTCTCTTTTTTACTTAGTCTTTGTGTGGGTTGGGTACCAAGGTAACTGTAACCTTGTAAAAAAGAGTTTGGCAATGATCCTTCTGCTTCTATTGTGTGGAACTATTTGAGGAGTATTGGTATTAGCTCTTCTTTGAATTTCTGGTAGAATTCTGCACTGAAACCATCTGGCCCTGGGCTTTTTTTGGTTGGGAGACTTTTGATGACTGTTTCTATTTCATTGGGGGTTAAAGATCTATTTATATTGCTTATCTGTTCTTGATTTAGTTTTGGTAAGTGATATATATCCAGGAAATTGTCCATTTCCTTTACATTTTCCAATTTTGTGGAGTACATGTTTTCAAAGTATAACCTGATGATTCTCTGGATTTCTTCAGTGTCCATTTTTATGTCCCCCTTTTTATTTCTGATTTTGTTAATTAGTGTGTTCTCTCTCTGCCTTTTGGTTAGGTTGGATAAAGTTTTGTCTATCATGTTGATTTTCTCGAAGAACCAACTCTTTGTTTCATTGATTCTTTGTATTGTTTTATTTGTTTCTACATTATTGATTTCAGCCCTCGATTTGATTATTTCCTGGCGTCTACTCCTCGGGGTGAGTTTGCTTCTTTTTTGTTCTAGAGATTTCAGGTGTAGTGTTAATTCTCTAGTGTGACTATTCTCCAGTTTCTTCATATGTGCTCTTAGTGCTATGAACTTTCCTCTTAGCAATGCTTTCAAAGTGTGGATAAGTTGGATATGTTGTGTCTTCATTTTCATTGAGTTCTAGGAAGTCTTTAATTTCTTTCTTTATTTCTTCTTTGATCCAGGAGTGATTTAATTGTGCATTGTTCAATTTCCATGAGTTTGTAGGTTTTCTGCAATTTGTGTCCTTTTTGAATTCTAATTTTAAGCTGTGGTGGTCCGATAAGATACCTGGGGTTATTCCAATTGTTTTGTATTTGTTGTGGTTTGCTTTGTTGCTGAGTAAGTGGTCAATTTTTGAGAAGGTTCCTTGTGGTGCTAGGAAGAAGGTATATTCTTTTGTGTTTGAATGGAATGTTCTAAGATGTCTGTTAAACCCAATTGGGTCAAGCTTCTCTTAGTTCCTTTGTTTCTTTAAGTTTCTGCCTGGTAGTCCTATCCAGTGGTGAGTGTGGAGTGTTGAAGTTCCCCACTATAAGTGTGTGGGGTTTTATGTGTGATTTGAGTTTTAGTAACTTTTTTTTTAACAAATGTGGATGCCTTTGTATTGGGGGCATAGATGTTCAGAAGACTTCATCTTGATGGACTTTTCCTGTGATGGATATGAAATGCCCTCCTTCATCTCTTTTGATTAATTTTAGTTTGAAGTCTAAATTGTTAGATGTTAGGATAGCTACACCAGCTTGTTTCTAAGGTCCATTTGATTGGATAATCTTTTCCCAACTTTTTGCTTTGAGGTAACATCTGTCTTTGAAGTTGAGGTGTGTTTCTGGTATGCAGCAGATGGATGGTTTCTGTCTTCATATCCATTCTGTTAGTCTGTGTCTTTTTATAGGCGAGTTAAGACCATTGATATTGAGGGATATTAATGACCATTGGTTTTTAATTCTTGTTTGTTTGGATTTGTTGTTGTTGTATGTGGATTTCACCCTTTCTTCTTTTGGTTTTTGGTAAAGTGGGATTATATATTGTCTACGTTTTTGTGATTGTAGTTAACTTCCTTGGGTTGGAGTTTTCCTTCCAGAACTTTCTGTAGGGCTGGATTTGTGGATATGTATTGTTTAAATCTGGTTTTGTCATGGGATATATTGTTTTCTCCATCCATAATGATTGAAAGCTTTGCTGGGTATAGTAGTCTGGGCTGGCATACATGGTCCCTTAGCGTTTGTAAAACATCTATCCAGGACCTTCTGGCTTTCAGAGTTTCCATTGAGAAGTCAGGTGTAATTCTGATAGGTCTGCCTTCATATGTTAGTTGGCCTTTTTCCTTTGCTGCTCTTAATATTCTCTCTTTATTCTGTGTATTTGGTGTTTTGATTATTATGTGGTGAGGGTATTTTTTTGTGGTCCAGGCTACTTCATGTTTTGTAAGCTTCTTGTACTTTCATTGGCATGTCTTTCTTTAGCTTTGGAAAGTTTTCTTCTATGATTTTGTTGAATAAGTTTTCTGTACCTTTCATCTGGGTTTCTTCACCTTCTTCAATACCTATTATTCTTAGGTTTGGCTTTTCCCAGATATTTTGTGTTAGGGAATTTTTGGACTTAAGATTTTCTTTGGTCGATGAATCTATTTCCTCTAGTGAGTCTTCAACACTTAAGGTTCTCTTTTCCATCTCTTGCGTTCTATTGGTTATGCTTACATCTGTAGTTCTTGATAGTGTACCCAGCTTTTCTATTTCCAGCATTACCTCATTCTGTGTTTCTTTATTGTTTCCATTTCAGATTTCAAGCTTTGAACTGTTTGAATTGTTTCCTTCATTTGTTTGTTTTTTCCTTGGCTTTCCTTGCTTTCTTTACAAGATTTATTTCTTGAATGTTTTGGTTTGTCTTTTCCTCCATTTCTTGTATGTTTTGTTTGTTTTTTCTTCCATTTCTTTAAGGGATTTTCTTATTCCTCTTTGAGGGTCTCTAATATCTCCATAAAGTTGTTTTTAAGGCCATTTTCTTCTTCATCTGTGTTGGGATGTTCAGGTCTTGCTGGTATAGAGTTCCTAGACTCTGGTGGCCTCATATTGGTCTTTAGTATGGTCATCATTCAGACTGCAGAAGACTTAAACCTTATGCAGCAGATCTCAAAGTAGATAACAATTCACAGTACAAAAACTTAATTCCTAGTTACCTGATAGAGACTCACACCTGAAATCATGTACAGGAAGCTAGATGAAGACTTTTTCTAGAATTAGCTAGAATTCTATATGACTATTAATATCATGCCAAAAATTAAAAATATGTATATACATATTAATCTAATAAATTTTGGGCTAATATTTATACCTTAAGAAGTCTGTTTGTTTTTTGTTTTGTTTTGGTTTTAGTTTTGGAGACAGGGTTTCTCTGTATTGCTTTGGAGGTTGTCCTGGAACTCGATCTGTAGACCAGACTGGCCTCAAACTCACAGAAATCCACCTGCCTCTGCCTCCCGATTGCTGGGATAAAAGGCATGCAACACCAACACCTAGCAGATCTTAAGTTTTAAAGAGTCAAAATAATGTCAAAGAATTTTGAGACTAGTTGCAATAAAATAGTCCCTTAATTTTGGTTTTTCTTCTGTCCCATATCAGGTAGTTATTCTGACATGATACAGAGATTTTGGGTTTTCCTTTAACAAGCATGCTTAGGTTTAGAGAAGAAGAAAATCACCTCCAACTCCAAAGCCAGCTTTAGTTGTTAATTGGACTAGGACTACAAAAAGAACATTTGCATTATGTGTCTGTAGAGAACAGCAGAAACAAACATTTGGCAAGAGTTATGAAATTTTATCCTGTCAGAGATGTGATATACCAATAGGCCAATTTACTCTTTTTCAGGGGACTTTTTTGGTTTGGATATATTTTCCTTTTTCTTCAGATGTCTCATTTGTTTAGTGGTCTTCAGATTCCTTCACTAGATTCCTTCATTCTTTTGAAAAGACAAAATCAGTTTGGCAATTTATATCCGATCAAATGAAAAACATTTGTTAGTCATATAAGTTAGTTTAGATTGCATGATCACACTGTTTAATATACTATCATCTCTCCTAGTTAAGAGGTATTTCTTGTTCAAATATGATCTTTATCAAATTTGGTGGTATCGATAGATTTTCTTCTCATGTGTAAACAAAAGCAAAACTTCTTACCCAATGTAACACATATCTTGGTTTCCATTCTGAGGTCAACACATCTTTAAAGTGTACAGACTGATTTAATTCTGTAGTTTTGTCTATTTTCCAATGTCTCTCCACAGCTATTGATCCTTTCTCATTAGTGTTTAGAAAATTTTAAGTTAATAAAGCATTATGCAATCTATTCCTGGGGTCTTTATTACTCCTTTCTGTTTATTAAGCATGTCTTTTAGAGTTCGATTAGATCTTTCTATAACTACTTGACCTGTAGGATTGTGTGGTATATCTGTAACATACTTTATATGGTAATATGCAAAAAATGTTTTATTTTGCTAGAGACATATGCTAGAGCATTGTCAGTCTTCATTGTACAGGTATACCCATGATGGACACAATGTCTAACAAATGTGTGATTATAGAATCTTCTTTTCCGGACTATAGAATCAGAACTCAAACCAGATGCCCATTGAAATCCTTAATATCTATATATGGTATGGTATACATATTTTAATTTTCTACATTCTGCAAAATGAAACACATCCATCTACCAATTTTCATTACTTTGAGTACCCTTTGGATTACTTCCTGCAGGTAGTAGGGTTTGGTAGTATAAAGAACAAGTAGGACATTTTCTTATACTTTCCTAGGCTTTGTTGCCAAGTGACAGAAATATATTTTTCAAACGTTTGCTATTGACATTGTGTAACACGAAAAATAAAAGAACAAGAGACTGATATTGGGGTTCAAGCTTCAAACTGAATATCAGAAAAGCAAAGCAGCTGCCACTAGCTCTCACCTCTAGCTCAGGCTGAAACAGCTGATCCATGAGCGAGCACTTCACCAAGTCTCAAACTGCTGCCTCTCCTCAGTGTGGCTGGAGAACCAAAAGCCTCTCTGAGATCTTGCTTCATTCTTATATACTTCCATAGTTTTGGAATTAGTGGTGTGAGCTATAATTCTCTTTTAGACTGATTCACTATTGTGTAGATTTGGGTGGCCTTGAACTCACAGAAATTGGCCTATCTCTTAATGCTGAGTCCTAGGATTAAAGATGTGTAACGCCACCTCCTAGCTTCTGGCTGCTGGGATTAAAGGTGTGTGCCTGGCTTCTATGGCCTGTCTTGATTTTGCCTTCTGAATTCTCAGGCAAGCTTTAATAAATCATATCTCGCCACAACATTGTGTTTTTTTTATGAAACTCTGAGGGCTCCTACTAAAAACTGATCAATTTAATTCTTAGCTTGCGCTAGAGGGTCTGGCAGACCCATATGGGATCTTCTGTGTGCTAAATATATGGGATGATTCCTATTCCTGACTATTTCCTGTAATTGTATAAATAATGAAGTTAATTCTAAATCATCAGGAATAAGCTCAGTGGTTTCAATATGTAAAACAACACTTTCTGCATACTGACAGTCAGTACTATGTTGAGAGGTTCTTACAATCCACGAATACAATGAGAATGGCATATAATCCTGACTTTTGCACAGATCATAGGGACTTTGAGCCACTTTCCTTAAACTCCCTGATTTGTAGCCTGCCTTTCCTTGTTTATTTGCATCAGCATAGGATGTAGGGGATCCATAGATTGATGTTCCCTGTACAATGTGAGGAAGGACCCAATTGGTTCTTTTTATGAATCAAAATCGCTTACTTTTGGGATATCTGTTGTTAATCTCCCAAAAAGGCACTTCTGCTCATAAAGAGTCAGTGTCAGCATTAGTAAAAGGTACTACAATTTCTGCTCTGTCTATTCCTGCTAATTGACAAAGTCTCAATTTCCTTTTAGTAGAAGCTCATTAACCTTTTCTACACAGGTCTTTAATTTTTTACTTGGTTTATGTGGTTAAAATACCAGTTTGAAGATAATATCTTCCCTCTGCATTAAAAATCCCTGTAGCAGAATGCATAGAGGGTAAAATAACCAGAATGAAATCAAGCTCCAATCCAAAGGATCCACATGTGCATCCTATAATTTCTTTCTCACTAAAGTCAATTCTCTCTCAGCTTCAGCTGATAATTCTCTTGGACTATTAAATCCTTGTCACCTTTTAAGGGTTGAAACAAATTACTCAGTTCTTGAGTTGTTACTCCAATAGTGGGCCATAGATAGCCAATGTCTCCCATTGATTTTTAAAGGTCAGTAAGAGTCTGTAATTTATCTCTCCTGATTTTTATCCTTTGGTGCTAAATTTTTGTAAACCAATTTTATATCAATAGAATGTCCTCTTTGTATTTTTTCAGGAGTAATTTGTAATCCCCAACAAGGCAAAATTTTCTTCAAACATTTTCTCTAGGGTATCTACATTTGAATCAGAAAGGAAGGCATCAACCATACAATGGAAATGATGGATTGAGGAACCAGCTTATGTATTATTTCCAATGGCTGTTGTACAAAATATTGGCACAGGGTCCAGCTGTTTAACATCACTTATGGGATAACCTTCCACTGATATCTCTTAACAGGCTGGAAATTATTATAAGTAGGAATCGTGAAGGCAAAATTTTCTCTATCCTTTTTTACTTCTTCTGTTTTTGAGACAGGGTTTCTCTATATTGCTTTGGAACCTGCCATGGAACTTTCTCTGTAGCCCAGGCTAGCCTCGAACTCCCAGGGATAAGTATTGATCTACTACCAGAGTCCTCCTCACTGACACTCACGTTCGGGGGGCCTCGATCAGTCCCATGCTGGCATCCCAGCCATCAGTCTGGGGTCCATGAGCTCCCCCTTGTTCAGGTCAGCTATTTCTGTGGGTTTCACCAGCCTGGTCTTGACCTTTTTGCTCATCACTCCTCCCTCTCTGCAACTAGATTCCAGGAGTTCAGTTCATTATTTAGCTGTGGGTGTCTGCTTCTGATTCCATCAGCCACTGGATGAAGGCTCTAAGATGGCAGATAAGGTAGTCATCAATCTCATTATCAGGGGAGGGCATTTAAGATAGCGTTTCCACTATTGCTTAGATTGCCAGTTGGTGTCATCCTTGTAGATCTCTGGAAATCTCCTTAGTGCCCTATCTCTCCTCAAATCTATAATGACTCCCTCTCTTATGATATGTCTCATCCTGTTCTCCTTTATTCTTCCCCTAACTCAACCTTCCTGCTCCCCCATTTCCTCCTCTCCCATCCTCCTCTCCCCCTCTCTTTCGCTCAGGTCCCTCTCCCCTCCCCCATGCTCCCAGTCTGCTCAGGAGATCCTGTTCCCTTCCCCTTCTCCGAGGTACCATGCATGTCTCTCTTAGGTACTCCCTGTTTCCCAACCTCTCAGGTGGCATGGATTGTAGGCTGGCAATCCCCTGCTCCATGTCTAAAATCCATATATGAGTGAGTACATACCATGTTTGCCTTTTTGTGACTGGGTTATCTCACTCAAGATGGTTTCTTCTAATGCCACCCATTTGCCTGTGAATTTCAAGATTCCATTGGTTTTTTTTTCCTCTGAGTAAATGTACCACGTTTTCTCTATCCATTCTTCAGATGAGGAGCATCTAGGGTGCTTCCAGGTTCTGGGCATTACAAATAGTGCTGATATGAATATAGTTGAACAGATGTCTTTGTTGTATGAATGTGCATCTTTTGGGTATATACCTAAGAGTGGAATTGCTGACTCTTGTGGTAGACTAATTCCCATTTTCCTAAAGAACCGCCATACTGATTTACAAAGTGGCTGTACAAGTTGGCATTCCCACCAGCAGTGGAGGAGTGTTCCCCTTTCTCCACATCCTCTCCAGCATAAACTGTCACTGGTGTTTTTGATTTTAGCCATTCTGACAGGAATAAGATGGTATCTCAGCATTGTTTTGATTTGCATTTCCCTGATGGCTAAGGATGTTGAGCACTTTCTTATGTGTCTTTCAGTCATTTTAGACTCCTCTGTTGAGAATTCTGTATTTAGTTCTGTACCCCAGTTTTTAATTGAATTATTTGGTGTTTTGATAACTAGCTTCTTGAGTTCCTTGTTAATTTTGGAGAAGAGCCCTCTGTCAGATGTGGATTGGTGAATATCTTTTCCCATTCTGTGGCTGCCGTTTTGTCTTGTTGACTGTGTCCTTTGCTGTAGGGGGAAATGCTGGCCATGCCCACTTAGGGGCTGGCACAGGTGACGCAGACAATGCACACTTGGGTGTGGTCAGAGTGACATAGCAACACTTTTAATATGAGGGTCGCATGCATGCGGCTCTCTCTGTTCCCTGACCCGCTTGGTTGTACAGGACTGACTCTGTCACGTGAGTACTTTCCTAATAAATGACCTGCTCGTCAAACTAGCTCTGACTCCATTGTGACCCGCATTAGTTGCATTTCACATTACTTGGTGTAAGAAGTCACATTATTTGCCTTACAGAAGCTTCCCAGTTTCAGGAGGTCCCATTTATTAATAATTATTGATCTCAGTGTCTGTGCTACTGGTGTAATGTTCAGGAAGTGGTCTCCTGTACCAATTCATTCAAGGGTACCTCCCACTTTATCTTCTAAGAGGTTCAGTGTGGCTAGATTTATGTTGATGTCTTTCATCCACTTGGACTTAAGTTTTGTGCATGATGATAGGTATGGATCTATCCGTAGTCTTCTACATGCCAGCATCTAGTTATACCAGCACCATTTGTTGAAGATGCTTTCTTTTTTCCATTGTATAGTCTTAGTTTCTTTGTCAAAGATCAGGTATTCATAGGTGTGTGGGTTAATATCAGGGTTTTCAATTTGATTTCATGGGTCTACCTTTCTTTTTTTGTGCCAATACCAAGCTGTTTTCAGAACTATAGCTCTATAATAGAGCTTGAAGTCAGGGATGGTGATGCCTCCAAAGTTCCTTTGTTGTACAGGGTTGTTTTGGCTATCCTGGGTCTTTTGTTTCTCCATATAAAGTTGAGTATTGTTCTTTCAAGGTTTTTGAAGAATTGTGCAGGTATTTTGATGGGGATTGCATTGAACCTGTAGATTGCTTTTGGCAAGATTGCCATTTTTACTATGTTGATCCTACCTATCCAATAACATGGGAATCTTGCCATTTTCTGGTATCTTCTTTAATTTCTTTCCTTCAAATCTCAAAGTTTTTGCTACACAATCTTTCACTTGTTTGGTTAGTGTTACCCCAAGATATTTTATGTTATTTGTGGCTATTATAAAGGATAATTTCTTTCTCAGCCCATTTATAGTCTATAAATAGTAAACAGCTACTTATTTCTTTTGAGTTAATCTTATATCCTGCCATTTGCTGAAGGTGTTTATCAGCTGTAGGAGCTCCCTGGTAGAGTGTTTCAAGTAACTTATGTAAACTATCATATCATTTGCAAATAGTGAAAGTTTGACTTCTTCTTTTCTAATTTGTACCCCCTTGATCTCCTTTTGTTGTCTTATTGCTCTAGCTAGAATTTCAAGTACAATGTTGAAGAGATATGGAGAGAGTGGACAGCCTTCTCTTCTTCCTGATTTTAGAGAAATCATGTTGAGTTTCTCTCCATTTAGTTTGAGGTTGGCTGTTGGTTTACTATATATTGCTTTTATTATTTTCAGGTATGTTCCTGTTACCCCTGATCATTCCAGGACCTTTATCATGAAGGGGTGTTGGATTTTTCAAAGGCTTTTTTAGCATCCAGTGAGATGATCATGTGGGGTTTTTTGCAGTTTGTTTAGATGGTGCATTATATTGATGGATTTTCATATGTTGAACCGTCCCTGCATCCCTGGGATGAAGCCTACTTGATCATGGTGGATGATTTCTCTGATGTGTACTTGGATTCCATTTGTCAGTATTTTCTTGAGTGTTTTTGCTTCAATGTTCATGAGGGAGATTGGTCTGTAGTTCTCTTTTTTACTTAGTCTTTGTGTGGGTTGGGTTCCAAGGTAACTGTAACCTTGTAAAAAAGAGTTTGGCAATGATCCTTCTGCTTCTATTGTGTGGAACTATTTGAAGAGTATTGGTATTAGCTCTTCTTTGAATTTCTGGTAGAATTCTGCACTGAAACCATCTGGCCCTGGGCTTTTTTTGGTTGGGAGACTTTTGATGACTGTTTCTATTTCATTGGGGGGTTAAAGATCTATTTATATTGCTTATCTGTTCTTGATTTAGTTTTGGTAAGTGATATCTATCCAGGAAATTGTCCATTTCCTTTACATTTTCCAATTTTGTGGAGTACATGTTTTCAAAGTATAACCTGATGATTCTCTGGATTTCTTTAGTGTCCATTTTTATGTCTCCCTTTTCATTTCTGATTTTGTTAATTAGCGTGTTCTCTCTCTGCCTTTTGGTAAGGTTGGATAGAGGCTTTTCTATCTTATTGATTTTCTCGAAGAACCAACTCTTTGTTTCATTGATTCTTTGTATTGTTTTGTTTCTACTTTATTGATTTCAGCCCTCGATTTGATTATTTCCTGGTGTCTACTTCTCCGGAGTGAGTTTGCTTCTTTTTGTTCTAAAGCTTTCAGGTCTCTTGTGTGACTATTCTCCAGTTTCTTCATGTGTGCTCTTAGTGCTATGAACTTTCCTCTTAGCAGTGCTTTCAAAGTGTGGATAAGTTGGATATGTTGTGTCTTCATTTTCCTTGGATTCTAGGAAGTCTTTAATTTCTTTATTTATTTTTTCCTTGACCCAGGAATGGTGCAATTTTGCATTGTTTCATTTCCATAAGTTTGTAGGGTTTCTGCAATTTGTGTTGTTGAATTCTAGCTTTAAACCATGGTGAACTGATAGGATACAGGGGGTTATTCCAATTGTTTTGTATCTGTTGTGATTTGCTTTGTTGCTTTGTATGTGGTCGATTTTAGAGAAGGTTCCATGTGGTGCTGAGAAGAAGGTATATTCTTTTGTGTTTGAATGGAATGTTCTATAGATGTCTGTTAATCCCAATTGGGTCATAACTTCTGTTAGTTCTTTTGTTCTTTGTTTAGTTTCTGTCTGGTGGTCCTGTCTAGTGGTGAGCGTGGAGTGTTGAAGTCTCCCACTATAAGTGTGTGGTATTTAATGTGTGATTTGAGCTTTAGTAATATTTCCTTTACAAATGTGGGTCCCTTTGTATTTGGTGCATAGACATTCATAATTAAGACTTCATTTTGATGGATTTTTCCTGTGATGAATGTGAATTGACCTTCTTCATCTCTTTTGATTAACTTTAGTTTGAAGTCTAATTTGTTAGATATTAGGATAGCTACACTGCTTGCTTCCTTGGGCCATTTATTGGAAAATCTTTTCCCAACCCTTGACTCTGAGGCAATGCCTGTCTTTGAAGGTGAGGTGTGTTTCTTGTATGCAGCAGAAGGATGGATTCTGTCTTTTCATCCATTCTGTTAGTCTGTGTCTTTTTATATGTGAGTTAAGGCCATTGATATGAGGGATATTAATGACCATTGATTGATATTACTTGTTTGTTTGGATTTGGTTTTGGTGGTGGTATTGTGCATGAGTTTTCCCCCGATTTGGGGCTTTTTGGTAAAATGAGATTATCTATTGCCTATGTTTTTCTGGTTGTAGTTAACTTCCTTGGGTTGGAGTTTTCCTTCCAGAACTTTCTGTAGGGCTGGATTTGTGGATATGTATTATGTAAATCTGGTTTTGTCATGGAATATCTTGTGTTCTCCATCTATTGTGATTGAGAGTTTTGCTAGGTATAGTAGTCTGGGCTGGCAGCTGTGGTCTCTTAGTGTTTGTAGAATATCTATCCAGGACCTTTTGACTTTCAGGGTTTCTATGGAGAAGTGGGGTGTAATTCTGATAGGTTTGCCTTTAATATGGTACTTGGCCTTTTTCCTTCACTGCTCTTAATATTCTTTCTTTATTTTGTATGTTTGGTGTTTTGATTAATATGTGGTGATGGGACTTTTTTTGTGGTCCACTCTATTTGGTGTTCAGTAAACTTCTTGCGCTTTCACAGACATGTCCTTCTTCAGGTTTGGAAAGTTTTCTTCTATGATTTTGTTGAGTATGTTTCCTGCACCTTTGAGCTGGGCTTCTTTTACTTTTTCTATACCTATTATTCTTAGGTTTGGTCTTTTCACAGTGTCCCCTATTTCCTGGATAATTTGTGTTAAGGATTTGTTGGATTTAAGATTTTCTTTGGTTGATGAATCTAATTTCCTCTAGTTTATCTTCAGTGCCTGAGATTCTGTCTTCCATCTCTTCTATTCTGTTAGTTATGCTTGCATCTGTAGTTCCTGATCATTTAGTCAGCTTTTCTATTTCCAGTATTCCCTCAGTTTGTGTTTTCTTTATTGTCTCTATTTCACTTTTCAGGTCTCAAACTGTTTGAATTGTTTTCTTCATCTATTTGATTGTTTCTTTTCTTGACTTTCCTTGCTTTCTTTAAGAGATTTATTGATTTCTTGCATTTTTTGGTTGCTTTTTCTTCCATTCCTTTATAGGATTTTCTCACATCCTCTTTGAGGGCCTCTATCATTTTCATGAAGTTGTTTTTAAGGTCATTCTCTTCTGTTTCATCTGCTTTGGTATGTTCAGGTGTTGGTGGTATAGAGTCCCTAGACTCTGGTGGTGTCATATAAGTCTTTCCGTTGTTGGATGTGTTCTTATAATATCTCCTCTCATCTCTTCTTCCAGTGGATATAGGTGGGTCTCCCTCTTCTGGTGGGTATGGGTTCAAAGGTCTATCATCTCCTCTTGTTCACTAGCTTGTTCACTTGCTCTACAGGCGGTGGAGGTGGTAAGTTGTAATTGTGGCTGATGCTGGCTGCTTTGGACTGCCTTCTGGTTCCTCTGCACAATTCGGTGGCATGAAGGGTCTGGTGGCCTCCACAAGTCAAGAGACTTGAAGAGGGAGAGGTTGGGTGGAGGAGCCCCAGGCACTCATCTCCATGGAGACAGGGAATGACTGAACCAAATTTGATATGGGGTGCTTTGAGAGACCTCTTAAGGTGTTTCCCAATGGTAAAGGGTTACCTCCTTTGTCCCTTGTTGATCCACATTCATTGGTTCAGTGCCTTTGCCATACCTTCTGCATACTCCAGAAGGAAGGGACATTCTATTTGGATTATTCTTAGAAATTTTTTTTCTAGGAATGCCCTGTCTACGATCCCTTTTTTAGGTAACCTTATTTACCTAAATTAAAAACCTGACATTTTGATTTTTTTGAAACCTCTGGAAATCTCTCCTATCCAAGCATGATCGTAGTTTTGAGATTCACTATGAACTATGTCTCAGATCCATTTCTCTAGGGCTGCTGATCTTGCCTTTAAAGGCCTAATTTTGCATTGTAAATTGGTATTTTCAAACCCAAAGATTCAAATCTTATTTGTCTAGCTTCTGAATTTGGTATCGTTCTATTTACTGCTGTAGTCAGTCTTTGTAAAAAAACAATCAGTGAAGGTTTCTTTGGGGCCCTGTATAACTTTAGTAAATGACACAGTTCTCTTTCCAACTTCATCAATTCTGTCCTAAGCATTCAAAGCTTCTGGTCAGCATATAGCCAAGGTATGGTCATCATATGTAGACTGTCTTTGTACATCAGCATAATTGCCCTTTCCAAGAAATTGGTCTTGGGAGACATCAATACTTGTATCCCTATTTCATTGTTCAATGGTCCTAGCTCATCTTTCTACCATGTCCTTCACTGTAATTGAGGACCAGGCTCCAATATTGCTATAACCAAGTCTCTCTAGTCTTGTGGGATAATTCTGTTACAAGCTGACCATGAGCTTAACATCTGGTTCATAAAAGGTGAATGCATACCATATGTAACTATCACTTCCTTAAATCTCCTCAAATCTAGCATTTTCTTAGAAGTTCAGTCAGCTCTTGCATATTCTTTCAAACCAAAGCATCCTCAGGCCTATCACATCAATACACCTGTCCTGGTACCACCTTCTCTTATAGTTAGGGTTTCTATTGCTATGAAGAAACACCATGACCATGGTAACTCTCATAAAGGAAAACATTTAATGGGGTGGCTTACAGTTTCAGAGGTTTAGTCCATTATCATCATAGTGGGACATGGCAGCATGCAGGCAGACTAGAAATGGAGATGAGAGTCCTACATTTTGATCCTTAGGCAACAGGAAGTGGACTGAGACACTGAGCCTATATGAGACCTCAAATCCCACTTACACATTGACACTCTTCTTCCAAAAAGGCTATACCCACTCTAACAAAGTTATAACTCCTAATATTGCCACTCCCTATGAGTTTATGGAGGCCAATTACATTCAAATTACCACATGGTATTTACCACCTTAGTTTTCTTAGTGACAATCCTGAGACAAGGGTGCCAAAGCACACCATGGGGATGAGGAAGCCCTGTACTTCAATGGGGCAGGACTCCAATTCACTTCACCTCATGAAGGATAGCATGGTGGAGGGTGTTCTGGCCTAGTCTGACATCTCTGGACACCACACCAACCCTATAACTTCATCAACATTCTGTTTGATGTGGTCTGGTGGGCACAGCTAGCTCCTCAGTGAAGCAGACCCAGAAGACTCACCAATGGCCCACTTTTACCTTGGTGATAAGGGCTAGGTCCATTTGAGGAGTGTGGCCATCACTTTTGCTGGATCTTGGGTCAAGCTACTGCTGGGAGCCACAAGTGTCTCAAGTCAGAGAGTGTGCCAACCCTAGCTGACTGCACTCATGTTGCACATCTGGATGCAGGACCATGACCAGCAGGGTCCAGGAGAGAGTGGTTGAGGTGGTCATCATCCCTACAGTGAACAGGTTAGTCATCACATTGCACAGGTTTTCATCATTGAAGCTGCTTCAGGATTCCCCTTGGCCTGAGTCAAGTAGAGAGGGTGGGCTGAGAGGGTCATAGCTAGATGCCCACAATAACCTTCCATTTTTCTCTAGGAAGTCCAGATACTGGGATAGTGTGTGATATGCAGAATCAGTCCTGCCTGTGCTTACCTGATACTACAGCTCACAACTATCACCTTTTCCACCTCAGGCAGGAAGGTGTCAGTCTGGTCTCAAGGTGGCTGGCCAAGATCCCAGGTCATTCCATGCTCAGGTGTCAAACTATCCTGTGGACCTATAAGTGCCTTATGATCTGGGAAGTCTTTGCCAAGGTGCCCTTGGATGAGCAGGATCATTGGGATTGCATTCAACATCTATGACAGCCACAGTGAGCACCCAAGTGCTTCTTTCCTTTAGAAGCTCTTAATTAATGTCATTATTATTAACACATGTGTGAATACATGCATACATGTATGCATATATGTGTATGTGTGGGTGTGTGCATAGTGTTGTTACAGGGAGCCCACCGCAGATGACCACTTAGACACAGTCTATAGACAACTAAAAGTCTTTATTCCAGGTATTTGGGATGCAAGTGTAGCCCTGAGGATTTAGAACAAAGGGCATTAAAAGGCAAAAACCACATCCTACTATCTTGCTTGGCAGCTCCAGGGGAAGTTTTGCACAAGCAAGCAGTTTAACAGAAGCCAAGATAAGCAGTTAGCTGGAGAGAGAGGTTTACACAACTAAGAAATTCAATAGAAGCTAAGACAAGGTAGCTGGGGCCTCTTGACCTAGGTTCCCTAGAATAGAGTTGGGTAATTTTCTTTTTCTTTTCTTTTTTAATTGATTTTTGAATTCGAAACAAGCTTCTTTTACATGTCAATCCCAATTCCCTCACCTTCCCCTCCTCCCCTGCCCCCCATTAACCCCCATCCCATCCCTCTTCTGCTCCCCTGGGAGGATGAGGCCTTCCATGGGGGAATCTTCAAAGTCTGTCATATCATTTGGAGCAGGGCCTAGACCCTCTCCGGTGTGTCTATGCTAGGAGAGTATCCTTCTATGTGGATTGGGCTCCCAAAGTCCATTCTTGTACTAGGGATAAAATACTGATCCACTACCACAGGTCCCATAGATTAACCAGACCTCCAAACTGACATCCTCATTCAGGGGGTCTGGAACATTCTTATGCTGGTTTCCCAGCTATCAGTCTGGTGTCCATGAGCTTCCCCCTTGTTCAGATCAGCTGTTTCTGTGAGTTTCTCTAGCCTGGTCTTGACCCCTTTGCTCATCACTCCCTCTCTGCAACTGGATTCCAGAGTTCAGCTCAGTGTTTAGCTGTGGTGTCTGCTTCTGCTTCCATCAGTTACTGGATGAAGGCTCCAGGATGACATATAATGTAGTCATTAATATCATTATAGGGGAAAGACATTTAAGGTAGCTTCTCCACTATTTCTTATATTGTTAGTTGGGGTCAACCTTGTAGATCTCTGGACATTTCCCTAGTGCCAGAATTCTCTTTAAACTATAATGGCTCCCTCTATTATGGTATCTATTTCTTGCTCTCCTCTATTCTTCCCCTGACTGGATCTTCCTGTTCTCTCCAGTCCTCCTCTCCCCTCCTCTTCTCAGAGTTGGGTAATTTTCCTTGGAATTTTCTATCAATGAGATAAAATTCTAGTCAAAATTAAATTGGCTTCAGCAAGAATATGAGATGGATGAATCTCTGAACGGTTTTGCTCTGTCACAGTGTGCCTAAAGTATGTGCTTATATGGTGTGAATGTATCCATGGATATGCATGCATATAAGTATAGTGTGCTTATTCATTGTGTGTGCACATATGTGTAAGTGTGTATAGTGTGCATGCATATGTGTGTATGTATGATGATATAGGTTTTGCATGGTGTATGTGTGTGTGGGGGGGTCTATTTGTCAGTAAACACTTATGTAAAGAACTGTCTTTACACCTTTAATCAGTTCCAGAGGTTGAAGCGGGTCTCCAGGCTTGCTTGAGTTTTCCTTTACCCACTGACTATCTCTCTAGCACTGTGTGCTGCTTATGCTTAGTGTCTACATGAACTAGTCTCAGTTCCCAGGCTATTTTACTAGGACCCAAGGCCTGTCTGTTTTTCCCCTAAAGCCTGCCTCCTTCTCAATTTCCAGCCTTTAGGTGGAAGCCCAAGGTGAATAGAAGGAACATTCTACTCTGATAATCTCACAGGCTTGTGTGACTTCCATGTAGACAGAGAGCACATGTTCCTTTCCTTTCTAGATACTTGGACTTTAGTCCCCTTCTCCTCTCTTGCTCTCAGAGGTTTGACAAGCCTGAGGTGTTT